>NC_135721.1:88471243-88778584 GCF_964656455.1 Halichoerus grypus | reverse complement strand
CTTTCACCTCTTCACCAGTGCCTGTGCTCACAGCAAATCCCAAAAGAGGGTGGGATAATGAAGTGATATTGCGTATGCATCATGATGCCACCATCCCCTGACCCTGACCTTTCTCTAGCTGTGCATTAAAAGTCTGGGGCTTTCTAACACATTTGTCTGGATGTCTTTTCTCCTGAAGTCTTCTGCCTCACAGATGCTCAGTGGGTGAGCCTCAGTTCCAAAGACACATTTACTAGCTCAGAGTGATTTTCATGTTCAAATGTAGCTTTGCAATTGGCAAGGGGTGCTCTCAGCTGACTGGCTGGTCATGAGACTAACAATGCCCAGTCTTGGTGAGTGTGCTTTCATGACATGAATGGGGTAGCATATGCATTTTTAATGCTCAAGAAGATATTAACACCAATTACTAGTGCCAAAGAAGAGAATTAAAACACTACTTCATGGAATGATAACATCCTCTCTTTGACGATGAAGCCCACATGTTTTATTAGATACTGGTTTCAGTAAGAAAGTTGCTTTCTAGACACTGCAGCCTATCTCTGGAAGAGGGCATGATTTCTTCATGGATTCTAAGGTCATTTATCTTGAGGTCTTCTGATTGGTTCTCTTGGACCACTTGTTTTCTTTCAATTTAGATAACTTCCTAGTTGCCTTTAAAGATTTTTTCCCCTCCACATAAATACTTTAATAAAGCAAAATGTTCCTTCCTCCCAGGACTGCTTTGAAATTCACCATTTTACGTTTTGGTCCTCCTTCCCTTTGAATAAAGCTAGAGGAGCACTCCAGAATCTTAACCATTTGGGCAGTACTTGAACAAATGGCCCTCTTTTTCCCCACCTGATTTTGTTTCTTAGTGAAATTCTTCTCAACCTACAGTCTATTGCATGCTTCTTCCCCTCCTCACCCCCTCTATCTTCCACCCTCCACATATGAAGCTGTAGAGAGAAGTCTTTCTTACTTGGATTATTGTGTCCGGAGGAAACAAGCTGAGAGTCCTAAAAGAACAAGAAATATCAATTAATTTTCTTATTTTGACTTTCAAAATCTAAGTTGAATGTGAGACATACTATTGGTCATTCAGACCCTATTCATTAATCATGTTCTCTACCAGCCACTGTAATGAGAAACATTTATATCAATGTGCTTATTACTAAGCAGTTCCAGAAATGTAGTTCGCAATCACTTTGCTTTTGTATTGTAAACTTTTTGTTTATTGAGGTGAAATTCACATAACATAAAATTAACCACATTAAAGTGAGCAATTTAGGGCCTGGGTGGCTCAGTCGGTTAAGTGTCCAACTCTTGGTTTTGGCTCAGGTCGTGATCTCAGGATTGTGAGATTGAGCCCTGTGTCAGTCTCCATGCTCAGCGCAGAGTCTGCTTGCGATTCTCTCTTCCTCTCCCTCTGCCCCTCACCACCCCTGTACACTCTCTCTCTCTCTCTAAAATAAAAATAAATAAATCTTAAAAAAATGTTTAAAGTGAACAACTCAATGGCACTTAGTACACTCTTAATGTTGTATAACCACTACCTCTATTTGGTTGCAAATATTTCCATCATTCCAAAATAAAACTCGTTACCCTTTAGGCAGTGTCTCCTCATTCCCCCCTTCTCTCAGTCCCTGACAATCACCAATCTGTATCCTATCTCTATGAATTTATCTATTCTGGGTATTTCAGGGAGTGGAATCATAAAACATGTGACCTTTTGTGTCTGGCTACTTTCACTTAGCATAATGTTTTGGAGGTTCACCCATGTCATAGCACGGATCAGTACTTCATTCCTTTTTATGGCTAAATAATATTCCATTGTGTGTATACACACCAATTTGTTTAGCCATTCATCCATTAATGGATATTTCAGTTGTTTCCACCTCTTGGCTATTGTGAATAGGGCTGTTACGAATACACAGGTGTATGTATTCGTTTCAGTCCCTGTTTTCAATCTTTTTGGATATATACCCATGAATGGAATTGTGGAGTCATATGGTAATTCTATATGAAACTTTTTGAGGAACTGCCAAACTGTTTTTCACAGTGGCTGAATCATTTTGCATTTTTACCAGCCATGTATGAAGATTCCAATTTCTCCACATCCTCACCAACACTTGTTATTTTCTTTTAATTTTGAGACATTTTATGATAGCCATCTTAGTGTGTGTGGTTTTGATTTATATTTCCCTAATGACTAATGATGATGAGCATGTTTTCATGTTTTTGATGGGCACTTGTATATCTTCTTTGGAGAAATATCTATTTAAGGACTTGACCCATTTTAAAGTGGGTTGTTGGCCTTTTTGTTGTTGAGTTGAAAGAGTTTTTCACATATTCTGGATCCTAGACCCTTATCAGACATATGATTAGCATAATATTTCCCCCCATTCTGTCAGCTGTCTTTTCACTTTATTGATAATATCCTTTGATGCACAAAAGTTTTTAATTTTAATGAAGTCTTATTTATTTAATTTTTCTTTTATGGCTCATGCTTTTGGTGTCTTATTTGAGAATCTACTGCCAAATCCAAAGTCATACACTTATCTCTATGTTTTCTCCATGAGGTTTATGGTTTTAGTTCATATATTAGGATTTATTATATAACTGACTTTTAATCTAACCCACTTCCCTTTGGATGTACCTTTACTCTCATCACCTTTCTATAGATGAGGCTGGCAACCATCTCACCAGGGACAATTCACTGAACAACTCTTGTCAGTCTGACATTGGTGGATGGGAAGATTATTACAGATTTCCACTTACCTGCAATGGTGGAAAGCCAGGACTACATAGTATTTTGAGTTTAGTTACTGTTTAGGTAAATAGCAATTGAACCTGATTTTATCTGCACTTAAGTGAAATGCTAACTTTTGTTTTGGGAATTCACATCCTTTTTACTTGCAAAATTCCCATTTAGCATGAAATATAAGGGAGACTTATGAAAGAACGAATTAATCAAGATGGTAGGAATGTAAAAGAATAAGTGGCAGCACATAAAATCCAGTGATACCCCTTTATAATTTCAGTGCATGGGACAAAAACCCAGTGAAATGGAATTAACTTCTAATATACAGTTTAAGGTATTTTACTAGAGTTTTGCTCCATGAATATGTTTGTCATGGGACAGGAGATGTCCTTTATGACTTGTGCATATTCAAATCCATATGATGTTTTCAAAAGGAATTCCACTGGAATGGTATAAAATCAGCCAGACTGCTGGGTAGGGGCTGGGTGGGAAAATAGGGAAGGGAAGGAATTCCCACTCTGTTAAACAGACTGAGTCATACACAGATGCTTATAATGTTAATGCTGGTAATGGTGAGCTATTCATATGAAGAAAAAGAACAAGCTCAACTCTCAACCTGAGATTCAGGTTTTGGAAACAGTGTATTAAGATGAAATATTGTTCTGGGTGCCTGGGTGGCTCAGTTGGTGAAGCGACTGGCTTCAGCTCAGGTCATGATCCCAGAGTCCCAGGATTGAGTCCTGCATCGGGCTCTCTGCTCAGCAGGGAGTCTGCTTCTCCCTCTGACCCTCCCCCCTCTCATGTGCTCTCTCTCTCTCATTCTCTCTCTCAAATAAATAAATAAAATCTTTAAAAAAAAAAGATGAAATATTGTTCCTGAAATGATGGGCTAAAGTATAATCCTCATAAATAAATAATTTGGGCCTACTTTGGATAGTTGTTATTAAGAAGACATCCATGGTTAAACCCTCCAAATGGATTGCTATGTTTTCCATCTTTTCTAATTAATTTAGAGTTTATATTTGAACATAAATTAGTGTTAGCTTTGATACGTGAAAGTACTTTGAGCCCCATGTAGTTGACTCCTCTGAGCCGTCTGTAGATTTTGACATTTTGCAGGTGTCTTGTACTAGAAAGGTAAACACTCACTCACCATCAAATAGACAAGAATGGTAACTGAGATAATTTTCAGCATTAAGTTCATTCATTTTTTTTTTTTAAGTAGGCTCCATGCTCAGCATGGAGACCAATGCAGGGCTTGAACTCATGACCCTGAGGGCAAGACCTGAGCTGGAATCAAGAGTCGGACATTTAACCAGCTAAGCCACCCAGGTGCCCTGCATTAAGTTCATTCTTAAGGGAAAAAGTGGAGTTTTTGTGAGACTGTTTGCTCACACTCTTGGGAAAGAGCTCATTTTATTTCTTGGTGCACGTTAGGCATCCTAAAGTTCAGACAATGACTACAGACCGTAGACTCATGAGCAAAGAACCAAAAATAAGCTCACAGATAACCTGAATTATAATTATATACTGCAAGATCATGTATTTCAGAGATTGAAGACTTTGAATTTTACCTAAAATATTTGCGTAACTAATGGTGATTATTATTTCTATTTTGTGTGGGCAGTAAAGAGAGGCAGAAAATGGTTAAAGTAATTGGTTAAAAAAAAAAATCACCATAAAAGTCTGCCCTTCTAGAGAGAAGGAGACTTCTGGAGAGGCAAAATAAAATAAAGACTTTGTCTTAATATGTAATGTCATGTTTGTAACCGATATCTTCTGGGTGCTGCACTGAACAAACAAATACTAGCTTGAAAATACTGACTCTAACCCCAGTGTTTCTATATCATGCAACTCTGTGGGTACGAATGATATCCCATTATCATTCTCATTGACATTTGGCCAGCACGCAGCCAGTGGGCTGGTGGAGGGCGTGAGTTACTGTATGAAGCTCCTCCCAATATTACGTCCACAGGACACTGTCTTCATTCTGACTAGGTCTCTGTTGGCCAACAACTGGGCCGGTAGCTGCTGCTTCTTGAAGGACTCCTGCTCTGCCCAGGCAGCTGCAAAACCCGGGGGCTACCACAGAATGTACAGACCCTTCATCCTTCAGAGCAAGGGCAAGGCTGGGTTCACAGCCTAGGGAAACAAAGCCCCTCCCTCCCAAAGGGCCCAGGCACTTACTCAAGTCCCTCCCACTTTGTATTTCCTGCCACCCAGGCACCCACACACCCATAGCTTCAGTCTCAAAGGCCTTGCTGTCTCTTCTCTTCTTTCTCTCAAAGGCCCTTGCTTTCCGTAAGTAGATGCTTGCGGAATTGCTAACCCCATTTGCACATTCTTATTTTAGTCCCCTCTGGGAGCACTCTACGAGGGCTGCAAGGTTCTGTCAGGCACCTTAAAGGTTACAGAGGGAGTGTACAAAATCCCTGCCTACAGGGCCCAGGGGTCTTGAGTTAGCAGTGGAGATGATGTGTATATGAAATATTATAACCCAGGGCTGAAAGGGATGCCACGGCCGCTCTGCAAGAGTACTTCAAGCCTTTGCATTCTGTCCTTGTCCTTGGGATGCACGTCCTGCCGTTTTCTGTTTTCTGCTTGGCAAACTTCATTCTTTCTTCAAGGCTCAGAACAAAAAAGCTCAAGGGTTACCTGCTCTTTGAAACCTTCCTGAATCTCAGAAGGATGCATCTGCTTTATGTTTTCACTGCACCCACTGCCACTACAGAAATTATCTTTTCAACTAGGACTCTTTAACAAAAAAAGACAAAGCCAGCTTTATTAAGGTACAAATTACATGATACAAATTGCACATATTTAAAGTATACAACTGGATAAAAATCACAAAAAGAATGCTACTATTATTACTGTCTAGACCCAAGGATGGCTCTATCTTATTAAGGAGCATTTACTATTTGAAGAAACAAACAACAGTAATATCTATTCATTAAAGAAGGTTCAGAACAGCAATAAAGTATAAAAAAAAGTTGCCTGTCATCCCGTAACAGGGCACTGCTAAGGTTAATCGACTGCTTCTGGTTTGCCAGTGTCATTCATCAAGTGTGTGTCATTCTGACATGCGCACAAAGGGGACAGCCACTTCTGGTTACTTACAAGAATATCTACAGATGGGAATTCATTCTTCTCCACCTCCAAGTCCTGAATTCCCAACACCTATTGTTTGGTACATGGGAATCCTAAACTTTCTCTAAATGTGGTGTTTAACTGGGAAGTAAAGTTTGTACACATCATTTGGCTAAAGACAGAAATAACCAAGTGCGCTGGTATCTGAGAAAGCCCTTCAATGAAGCACTATAATAAAGACTGTATTTCGTCATGTGTAGCCTGCCATCGAAACTGTCTGAGGCTACCTTCCCTCCTGTACTACTATGAAAGAAAAGTACTGCCAATTAATTGTAAGATCCCATCAACTCTAAAACAAATCCTGATTTTAGGGAACGTAAGATGAAAAAAAAAATCTACCTTAGATCAGTAAAATACAGTAGTTCTTAAGCCATGTAGCTTAAGGACGATCCTTATACTCTGAGGGTATTACTTAAAAATGGCTCTTTGGAACCATCTGAGGACTGTTCCACTCAGATCTCTCTGTGCTTGCCTATCAATCCAGCGTTAGAATTATAAGAGGCAAGAAATGGAAATATATTGGGGGTGGGAGGGATGGGGTGGCTGGGTGATGAACATTGGGGAGGGTATATGCTATGGTGAGTGCTGTGAATTGTGTAAAACTGATGAATCACAGACCTGTACCCCTGAAACATGTTAATATGTTAAAAAAATTTAAAAAAACCCCGAAACCGAAATATATCTTCTCTTATTTTCAGACCCACGCATTAAGCTAGTTACTATAGAAAAAAGAACCACCTGATTTGGGGTCTCTCTTCACCCCCAACCATCACTTTCTCCTCATTCTTTTCTATAAAGCTCAGAAGAGTTGAAATAAGGTAATTTATAATTAATTTAAATGTTTGTTTCAAGGGAATGCTAAAACATGGAGTTTTAGTCCAAACACTTTGTGGTACAACTTAAAGCATGCTAGGAACCCCAAGAGGGAGATAGAAAACAAGCTTTCTAACTTTAAAGTATTTTCCTTCACACTTGCTGGTTTTCTTCTCCTTCTAGTGTACAAAAAGCCAATAGGATTATCATTTCTAAAATGATGCTAGAATTCTTCTGTATAATGTTTTAAACACTGATCAGGAAAAATAGTTCCAGACCAGGTTTGATCCCACCAGAGCCAGCATCCATTGCCACATGAAATGTTTGTGAAATGTCATTAGGTTTGCTCATATGCCTTCTGAGGATGGAAAAGGTTCTACAACTTTGAGTCCTTTATTTGCATTTCTTTTTTTTTTTTTTTAAATTTTTTTTTAATTTTTTTTTTTTAAGATTTTATTTATTTGCGAGAGAGACAATGAGAGACAGAGAGCATGAGAGGGAGGAGGGTCAGAGGGAGAAGCAGACTCCCTGCTGAGCAGGGAGCCTGATGTGGGACTCGATCCCGGGACTCCAGGATCATGACCTGAGCCGAAGGCAGTCGCTTAACCAACTGAGCCACCCAGGCGCCCCCCTTTATTTGCATTTCAAAATCTATGAGATTGCTACAGAAATGAAGAGAAAAGGGCAAATCAAATTCAATTTTTTTTTTCTTGGTTGAATTACCTGATAATGGCACACAGTCTTTTTTTTCTTTTTTTAACCAAATTCAATTATTTTTGAGATTTAAAGTCTGAGATGGACATGTCTGGTAGTTTTTGTCTAGGGAATTGTGACTCCAAATTAAGATTTCAGAGAAGAGAAAAAATATCCAAGTTCATTATCAATGAACTTTACTATACATTATGTCCTTTAACACTGAGACAAATTGGGGAAATTCTCGGAAGTATTTAGCTAATTAATTTAGTGGTACTGGTAACTCAGAATGCCCAGTTAAAAGGACTTTCCTTGAGAGGTTAAATTACCCCTTCAATCTTTTTTTTTAAATTTTATTTTATTATGTTATGTTAGTCATCATACATTACATAATTAGTTTTTGATGTAGTGTTCCATGATTCATTGTTTGCGTATAACACCCAGTGCTCCATGTAATACGTGCCCTCCTTAATACCCATTACCGTGCTAACCCATCCTCCCACCCCCCTCCCCTCTAAAACCCTCAGTTTGTTTCTCAGAGTCCATAGTCTCTCATGGTTCATCTCCCCCTCCGATTTTCCCCCCTTCATTCTTCCCCTCCTGCTATCTTCTTCTTTTTTTTTTTTTTAACATATAATGTATTATTTGTTTCAGAGGTACAGGTCTGTGATTCATCAGTCTTACACAATTCACAGTGCTCACCATAGCACATACCCTCCCCAATGTCCATCACCCAGCCACCCCATCCCTCTCACCCCCCACCACTCTAGCAACCCTCAGTTTGTTTCCTGAGACTAAGAGTCTCTTATGGTTTGTCTCCCTCTCTGGTTTCATCTTGTTTCATCTTTTCCTCCCTTCCCCTATGCTCCTCTGTCTTGTTTCTCAAATTCCTCATATCAGTGGGATCATATGATACTTGTCTTTCTCTGATTGACTTATTTCGCTTAGCATAATACCCTCTAGTTCCATCCACATTGTTGCAAGTGCTCCTTCAATCTTAATGAGGGCTTAATTTTGTTATTTATTAGTCATTTTAGAGATTTTGCCCCTCAAATTCCATAAATAATTCTAACTCCTGTACTCTAGCAATAGTGATAATCTCAAATATTAATAATGTAATGAATGAACAGCAAGCCCCCAATTGTCAGTTGAAATACAGGTTAAAAAAGATGCACTGTGTGTGAAGATTAGCAACAGTCTTTGCCGTGGGCAGATTAGGGGTCCCCCAAAGATGTCTGTATCTTAATTCCTGGACCCTGTGAATATACTGCTGCTCATGGCAAAAGGGATTTGCAGATGTGATTAATAATTTTGAGATGGGAGATTATCCTGGATTATCCAGGTAGGCCCAATATAATCACAAAGGCCCTTATAAAGGGTGGTGGGGGGGGAGAGTCAGAGAAGGAGATGTGACAAGGAAGTCTGAGGTCAGGATGATGAGAGCCATGACCTAAGTAACAAGGGCAGCTTGTAGAAGCTGAGAGCGACAAGAAAAATTATTCCCTAGAGTATTTGGGAGGAACGCAGCCCACCAAGTCTGATTTTAGCTCAGACTTCTGACTTCCAAAGTTGTAAGAAAATACATTTGTGTTGTCTTAAGTCACTAAGTTTGTGGTAATTTGCTATAGCAGAAATAGCACACTAATCCAGTCTTATTTCTTCCATACCAGATAAATTAATAGTACTTCCAAGGTTTTTGAAAGAAAAGCATTATTAAAATCATGTAATGTTCTTACATTTTGTAAAATGACTTTTTCTTTCTTAGGCAAGGCCAAAAGATCTAGGGGCGACATAACTCCACACAAATCCTATAAAAATCCTAAATAACATACAGTTTTTAATTTAAATTTGAAATTCTGTGCCCTATCTGATATTTGATAATGTATCTTTTTGGATGGAAGATAAGATTCTTATAACTTCATTTCTGCCTTGAAAAATATATTTTTTGTACTAATGAGGTAAGGTCTCAAATTTACTGTAGAGATAAGTTATTACTTAAACTTTATATACATTCAACAAAACAAATTTATACAATCCTTTTGGAAAAGTCACAACCAAATGGGCCTTGGGATGTGTGCTCAATTACATCAGAAATTGTACTTACACCATGGATATGTTTATATAATAAAAATATGTATTTGCTTATGTTTTGGGTGAAGCCATTATTTTGGCCAGATTATATACAAAAATTATAAGGATTCTGCATTGTATTTTGTGTGGCAATATGCCACTGGAAGTTCTAATACAAGAGTGACATGCAGGTTCTGGTTAAAGATGGTGAGATAGGAAGATCTTGAACTCACCTCCCCTCACAGATACACTGAGTCCCCACAGCTACATACTTACCCTTAAAGAAACCTAAAGGCTGGCTGACTGATGATGACACACCCAGCAAATGAGAAGAAAACTACATTAAAGCAGGTAGGAGAAACTGTGACACAATCTCCCCAAAAACCCACAACTGGGAGGGAACTCCGAGCTTCTCCTTGAGGAGCAAAGGGTTCAAACTCCATATTGAGCACTCCAACTTTTTTAGGGCTGCACTTGAGAGATAAGCTCCCCAAACATCCAATTTTGAAAACTAATGGGGCTCGAACTCCAAGACCCACAACACAGCAGTGATCCGAGAAATGCCTCTTAAGGGGCTCATGTGCTCCAAGTCACCCAGGCCAGGGCCCTGCTCAGATTATGCCCCGACTCCTGCAGGAGGCACACCTACTTATATTAAAACCTTGGCCTGAGAGGCAGGCACCTTTTAACACACACAACTAGGAGCCTGCTGGAACACTCTCAAGGGTCAGCTGGTGGGTGCCATTTTCTTGCTCTCCCTTTGCCATGTTCCCGAGCACCAGTATATCCCAGAAGGGAGCTCTGATATGTGTCTGATGCCCTAATTTCTGTGGCTGCTGCCTAGATTATGCCTCTTAGTCTCCTGGCTCTGGAGGTCAGAGAGCTTGTGATCCTGGTCACAGGGGACTATAATAACAGGTGTGGTCACCCACAAAGGAGCTTACACCAGTCTGATGCCCTGACTTCTGCTGTCAGGGGACACTTCCACATCACCTGGCTGGGGTGACCAGTGGGGCTTCCACCTGTGGGTCCCACAAGACTGTAAACAATGGAGAAGAGTTCTTAAACTGCTACTATCCCCAGGTCACTGCAAGAAGCAATAGACCCAGGAGCCCAGTCTTTCTGTGAAGGACGCCTAGTAGCTGATCATCATGGCTGTGGCCTGAGGGGCCGGCTACTAATTAAACATGCATTTAGGAGCTGACTGTAATCTATCCCAGAGGGTGGGTGCTATCTTTGCACCTCAGCTCTGCTCCAGAATGCCATGTTTCCTGAAGGGGAGCTTTATGTGGATCTGGTGCCTGGTGTTTGTGGCAGATGCCCAGAGGATGCCCCTTGATCACCTGGTTCTGGTGGCCTGAAGGGCTTGTGTTCCTGGGTCCTACAGGACTGTGGCAATTAGAGGGATGGTTCTTGGTAGGCTACCACGTCCAGGGCACTGCACAGACAGTAGACTGAGGCACACCGTCTTTCCCCCAGTCTGTGAAGGAGGTCACTTTGCTTGTCCTGGAGCTTTAGAATGAGAGGCAGGCTTTGGGACTGGTACATACTTTAGTGGCCTACAGAGCTGCTCTCAAGGAACATAGGCTATGGACACCATCTTTGCATTCTCCCTCTGCCTCACACTAGGCTTGCTGGTATCTCCCAGAAAGGAGCTTATACACACCTTTGGAGCCCAAATTTTTGCAACTGCTGTCCAGGGAACATTTCCAGATCACCTGGCTCTGGTGGTCAGCAGTGCTTATGCCTGTGGCCCCTCAGGACTTTATATATTTGCATACTTTTTTTTTTTTTTTTTTTTTTTAGATTTTATTTATTTATTTGAGACAGAGAGAATGAGAGAGAGAGAGCACATGAGAGGGGAGAGGGTCAGAGGGAGAAGCAGGCTCCTTGCTGAGCAGGGAGCCCGTTGCGGGACTCGATCCAGGGACTCCAGGATCATGACCTGAGCCGAAGGCAGTCGCTTAACCAACTGAGCCACCCAGGCGCCCTATTTGCATACTTTTAAAAGCTGTTGCCTGTGGGTCCGGTTTCTAGTCAGCCTGAATCTAGGTGCTGAGATCCTTCCCTTTGAGACACTGACATGTCTTGGCACATCCTGAACTACTGGGAGCTGTTAAAAATATAGTAGGTTGCTTGGACAAGCACACAGGTTTGAGAGATGACCAAGAGCTGGGAAAGGGCTGGATAAAAAGGTTCATCTCCTACACGAGGCCACTCCTTCAAGACTGGATGAGGTGGTTATTTTATCTACTATATAGAAACCAATACAGAGAATCAAACAAAATGAAAAGACAGAGGAATATGTTCCAAATGAAAGCAAAACTCAGGAAAAAAAAAAAAAAAACCTTAATGAAACAGAGATAAGTAATTACCCGATAAAGAGTTCAAAGTAATGGTCATAAAAATGCTTACTTGAACGGGTGAGAAGAATAGATGAACATAGTGAGAACTTCCACAAAGAGATGTAAAATATAAGAAAGTACCAAACAGAAGTCACAGAGGTGAAGAATGCAATGACTGAACAGAATAAATGAAGCAGAGGAAAGGATCAGTCTAATCAAAGACAAGGCAGTGGAACTCACCAATCAGAGCAAGATAAAGAAAAAAAGAATGAAATAAGTGAAGACAGCTTAATAGCCACATGGGACAAAAGACTAACATTTGCATTATAGGACTCCCAAGAGGAAAAGAGAAAGAGAAAGGGACAGAAATTTTATTAGAAGAAATAATGACTAAAAATTTCCCTACCTTGGGGGAGGAAATGGGAATCCAGATCCAGGAATCCCAGAGAATTCCAGAAAAGATGAATCCAAAGAGTCCCACACCAAGACACATTATGAATAAAATTTCAAAAGTTAAAGAAAAAGGAATATTAAAAGCAGCAAAAGAGGGGCACCTGGCTGGCTCAGTTGGTTAAGTGACTGCCTTTGGCTCACGTCATGATCCTGGAGTCCCAGGATCAAATCCTGTGTCAGGCTCCCTGCTCAGCAGGGAGTCTGCTTCTCCCTCTGACCCTCTCCCCCCATGCTCTCTCTCTCAAATAAATAAATAAAATCTTTAAAAAAAAAAGGCAGCAAGAGAAAAACAACTTGTTAAGTACAAGGGAACCCCCGTAAGAGTTTCAGCACAAACTTTACAGGTTAGAAGGGAGTGGCAGGATATATGCAAAGTGCTGAAAGAAAAATCTTCCAACCAAGAATACTCTACCCAGCAAAATTATCATTAAGAACTGAAGGAGATCAAGAGTTTTCCAGACAAGCAAAAGCTAAAGGAGTTCATCACATAATGATGAAGGGACCACATGAAGCTGAAAAGAAGTGGCCTAATTAGTAATGAGAAAACATGTGAAAGTAAATCTCACTGGAAAAGTAAATCTTTAGTAAAGGTAGTGGATTAATTATTATAAAGGTAGAATGATGGTTAAAAGACAAAAGTGGTAAAAAATAACCATGATTACAATTAGTTAGAGGATACACAAGATAAAAAGATGTAAATTGTGACACCAAAACCAAAACATGGCAGGAGGAGAGTAAAAATGTTCAGCTTTAGAATGGGATCAAAGCTGTTATCAATTTAAAATAGATTGTTATAGATATAAGTTGTTACATGTAAGCCTCATGGTAACTGCAAAGCAAAAACCTATAGTAAATACAGAAAAGATAAAGGGAAAAGAATATAAGCATACCATAAAAGAAAGTCATCAAACCACAAAGGAAGAGAGCAAGAGAAGGAGAAAAGAACAGAAAGGAACTACAAAAACAGCTAGAAAACAACTAACAAAATGACAATAAGCACATACCTGTCAATAAATTACCTCAAATGTAAATGGACTTAATTCTCCAATCAAAAGACACAGAGTGGCTGAATGGATTAAAAAACAAGACTTGAAAAAATATTGTTGAGGCTACTGTGTGGACAAGAGACTGTGTATTAGAGGCTAGGATGAATGGCTGGAAAACTGTAAGAGTCCACACTAGATATGATGATGGCTTGGAATAGAGTGGTAGGTAGAGCAAGTGTGGAAACAGAAGACCAGTTGGGGAGTTATTGCAATAATCAATGCAAGGGATGATAGTGTAGACCAAGGAGGTAGTTCTGATGGTGGGGGAAGTATTTAAATTTGGGATATATTTTGAAAGTAGGGTAGACATGATTTAATGATGAGCTGGATGTGTGATATGAGAGAAAGACAAGTCAAGGATGGTGTACTGGGTTGAACAGTGTCCTCCAAAAGCTCATGTCCACTCAAAATCTGTGAATTTGACCTTATGTGGATATAGGGTTCTTGCAGGTAAAATCAAGTTAAGATGAGGTCACACTAGATTAAGGTGGGCCCTAAATTTAATGACTGCTGTCCTTATAGACACAGAGACACACAGAGGCAAGACAGCCATGTGTATGTAGAGGCAGAAATGAAAGTGATGCAACTACAAGCCAAGTAATGTGACAGACTACTGAAAGTCTTCAAAAGCTAGGAAGAGGCAAGAAAGGATTCTTCCCTAGAGCCGTCAGAGGGAGCATGGCCCTGCTGGCACCCTGATTTCAGACTTCCAGCCTCCAGAACTATGAGAGAATAAATTTCTTTTAAGCTGCCCACTTTGTGTATTTTGTTACAGGTGCCTTAGAAAGCAAATACAGATGATTCCAAGGGTTTTGGCCTGAGCCAGCTGCAAAAATGGAGAAATCACTTACTGAGAAACACTGGGATAAAAGGCTTGTGGGGAGGATTAAAAGCTCAGTGTTTGATATAGCAAGCTTAAGATGTTTGTTAGGTATCCAAGAGGAGATGTTGAGTAAGTAAGCAGAACTACAAGTATGGAGTTTGGGGGATGGAGAAGGGGCTAGAGACACAAACTTAGAAGTCATAAGCTTGGCATAGAGAGTATTTAAAGCAACAATTAGATGAAATAATTAGATGAAATCACCGAAGGAGTAAACAGAGAGGAGACGTGGAAGGATTAAAGGTAAGTGCAGAAAAGGACTATCAGAGACTTTAGGTTAAGTCTGGACTAAAAACCTGCTTGAAAATACACTCTAGCAAAAACAATATGCACATCTTAAGAGGAAGGCTTGAGACACAAGAAACAATGGCCAATTAAGAAACTAACTAATTGTTAAGGTGTAATGCTAAAAAATGGTTATAATAATAACAGTTTGAAATACTGTAATCTCAAACTGAGAGATGATGGTGAGGGAGATCAAAGTAAAACTAACTGTTGGGGGTAGAATACAGATATGAGTTAATTGTAGGTATTGATAAAAATAGGTTTAGCTAGGCTAATGTATTAAAATTCTAAAGGCAATTACTAGAAAAACAGAGTATTATGTATATATTTGAAAATCCTGAAGGGGGAAAAAAAGGAACAAAGAAAGATTAATTAACCTAAGAGGAGGTAGAAAATTTGAAAAAGCAAATAGGCATAGAAGAAAATGAAAATACAATTAAAGATCTACTCTTAAAAGAAAACTATGGACAGTATGTTTTATGGTTGAGTTACTCCATGCCTTTAAGGAGGGGGAAATTGGCATGTTATATAAAATGTTCCAGAATACAGAAAAAGGTAGAAAGCTAAAGAATTCATTGTAGAAAGCTATTATATTCCTGGTGTCAAAACTGAACAAGTGTACACAAAAAGATACCTAGACCAAGGTGACTTATGAACACGGAAGTAAATTCTAAAATTAAATACTGGCATATTGAATCCAAAAGTATATTAAATGAACCATATACCATACTCAAGGAAACTAATCATAGGAATATACAGGTGATTAAAAAATCAGACAATCTATTAATGTAATTTTCTACATTAGCAGATTAAAGAACAAAACTATGAACACCTCAATAAATACTGAATAAATTTCAACTAAATTCAAACTTGTTGTATTTCTGTATACTCTGGAAAACCGATCAGTAATTGCCAGGGGTTGGGTGTGCGGGAGGCGTTGACTACAAAGTACCAAGGGGGAGTTCTGGGTGGTGATGGAATGCTTCTATATCTTGAGTATGGTGGTCTCAGGAGCATATGTGTTTTTCAAAACTTGCAGGATACTGTTTTCAAATTGTACCTTAAGTTTTAAAAATGAAAAAATAAATCAGTCCATGAAAATGTTTAGAAAGCTAGAAATAGAAGGAAGCTATCTGAGCTGGACACACAATACGCAATTCTTATACCTATTGATAACAACCACACTCAATGATTAGAATCATCCTTGTTAATGTCACGAATATGGCAAAGATGTACAGCTTCCCATCTACACAATAAGAAGGGTAAAATGAAACATATTTGTTATTTGCAAAACTCTTTAACAGTTTCTCAATTCACTTAGAGTAAAACCCAAATCCTTTCAATGGTCCTACTGTCCAAACATAATATGACTGCATTTACCTCACAGTGTCACTTACTGTTCCTCGCCTGGTTCTCTCTGCCCTGACTCCACTGTTCTTGCTGTTCCTCCAGCGTCCACGCACTTTCCCTTCCATCTGCCAGAAGTCTCTACCTCCACTTGTCTGCATGAGTTGCTCCTTCTCTACCTTCAGCTCAAGAGTCACCTCCCCAGGAGGGTCTTTCTTAAGCTCTCTACTTAAAATTCATCCATCCCCATTCACCATCAACATTCATTATCTTCCTCTCCTGATTTATGTTTCTTCATCTAACATGTCATATATTTTACTGCTACACATCCTGTTTTTCCCCACTTGGAAAATATAAGTCCACCAAAAAAAAAATCTCCCGGGACAAAAGGAGTTCAGTAAATAAATATGTAACACCTGGTAGCATTCCTTTTCGGTTCTCTTGGGTATATATACCTAGAAGTGGAATTGCTGGGTCATATGATAACCTGATGTTTAACCTTTTGAGGAACTGTTAAACTGTCTTTCAAAGAGGCCGCACCATTTTGGATCCTACCAGCAACTGATAGCAGGGTTCCAATTTCTCAATATTCTTGTCAACACTGGTTATTGTTTGTCTTTGATTTGATTTATTTATTTATTTATTTATTTTTATTTGAGAGAGAGAGAGCACATGAGAGGGGGGAGGGTCAGAGGGAGAAGCAGACTCCCTGCTGAGCAGGGAGCCCGATGCGGGACTCGATCCAGGGACTCCAGGATCATGACCTGAGCCGAAGGCAGTCGCTTAACCAACTGAGCCACCTAGGCGCCCTGTTTGTCTTTGATTTTAGCCATTTAAGTAGGTGTGAAGAAGTATCTCCTTGTGGTTTTGATTTGGAACTCTAATGATTAACAATGGTGATAGGGTCTTCTCATATACGTATCAGGCATTTGTAGACCTTCTTGGGAGAAATGTCTATTTAAATCCTTTGCCAATTCTTTTTTTTTTTTTTTAAAGATTTTATTTATTTATTTGACAGAGAGAGACACAGTGAGAGAGGGAACACAAGCAAGGGGGAGTGGGAGAGGGAGAAGCAGGCCTCCCGCGGAGCAGAGAGCCCGATATGGGACTCGATCCCAGGACCCTGGGACCATGACCTGAGCCGAAGGCCGTTGCTCAACAACTGAGCCACCCAGGCGCCCTCCTTTGCCCATTCTTAAAATGAGTTATCTTTTTATTGTTGGGTTGTAAGAGTTCTTGATATATTGTGTCACTACCTGTTTCAGTAAATAAAATTTTATCTGAACCTAGTCACATTTATTCATTTAGGTAAATTATTTACAAACTGATCCTTTACAGAAAAAGCTTGTTGACATCTGATTTAAAAATGAGTTATTGGTCAAGAATTAGATAAATATACTGAAAAAAAGAGGCTGGACAGTCCTGAAACAAATCCATGTATTTATGAGAAATTCAATTGTTGATTTAGGTGGTATTTCAAACTAGTGGGGGGAACATGGGCTAATCAGTTGATAGTGTTAACAATAATTTACTAACTGCTGAAAAGAATAAAGCTTGAAACCTTTGTCACACCATCTACAAAAAATTGTTTTAAAACCCCCAAATCAAACTATAAAAAATGATAATAAAATAGAGAACATTGTTAGAATGTTGGAGCAGGAAAAATCATTTTTCTCTGACATAAAAATTAAACACTTTGCTAGTATAAAAGGTACATAAATAAGGTAGCAAGAAAATAGTTGCATCATATATAACAGACAAATGAATAAGATAAGGAGTTTGTACAAATCATTTTTTTTTTAAGTGGTAATGGATATGAATGTGCAATTTGTAAAGGAAAAATAGTCAATGCTCAAACTCAGAAGTAATTAGAGAAATGCAAATTAAAACAATGGGATATCAATTTTTCACCCACACTACAGACACAATGATATAAAGCCAGATAATGTTAATCACTGGCAAAGATGCATAAAGAAGTACTGTTGAAACACAGTCAAGGCTAACTATGGTTTCTCATGCCTCCAGTACCTATCCTCTTCTAGGTATCTATTCTAGAGACTTTCAATAAGAGGCATACAAAAAGGCATTTATAAATAATATTGGTTGTAATAGTGTTTGTGATAACAAACCATAACCAATCTCAGTGTCCATCAAAAGGAGCATGACTAAATAAACTACAACAAATTCATACCACAAAATATTTTGCTGCAATTAAGAAGAATGAAGAACATCTCTATATATTTACTTGGAAAGATCTCCAAATACACTTTGTTAAGGGAAATAAAAATCAGCTTAGAATGAAATTTACCACTGTGATATTATAATGAATTGTTATTTTAATAATTCACTTTAAAAGGTTGCAGTGTTAATATTTAGCAATAATATGTATTCATGGTATCTGAAAAAAAATCAACTTTTAGAAGAAATAAAAAATCTTAGATGAAACATATGAATGTATATGTATATCATGCACAGGGAAGATGAGTGGAATGTTATTCACCAAACTCTTGAAAGTAAATTCTGGGTAGGGAAATAAAACTTGGATGCGGGTACCGGACACTTTCATATTTTGCTCTTTCTATCGACATAATTTCATCCTTATGAATATGGAGTTATATATTAGTTGTATGGTTAAAAATCATAAAATAAAACCTATTAGACTCATGTATAATTTAAATATATTGTGGCTGATTTTTTGAGTGTGTGCTTGTCCTTAGAAAATGGAAATTTGTTTTTTAAAGTCCTAGAAAATATTTTAAGGTTTATAAAAGATACTGAAGAGGAATTATATACTACATGTCCTCAATTCTAAGACATTGATTTTAAGATACATCATTAATTTAATAACAGCTTTTCAGGAAAAAAAAGAAAATCACACTGAATATATAAGATGATTGTATGATGCATTTCAACTTCACAAATTTTTTTAGATAAAATGACAATTATAATATGCATCACATTTTGCCAAAAGTAGGGAAGTGGAAGCTTAATTTTCTCCCTTTGATGAATAAATACATGCTTGCAAATTGTTGAAAATCAGCCATATGCCTCTGGTAGGAATATTTACAGAGGGATAAACAATCACAGGAAAACCCACTATCCACTAAAAAATCTCTGTGTGAGTAAAGCATACTGCTCCTGAGTGTTACAAGATCTCACCTTATTTGGAAATGGAAATTTGCTTGGTTCCACTTTGCCAGGTGCTGGAATAGCAGAAAGTGGTGGGAGCCAGGTCATCTCCTAAATGGTGGGAAAAAACGAACAGCATTGTAATACAGGGAGTATTTAAAGTCAGTAGCTATCTGAGCCTGCCTTAATAACACTGGGAAGGGATTGGAATGAAGAGATGAATAAAGAATGAAAGGGATTTTTTAAAAAAGGATGTGAGATCCTCTTTCATGATTTCTTTTCCTAATTTTACCAATTCTTGGTTTCATGGCTATCCCCATGCTCCCTTTATATCATAAAAAGATCTGCAAGGCTGTCCTATTTTCATTTCGTTTAAGCTCCAGAGTAAAGGGACAACCTAGTAGTAAAAGTTCTATGGAAAATGCTGAACAAAGGGGGCTGCTTCTCTTGGACTCAATCCCACAAAATTTCACAGGGTGTTTCTGTAGAAATGTACAAAGTACTTCTGACTTTAGGGTCATTATGAGAGGAGTCTTTATTTTATTAGAAACAAGTATTAGGATGAGTTTCCAATAAGCCCCACACATCACTTTGGTCTTCATAAAAATCTCCTTCATGGAGAAGTAAAAAAAAAATCACACGTATGAAATAGAGAGAAAGAGAGAGGGAGGGAGGGAGGGAGGGAAATAAGTGTCTTATTTTTATAACACAGTATTAAGAATACAACTTCAGCTCAACACACAATCATCTGTCATATGCTTTCTGACATACACTTTCACTAAACTGTGAGATGGGGCAGCGGTGTTTATCCACTTGCTGTTTTCTTCTTCGGTTCCATCTCCTGGAAGTTACCTGCATTCACTAAATGATTGTACAATTAAATTGAATCAATCAATTTCTGATTACCGGGAAACTTACTTGGGAGTTTACAGATAGGTTTTGAACCCTACTTTCTTTTTTAAATTTCCTTCCTCTTTCAAACCTAAGCAAGCATAGAAGCAGTAGTTGATCCACTTTAAGAAAAGTGAGAAATTCTTTTTAGGTGAAGACATTTTCTCACCTCCCTTGGGGAAAAGGGATTCTGTCAGGTTTTTAAGTCAAAGAAATTCTTGAGGGTGGTCTTGTGCCTTTTTTGGGGGTAACTCTCCTCCTTCAGCACCTTGGATAGTGCAGACCCACACGGACAGAGAGCAGAAAGAGAGGTCAAACCCACCCTGGAAGGACTTACTGACCCTATTATCATCTCTCACCCACCATCACACCTGTGCCTTGGTGGGTTAAGCTCATAGGCATTTGAGATGTCCCTTCTCCATTCTGCTGTTACAGAGGTCCCGCCAATGGAAAGCAAAGGAAGATCCAGTGACCTTCTTCTATATCCCTCTCTCCTCTTACCTCTGCTCCCCAAGTATCTGCCCATTCTATCCTGTATCTATCCCTGTTGTCTCTTTTGAGGAGGTTGTTAAGCACAACTGCCGAGTTTGTGTCCAGGAACAGAGTAGGTGCTCAGTATATTTTTGAATAAATGCCAAATAGAACAGTATCTCTGCAATGTCTCTACCATCCTAATCACACCTTCATTACTTTTAACCTAAATTACTTTAATAGCTTTCTGATTGGTTCTCTTTCTTTTGTTATTATTAATCCATCCACTACACTCCTGCCAACTCAATTTTCCTAGACTGCAGATGCAGATAAAAAGCTTCACGGCTCCAAAATCTTCACATACCATTATATACATAATACGATGATGACCATGACCATGCTGTCTCCTGTTGTGCTTTACAGTTTTCAGAGTACTTCCATACAAGTTTTTAAATTTACACTCAACCTTTAATACTACTACACCCATACTGCAGGTGAGGGAGTCAAAGCTCAAAGAGATGAACTGATTTGCCCAAATTCACTCAACTCATAAATGTCACCACTGAAATTTGCACAACTATCTCATACTTCCAGCCCAGTATTTGTCTTTCACTCCACTGCATCTGCTCTCAAAGATCTCAGCATAGTATTCAAGACCTTCTACAAGGTCTCGGTTTTCAGTCTTGTGCCCTTTTGTTAGTCTACACCCACACTAAGTATAAGGAAAACTACAGTCTCTGTTTTCACTTACACTATGCCCTTTGTGTGTGAATGCCCTATTCTCATATGCTTTTTGGATTTCTATCCATTCATGAAGGCTCATCTCAAATATCATCTATGTCTTGAGGCCTTTGCTGATTCCCCTTCTATTCCAATATGATATGACAATTTCCTTCTCATGCTCCTCCAATGCACTTATTTTTCTCTCTCATAGTAACTGTTAGATTCTTTTTTGTGTTAAGTTTTATGAGTATATACCTCAATCTGCACTCAACCATTTCTCCCTCTTCCAATACCCTTCTCCCAAAATAGAATAGAAATCACACTTAGGAATCTCAACAATCTCTTTCAATAACATTCAGATCTATTAAATATAATCCTGTAAAGAAGGACTGAAAATTTCTTCAGAGAGGGATACTGCCTACTTATCTTTGTGTAGACTGAAGCACATTACACACTAAGCACTCAAAATTAACTCACTGAATTGAACTGAATGCCCATATTTCAATGCAAAATTGCTCAGTAACTTGATTTTAATTCTAGCTAAGTATTTCCATGTGACTTTTCCACCTAGTGAATTCTGCTAAATATATGAAGGAATGGTAAAGACAACAGGGTTGCTTAAAACATTTAAATCTTTAGAATTTCCAAAAACATAAGAATTCTTTACACAAACTATTTAAATGTATACTTTAAAAATCAATGTGCAATGGTTTTTTTAAGATTGATTATCCATTATATAAAAATTCTTCATTAGGGTTAGATGGGAAAATTATGAGCAAATAGTTTGTTTCTACTTCCTCTTCTGTCACTTACTAGCTCAGTGAGCTTAGGTAAATCACATCTTCAGTAAACTGTAGTGATTTCAAACCACAGACTTAGGAACCAATCAAATCTCAGCTTGTGGTATTTTAGAACCAGAGGAAATAGAGAAGTTAACATTCTCAAAGTGAAGATTAAATGAGATAATACATATAAAGAGCATAGCATGATTCCCTTATGTTTAATCATTCAATAAAAGACAGTACTGATTAATATCAAACTGAGTTTCAGAATTCTTATCTCTAAAATGAGAAATAGAATTTCTCTCTGAGCTTTAGATATTGGGAAACTGAGATGAGAGGATATATGGGAAAGTGTTGTTTTTTTTTTTTTTTAAAGATTTTATTTATTTATTTTTGAGAGAGAGAGAGAGAGAACACGAGCAGGGGGGCGGGGAGGGACAGAGGGAGAAGCAGACTCCCCTCTGAGCTGGGAGCCCAATGCAGAACTCGATCCCAGGACCCTGGGATCATGACCTAAGCCAAAGGCAGATGCTTAACTGACTGAGCCACCCAGGTGCCCTGGGAAAGTGTTTTTATAAAAAAATGAAGCATTATGCAAGTTTAACCTGTAATTAAGCTAGTAATTATTAATACAAACTATATATATAGTATTAAAACATAAAGTTATTTAAAATGATTATTAGGATCCCTAAGTATGATTTGTACTTTACACTGGAGAAAATGTCCCTAAGCTTTCTCATGGGAACAGAGCCTTGACATAATAATAGTGAGATAAGATTTGGTTTAAAAAAAGTGCTTAATTTGTACCTTATTTCTAGTAGTTTAAAATGTAAAAAAAGGTAAAATTTTTCATAACTGCTAAAATTTCACTTAGTTTATCTCACAACATTCTCTTCACAGGAAAAGATTCCTGCCCATTGCCAGGTGCGTCCACTGCTCCCCACCCCCGTTCATGCTCCTGACCTCCCTTGCCTCAACTAGCCCTTCATCACTGCGTTGCTCCTCTTTCCCCCACTTGGCTGTCCGGTAGCCACTTCCCAGATTAGAGATAAGACAGGATGAAAATATAATATAAAGCCAATTACTCCAGGGTTTAGGGAGCTACCTTCTGATCTTCTAAAGTCCCTTGCCACTTCTTTGATCTGCCTGCCTTTGTTCCTTTTTGATTTCTTATTCCTTAGGAATGAGGTCACACCCTATTCCTCAACACTAAGAGGGCCCCAGTTTTGAGCTTGGGTTCCTTAGCCAACTGGTAGGATTCAGAATCAGACGTATCTATCTTAACATAGCCTCATCAGTCCCATCTCTCTAAGCAGATGTCTAGTTACCCAAGGGACATATTTCAGGGTGTCTTCTTATTTCTTAGATAAGCTTAAAATGCCAAGTCTCTTTATAGTAAATACACTCACTTTTCTGCTAAATGAAGGAACAGATGGTTGAATGATAACAGTATAGAATACTGCATTTCATTAACTGTCCAACTTTTCTCTATCCTCCGTATACTGGTTCTCAGAAGGCCATGGGACACATGGGCCAGTGTCCATTTTCATGTCTATTGCCCAGCAAGATTGACCCTGAGTCCCAGGAATCCAGAGCTTCAAGGTGAGCAGACTTTCATGTACTCATTTTGCACAAACCTCTCCCCTCCATGTAGCTACCCACTTACTCTGGTATCAACTGCATCAGCCTGTCCTAGGACAAATGGTGGAGGTTTGGGTATCCATTCATTACACAGTGTGCCTCTTTGTTATTCAAGGTGAGAAGAAACACAAATTGAATTTTAGCCTGAAATCTTAAGAGTTCAAAATGTTTATATTGTAGTATAAAGATCTGCAAAGTATATTTAGTTTGAAAATAGAGTAAATTAGAAAAATTCTGAACATTTAAATTTTCCTATTAAAATCAGCAAATAGAGAAATACTTTCCCTGGTCTCTCTTCCTATCTACTGTCTCCCCACTACAATCTATTTTGATCACTGTCAACGAAGTGTTTTATTTAAAATAGTTACTATGCTGCACTTGCTCAAAAGCTTCCAGGGACTCTGGTCCAAGCATTCAAGATGCTCTGTCATATGGTGCCATCAAGAAACACTGCAGTGTTACTGCTTGTTACTTTTCTATACGGTCCTCCCCTCCTCCCTTCCAGATGGGCTTACTTCTTGTCCTGCCCTGTGTTTTCCTGTCCCGACATTTTCTGCTTTTCCTTTCATGTTATTCCAACTTCACTTACCTCTTCCTTCTTTTTTTTTTTTTTTTTTTAAAGATTTATTTATTTGAGACAGAGAGCAGGGGGAAGAGGGGCAAAGGGAGAGTGAGAGAGAGAATCTCAAGCAGACTCCCTGCTGAGCAGGGAGCCCAACACGGGGCTCTATTTCAGGACCCTGAGATCAGGACCTGAGCCGAAATCAAGAGTTGGATCCTTAATGAATCAGCCACCCAGGCGCCCCTTACCTTTACTTTCTTTCTCATCCCTCATCTCCTAATGAAGGTCACTGACCTTAGCAAGCACCACACCCTCCACTCTCTATTACACATGATCTGTGTCCCTTATTTCACATTTCCATGTTACCTGGGGCTGTGAGTTTACCTTTCATGTGTTACCACTATCAGACTATACATTTTTTAACTCCTATTAGATTATAACCTCTTTTAGGGAAGGGATTGTGCCTTTGAAACTCTCTTGTAACTCTCTAGAGGCCTAGCACAATGGATAAAATAATAGGAATTCATTTAACGTCTCTGGGATTCACTTTTCTCTCCTTTTCAAATGATGGCACAAATAAGCTATACTTGTCCTACCAAATACTATGATGGTTGCCAGAATCAGGAGAGACTGAATTTCTTCTTTCTCTTTCAGCAATGTTTCAACATCTGCTGCCAACTCCGAGGTCTGCTAAAAGGGGGTGTCTGTCCCCACAGGCCTGGCAAATGACCACAGCTAACTCCAGAATTCTTTGTGCTCTGAAACTCACTCTTTTCCAAATAAAACATTGGATTAATTCTGTAACTTGGGAATAAAAATATAAAATGCCAAAGTCGATTTTTATATGTGGCAGCGGCTGCGGCAGATCAGAGCATTATTTTGTTTTCAGTTTCCATATCAGAATAATCCCTCAGCTTTTCAGTTCTTTCACACATATTATTCATGTTATGACACTCTTATCAGATGAGTGCTGCCAACAACAGAACACTGTAATTTTTATTACACCGCATATCCTTTAAATGCGGGTAGCTAACAAGAGCACTGTGTCTGGTGAAGGAAACAGGCCCATACCTGGGAGTCAGAGCACCAGCCCTCGAGTAAGAAAAACCGGGAGAAGCACACTCATTCCTCCCTGATGGGGCTAGGGAGTGCATTCTAATTGTCAGTCCATCCCTGGGCTTTAAACAGACTCCAGGGTCAGACTTGAAGGCTGGGCAGATTTGGGCTCTGAACAAGCAGGTCTAAGTTGCCCCCTAAATCAACAAAAACTCAAGAACATCCTCATTTTGTTACTATAATAGAAGGACCTAGAGTTTGCAAAATAATAGTAAATATAGTGTATTCATGTCCATTAAGAATAACAACAATCATTATTTTGATGGAAACACTATTCATGGAAAGCTTTTAGAAAAACAGTGGCTGCTGAAAAAATACCTTCTGTTTTTTTATAGTACAGCTTAGGCTGCTAAAATTACAAGTAAGCAAATAACCAATAAAAATGTCTAATTGCAGCATTACCAAAAATCATAGTGAAAACTTGTTTCTTTATATTAAAAACCCAGGAATATGTCCAATTTGAACTAAAATCGGCCTGAGAAGGAGATTCCCAGGAGCCATATATGTATTTTCTGGTCTCATACATGTCCCCTGGGTGGCAGAATCTCAGATTGGAACACTAACTAATCTCAGCCAGTGCTTTTTAACTTAAGGCTATCGCCCGGCTCTCAATGAGGTTAATCATCAATGGATAAAATGAAGGGTGCTCCACATAGGTAAAGATTAATGGAATCAATTCGAGAAACAGTTTTCAATTTAGCTGTATTAGATTAACAGTATGACCCCATGGGCTTATGGTGGGAAGAAGGCAAGCATTGGGGACGGAAAAGCACAAAAGTAAGCCTTCAAACTGGAAATTCCAAGGGGGCACGAAGCCTGTGCATCACCCTTTCTTCTTGGGCCATCAGATTTTCAGTTCTCTGAGGCCACATAGTGTCTGGCCTTTCCTTATTTCCTTCACATGTAAAAAGTGATTGCTCATAAGGAAATCCATCCTGTGCACTACAGACCCATTTCATCTCCCTGACTTCAGCATCCCTGCAAACTCTGGACTCTCCAATGAAAGGATAAGAGCTCAGACTGAAGCCAAGATACAACTGCAAGTCCAAAAAATTATTGCATGCTAGATCCCTTCATTTTAGACTTTTCTGAGGATTTCCTGTTCTAGATGCAGCTTTGCTGTTTTCCAGTTTTCTTTTGGGGCAGGAAGATGGATGTGAACTGTCTTATTCTCTTGTCCCTCTGTGTAAAGTTCATTCTGTTTTATCTATTTACTTGGGGCCTTCTGGAACAGTAAGAACCATACATTTTTATAATTCATTTTTAGATTCACATGCTACATTAAATATTGTGTATATACATATAAAATACATAAGTATTATATATATATATAGTACTCACCAATAAGCTTAGAATCTAGTGTGGGAAATTTATAAGCAAATAGGCAATTATGACAACAGAATAACTAACATGTACTCATTCATTCATTCATTCATTCACTCTTCACCTGGCTTTCAATATTCATTTTTCCCCCTAGACTTAAAAACATCATAACTCCTATTCTTTAATTGTGGATTGTTTCTAGAACTGAACATTGTGTTAAATGCTAAAAGTAGTAAAATCTGGGGCGCCTGCGTGGCTCAGGCGGTTAAGCATCTGCCTTCAGTTCAGGTCATGATCTCAGGGTCCTGGGACAGAGCCCCACATCGGGCTCCCTTCTCAACGCAGAGTCTGCTTCTTCCTTTCCCTCTGCTCCCCCCAACCTCCACTCATGTGCGCTCTCTCTCTTTCTTTCTCAGATAAATAAAAAATCTTTTTAAAAAAAAGTAGTAAAATCTACTTCGGGTCCTCAGAATTTAAAGAAGAGGTTTTTGATGTCGAGTGTACAGCTGCAGGAACTTAATGACTCTTGTTAAACCCAGGTGACAACTTCACCCCCGAGTTCCTGATGCAACACACAGACACCTGCCAGTTTCCTACGCTCTTAAGAACCTTGTGCTCCTGTTGAGAAGCACTGATTAGTCTAATTTTAAAAGATGCTTTATAAAAAATAAAGCATTTGGGGGCAGTAAGAGGATTTCCCAAATTCTGAATGTGGGGCTGGTATTTTCCTGTGTCGTTTCTAAGAATAAGTCATACTAAGTCTAGGTTTATAAGAACTGAGCCAAATTCTTGACCAGCTCATGAGAAAGGTCATGTTATTTATGATACCACTGTCACCTTACTTTTGATCTACATAACACCTTTTCGTGATAGCACAAACACTAGAAATAAGCCCTCCTAATAGACGTATAGATTGTAATTAATCTCGGAACCAGCTGTGGTTTGCAACAATCAAACGGCTCTTTCATATGTATCTAAGGGTAGAGAAGGTATTATTTGGGACAGAGAGGAAGACTATGGGAGCCAGAAGGGAAAGAGGGTGAATTACATTCTTGGCCATGTTTTCCTCTTACCATGTTCCCGAACCCCCTTCCACAGACAGATAACCAGACATGTGCTTTAGACAAAACCCATCTCTCGATTACAGAGAAGCAGAATGGTGGAACAGAACAGGTTTGGAGTCAGCATTTGAGAAACCACATGTCATCTTGGCCCTGCTGTGAACCGGCAGAATGACCCTGGGCCAGTTTGCTTTTCTGATTATTGATGTCCTCATCTGTAAATTGGTGTTAATCACCCTATCTTGCAGGATTACTAAAAAAAAGCGTTGGTGACAAAGTACCTAGCACAGCGGCCGTTACAAAGTAGGTACTCCACAGAAGGTGATTACGGCCATATCACTACCTTTATAGTTAGTGTTGGCAGCTTTTGGCTTGGACTTTGGGAAGAGACGGGGATGACTACAGGAGAAGACATTTATGAGTTTGTTTTTTTATCTATTTCACTCCGTTAATTATTTAATATTTAACTGGTTAATTATTCATAGTCAAATAGAAGGCATAATGAAAGTGTGCTTATTAAACAATAATTTGCTTCCCTCACTCCCTTTGCCACTAGGGTACCATGTGCACAGAGGGGAGGGGGTGCTGTCGCATCGTCTGGTATTTTTCTTAAATGGGACAATTACTAGTAAGCAGAATGCATTCTCTTTCCAAAAGCCGGTTTGGGGTTCTAAAGAGTTTAGAAGCTTTGTCTTTATGCCTACAGACTACCCCTGAGGCAACAGTTGGGGCAGTTAAGCTGGTACACTGGCCTGAGAGCTCTTCTAAGATGACCTGAAGGAGCCAATGGGGAAAGGTGAATATAGGGGTGGAAAGCGACTGGGTCACGGGGGCAGGAGCCAGCCTGGAGGCAGAGCACAGAGCAAGGCAGGCAGCCTGGACAAGAAGAAACCCTGAGAGCCACTGGGGCTGAGATTAAAAAGTCCCTGGTACAGAAGGATGTCTGGTTCCCCAGAGGGAAGGCAGGTCTCAGCAGCTGCGCTGCCCTTAGCGCAACCTTGCTGATGGGGTACATCTTTCTCCCTTTCAAGCCCTTTCCCAGCTAAGTTCCCTTCCACCACGCAGGTTTCTATGAACTTCACTCAAGTATTTCCTCTCAGTTTGAGAGGTGATTTATAAATCACTGAGTGGCACTGCCCTAGTCTAGCAGGGATGTCTCCTCGTCTTAGGGATGAATGTAAAAGGCAGGATGCCGTTACAGAAGACAGGAAATGTCTACTGAAGTTTTCCAGATACAGACTGCCAAATCCAGAGGAGGAAGGAAAGCTGGTGAGCCCGGGAGAAACCATCTTTTTTGTTTTCTTTTTCTTTTTTTTTAAGATTTTATTTATTTATTTGACAGAGAGACACAGCGAGAGAGGGAACACAAGCAGGGGGAGTGGGAGAGAGAGAAGCAGGCTTCCCGCGGAGCAGGGAGCCCGATGCGGGGCTCGATCCCAGGACCCTGGGATCATGACCTGAGCCGAAGACAGATGCTTAATGACTGAGTCACCCAGGCGCCCCTTTGTTTTCTTTTTAAACCATGAGGTTAAAATATCCTTAAAATGGAGAAGCAAAAGATCAAAATATTTCCCCTCAGAAGTTCATAGGCCTGCGAGAAAAGAGAAGTTAGGGCCAAAATGAAAACAGGATGATAACTACTTTTATTAGAAGAAAAGCAACAAAAAGACTGGGTTAGTAGAGCCTGGTAAAGCGCTTACCCCTCAGGAAAAGATATTCCTTGAGAGCACAGAAATGGAGATAAAAGAGGAAGGCACCAAATTAATGATGTCTAAGGAAGATAAGACCCTGAACTCAGATGCTGTGTCTTTAAGTGGGGAAAGAAAAGAACTTAAGGAAATGAGGAAGCAAAGATGATCTTGCAGACATCTCCATGGGGAGAAAGTGAGAAGGAAGGTTCCAACTAGGCAAAAGCAAATGGACAATCTACAAATTTGAGACAGATGTTTCTATTCCTTGATCCTTGCTGACAACACCAGACATAGTTTCCTGTCTTGAGAAGGGGTCTGCAATCATGCTGAATAGTTTATGCCTTAGTTCGACCAATCAATTCAGTTTCTACTAGTGCATCCAGATGTCCATCGAACTGAACTCATTTTTAAGCATCCACTATGTGGTGCAACACTATGTCCTGGGGATACAACACAGAATACAACAGACATGGAACTGTGAGTACCCGTGGGACAGACAAGCAATACACGGTGAACAATGTAAATACAACACATCCATATTCCTCGTGGTTGCCATGTTTTTGTTTCTGGTTTTATTTCTCATGGAGCCACCCCAGCCATCAACGCCCATCCTGGCCTTAATGGATGCTGGTTGAGTAATCGTATTCCTCATAGTTGCTCCATTGGACTCATGTGTCTAAGCAGTTTGGCAAAAAAGAAGCCTAAGTTGCTGTGTCAGACATCCAAGGGCCTACCTTGTGGAAAAAACATTACAGGTGGCTTATGGAGACAAGCAGCCACGATTAGAGTCCACTGGTTAAAGCTGCCAGGAAGAGTTTGGTTTTTATAAACTTTCTAACAATTTCTGACAATATTCCATAGGTGCTTTGTGCTAAGCACTGTTTTAGGTGGTGGAAACACAGCTGCAAATATGGTCCCTGTCCTCATGGATGCTACATTCTGGTAAAAGTGAGATAAACAGTAAACATGTATACAACTTTATGCAGCATTATATAACATAACACAATGCAGTTTAAGTTAGCATGATATAATATGATATAACATAAGAACCATTAAAACTGTAGTGGTAAGTTGGTCATTTCTTAAAATGGTGAGCTGCTTATCATGGAAGCATCTGAGATCGTAACAGCAAAAGGTCTCTAGGAATCCAAAGTCTGGAGTACCCACTTCCTTCTAACTTTGGTGGGTCATCATGGGCGGGAACTGAGGCAACCCCTGCCCTCCCTGTTTGTCTCTATTTGTGATTCAGTGAAGTTCTTAACTGCACATGTATTCTCTGTTAGGCTAAGGACACACGATTTCACTTTAATTTTTAATTTAATTGAAAAATTATCTTCACTGCATCTTTCTGCTTACATAAATAATATATGCTTCTTGTTAAAAAGTTAAACATTGCAAAAATACAAAATGCAGGAAAGTGAAAGCCACCCAGCATCCTAACACCTACGGATAATGCCCAGAGGGAACAGTTTTAAGCGCCAGGTACTTATCCAATTTTTATATATATATACTAACATGGGGATTATACATGTATTTTTAATGAGGTCATACTGTTTGGTGACTTGATCTTTTTCATTTTTCATTTCTTCTTTCCCAACACAACATATAAATGTATCTTCTTTCGAGAGGCTACACAGACAATCCACTGCCTGGAAGTATCATAGTTTATTTATTCTGCCTGGAAGTATTATAGCTTATTTAATCAAGTGACAGAGAGTTGATTTGTTGCCTTTTTTTTTTTTCATGACTATAAACCACGTTTTGGCAAAAATCCTTGTACATTGATCTTTTCATGGTTGTGTATTTCTTCCAGAGTATAAATTCCTTGTACAGAATTTCTAGGTCAAATGGCATAAATATTTTAAATGCTAATATATTGTCAAATTGTTCTCCAAAAATGGTCTATTAATTTACATATCCTATCACGGCATATGAAAGTCCCTGTTTCTAAACACCTTTATTAATACTCTTTTTAAAAGTCATATTTGCAGTGGCTTCTAGACCAAGATGGCAACATAGGAGGCTATTGAATCTCCCTCCTTTCATGGACACACTGAATATACAACTACACATGGAGCAATCTCCTCTGAGAGAAAACCAGGAACTAGATGAGCAAATCCTACATATCAGGTGACAGACAAAATATACACATTGAAACAGGTAGAAAAGGCTGAGTGAGACTCATGCTATAAATCCCATCCTTAGCACAGCATATAATTGGGAGGGAACCCCCAAGTCCCAGCTTCTCTCTGAGGAGGAGAGGGTCTGGATCACAAGTCTAGCACCCCAAATTTGAAGGCTGCCACCCGAGGAATGGGCCCCCAAATCCCCTAGCTCCGATAGCCCACAGGGCTTGCATTCATGAGTCCCACAGGATTATAGGAAACAAAGAAGCAGTCATTAAAGGATGCAGGAGCATTTGTGTCTATACACCTGGGCACAGTGCAGAGGTGGCAGGCAAAAATGCCCATCTCCCAGTTTCTCCCTGGAAGGAGTAAGAGTATATACTCTTTCCCTGTGAGAGGGACAGGCTTCTGATCAACATGCATCTAAATGCTAACTATAATCCTCCCTTTTGGGACACTGAGAAGTCTTGGCACACTCTCAACTACTGGGAGCCACTAATAGCAAAAATGGCAGCTTGGACAATCACAAATGTTTGAGAAGTAACCAGGAGCTTGAGCTGGGCTGATTGACGGGATTCATCTCCTATACAAGACCAGTCTGTCAAGTCAGGCAGAGGTGGCTGTTTTAACTAATGTGCAGAAAAAAAAACATAGAACATCTCAGAAATGAAGAAACAGGGAAATATGTTCCAAACAAAAGAACAAGATAAATCTCCAGAAACCAATCTTAATGAAATGGAGAGAAGTGATTTACCCAATAGAATGTTCAGAGTAATGTTCATAACGATGCTCACTGAGGTCAGGAAATCAATTTATGAACAAAGAATCTCAACAAAGAGACAGAAAATATTAAATATATGAAAAAAATCAGAGAGCTAAAGAATGTAATAACTGAATTGGAAAAAAAAATCAGAGGGATTCAACAGCAGACTAAATCAAGAGGGAAAAAAATCAGTGAACTAGATGACAAGGCAGTGGAATTCATCTACTAAAAGGTGCAAAAAGAAATAAAAAAGAGTAAGGGACTTCTTGGACACTATTACATGTACCAATATACATTATGGGAGTCCCAGAGGAGAAAAAGAGAGAAATGGGCAGAAAACTTACTCAAATAAGTACTGTAAACCTCCCTAAACTGAAAAAGGAAACAGACACCCAGATCCAGGAATGCCAGAAAGTACCAAAGAAGATGAAGCCAAGGAAAGTCATGCTGATGCACATTATAATTATATTGTCAAAACCTAAAGACAAAGATAGAACCTTAAAAGCAGCAAGAAAACTTGTTACATACAAGGGAAATACCATAATATTTCAAGTTTTTTTTTTTTTTTTCAGCAGAAACCTTGCGGGTCAGAGGGGAGTCGGATGACATATTCAAAGTGCTGTCAGAGAAAAACAACCTGCCACCTGAGAATACTCTACCTGACAAAGTCCTTCTATCATCATTAGACCAGCCTTTCAAGAAATGTTAAAGGAAGTTCTTCAAGCTTAAGGGATGCTAATTAGTAACATAAAAATAAATGAAAGTATAAAACTCACTGGTTAAGGTAAATATGTAGTTAAATTCAGAAAACTCTAATATTATAGTGGTGGTACATAAATTACTTATAACTCTAGTATAAAGGTTAAAAGACAAAAGTATTAAAAACCACTAGAACAATTTGTTAACAAATGCACAATATAAAAAGATGTAAACTGGAAAAGAGAATGTAAGACCTGATACTATAAAACTCCTAGAAGAAAACACAGGGTTTAGGCTCCTTGACATTAGTCTTTGCAGTGATCTCTCAATTTTGACACAAAAAGCAAAGGCAGTAAAAGCAAAAATAAACAAGTGAGACTCCATCAAACTGAAAGCTTCTACACAGCAAAGGAAACATCAACAAAATGAAAAGACAGCTTCTGGCATAGGAGACCTGCAAACCACATATCTATCTGGTTAATATCCAAAATATACAAGGAACTCATCAACCCAAAAGCAAAAACCAAATAATCCAAAGATCTGAATAGACATTTCTCAAAGAAGACATACAGATGGACAACTGGTACATGAAAAGGAGTGCAGCATTATTAATCATTAGAGAAACAAGAGTCAAACCACAATCAACTATCACCTCACATCTGTGAGGATATCTATTGTAAAAAAGACAAGAGATGACAAACACTGGCAAGGATGTAGAGAAGAGGGAACCCTTGTGCACTGTTGGTGAGAATGTAAACTGGTACAGCTACTAAGGAAAACAGTATGGAGGTTCCTCAAGAAATTAAATTGTAACTACTACATGATCTAATAATCCCACATCTGGGTATATATCTAAAGGAGACAAAATCATTACCTCAAATAAATATTTGTATTCTCATGTTCACTGCAGCATTATTCATAATAGCCAAAGAATGGAAACAACCTAAGTGTCCATTGATGGAAGAATGGAAAAAGAAATTGTGGTTTGTATATACAATGGAATATTATTCAGCCTTAAAAAGAGAAAAATCTTGCCTTTTGTGACAACATAGATGGACCTTGAGGAAATTATGCTAAATAAAATATGCCAAACAGAGAAAGACAAATACTATATGGCATTACTATAGGTGGAATCTAAAACAAAACAAAACAAAAGTTGAATTCACAGAAACAGAGAGTAGAATGGTGGTTGTTTGGGGCTGGGGTAGGGGGAAAACAAGTAGAGGTTGGTAAAAGGGTACCAACTTTCACTATTTATCAGATAAATGAAGTCTGAGATCCAAATGTATAGTTGCTAATAATGTACTGTAAATACTGTATCATATAACTGAAATTTGCTGAGAATAGAACTTTAAAAAAGGTAAATATGTGAGTTGATGGAAGTGTTAATTAACTTCATGGTGGAAATCTTTTCATAATGTATATGTATATCTCATCATCATGCTGGACTCTTCAAATATATTACAAATTTGTCAATTATACCTCAATAAACAATCATTTTTTACCTCACTTCCTTCCTTGCCCATTTTGACATCAGAGTATATATTTTTCATACTGTTGCTTAAAAATCCCTTTGGGTATTTTGGAAATTAGCTCTGTCTCATCTGTCAGGTTGTCACATAAATACATTTTCCAATCACATATCTATGGAAAGAATCCCTGAAGTAAAAATGCATGAGAAAACTTGGAAGGAAAAACAACTCTTGAGAACAAAAGGTGAACAATACAAATTTTATCTTTGAAAAGTATTCAATATAATCATCAAAGTATGTGGCAATTTTATTGTATAGCAGCAAACTTGTCTAAATGTTGAAACCTGATTGCAAAAAAATATTTGTTGTAATAAAAGCCTAAAAAGAACAGGATAGTAACATTCCAGTTGAACCAATGGATGTCTGAGTGAGTATGTGTGTGTGCAGGGGTGTGTGTCAGCGGGTGGGTGTGTGTTTAAGTTTGTGTGTGATTGTTGGCTATACGATGGGTATGAGGGATCTCACCAGGGTGATGAAATCTAAAACTATATAATGGTGATGGTTGCACAATTCTAAATTTACCATGAATCACTGAATTGCACACTAGAAATGGGTTCGTTTTTTGACATGTAAACTATGTCTCAATAAAGTCATAAAAGAGAGAGCTAGAGAGTGCAGATTAGAGAAGAATAGCAGTAGTGAGAAGATAAGGACCCTTTTGACTTAGGGAAGGAGCCACAGAGGAGTAGCAGGTTTCTGATGGAGGGTCGGAAGCCACGAAACGTGGCCCTGATGGTCCTGGGAGTGAGGAACCTGGCTTGAAGAAGGCAGCATGGAGGGTGGTGCTGGGTGGTAGTGAGTGCTCTGGCACAGAGAGAGACAAACCTGGAATAGGTAACAAGCACCCAGATCATGGAAGCCTATAACGGAGCAATTCAGCCGGTGAAGAGATCTAAGCCCGGATGTCACGACAGGAGTGGTTCTGACAAGAAAGAAGGTTGGCGCTAGTGGGATGCATCGAGAAATTGTTAGAGATGCAAAATCCCAACTAAACATTTTAAAATGTTACTTGTTTAAAGCGTATTTATCTTTTAAAACTTTATGCTTCAGAGCCCACAGAGGCAAAGAGAACAACACTGTATAAAGAGGTAGAGAAAAAGCCCTGGACTCAGAATGAGGAGACACTGAGGCCAGTCCCAGAGCCATAGGGAACCATGGAACTAGGGGAGAGCACTTGGCCCAGAGAAGTTATCTGCTCAAGGCCACCAAGTCATTCTGTGGTGACTTAGAATGTGAAACTAGGGCTTCTGCATCCTTCAATTTCCCTTCAGTTTGTAAAGTAATGATAAGATCATTTAACTGGGGTTTGGTGAGAAGAAATAAGATAGTGTATTTGATATTATTTCGTAAATACGCTACTTGATGTAGAACAAGTAGCATCCACAGTATTTTTTATTTTATTTTATTTATTTATTTGAGAGAGTGTGAGCGAGAGAGAGAGGGCACAAGCAGGGGCGGGGAGGGGCACAGGGAGAGGGAGAAGCAGACTCCCCACTGAGGAGGGAGCCCAAAGCTGAGCTCGATCCCAGGACCCTGAGATCATGACCTGAGCCAAACTCAGATGCTTAACCGACCAATCCACCCAGGCGCCCCATCATTAGCAGTATTTCTTAAGTGTAAATGTAATCTATACACTATTCTAGCATTATCGGTTCTCTTAATGTTTCTTACTCGACCCTGGTCCCCTCTTTCCTACCTCTGCTGCACCAAAAATAAACCAGAAGTGGGACAAGAGAGAAAAAAGGGAAGGGGAAGGAGAAAGCAGAGACCAGAACTATGTGAAGTGGGCAGGTGAAGGCAAGTATACTAGGAATCAGGACACCTTGCTCTATCCTTGACCAGGATGTATGCTTGACTTTGCTGGACCTTTCATTTCTCATCTGTGAATACTGTTAAGAAGAAATGAAATAATCAAAGAGTTTTTGAAAGGAAGGAGTTAGATGGAGCCTACCCCTAAAGAGCAACTGTGTACACACATAGCAAGATTCTTGCTGGAAGTTTACACAGAAATTGCCCGGCTACATTCAGCTCTTCTGAATGATAGAAATGGAAAGTATTTACTCTGGAAACCTGTTTTCAATACACAGCCAAGGTCTTAATGTTCTCAGATTCTCTGGCATTTGCCTCTTCCCTCTTCTTGTTATTTCTTTTGTATCTCTTCAGGATGATGTGGTGACAATTTTTTAAAAACAATTTATTTTGATCAGCGTCAAGGCATGTGCTTAAGCCAAGCATCATTTTTACTTCAGAGTTAAACAATCATGCTCTAATTCTCAAATTGCTTCCCCACCCTGGGGAACTTCATGTCCAAGTCTCTGACATGTAATTCTAGAACCATCTATCATGAAATGTAGTTGAGCACAAGGAAGTTAGGGCAACTGCAGCTAGGGGAAAGGTCATTAATCCTGATGCCACATTAATCTTCCCTAAACACCTTTTCTATCATGCCACCTGCGTCCCTAAGAGTCTGCTCAATTGAGAGGGTCCCTGACTCCCCATTAGAGCAGTTCCAACTTCTCAGTCCTGTCTTAGGCCCTGACTGCCTAAGACATGTCCAGCACGTCCCTCCTAGGAGTGTTCATTTAGGCAAGCCAGGTTACCCTGGCCACTCAGAGTAAGGAGGCTCTGTGCATCTCAACTGCAGGTCTTTGCTAGTGTTCACCCATCTGCCTTCACTTCCCTGTCCACATCCCTACCCTTCCATTCCATATCAGTTCATGACTAACTAAGGAGAGCTGTTTTGAATCAAAACCCAAGTAAGGATGTTGGTTCCTCCCGGTTCATCAAGAAGGAAGTAGTTCTAGGAATGCCTGAGAGATGACAACATTATGAGTACTTAACTTCCCAAAATGACTTTTTAAAGGACAGTGAGTGATACCTTTGAATGCATTAAAAATACCCCACATATGAATATTTCTTTTAAAGATGAACCTAGCAACTAAGCACGTAGTAGGAACTAAATCAAGACTCACTAACCTAATCTTATTAACGGTTGTAGTTTGGTTCTGTGCAAATATGACTTTAGAATAAATTTGGTGCTTTAAAAATACCAAGTTTCTATAGTAGAACAACAAAACAACACAACAGTATCAAACACACAAAAAGCCATGGCTACCTCTTGGGAGGAAGGAAAGTGTGGGGAACTTTTAAATTACAATTCTCAAAGGGGTTTCATATTACACGGAGAAAAAAAGGAATGTACTAGATGTTTCTGGAGTTCTTTATAATTGTATCTTTTTGGCTCCAAACAAAGAACCAGCAGCAGAGTCAGGATTATTTTGGACAAATTTCAAGAAATTAAAACAAAGGTTAAAAAAAAAGAACAGAGGTCAGTCTGTTTACCTAGTACAGACAGATGGTTGTATTTATGTAGTTAGACTAGTAATGCAGAAAGACTTCCAAAGTTCCATGAAGCACATTTGCCAAGAGAATGCTTCAGGTTGGCAGAAGGTAGAAACCCTGTATTGGGTAAATATTTAGCAACATTGGTGAATTTTAACACTAATATCTCATTTGCAGTGGAATATGCTTTATGGTCTGAAATCTCTTTCCCCATTCTGTTTTATAAGTGATGATAAAAATCAAAACATAATCACCTGTCGAGGATGAATCCTGCACCTGTGAAACTATATTTCAAACAAGCCAGCTTCCTAATTACAATGGAGAGGGAACTGGCACAAGGAAGCACACTTTTTCCACCATTCCTGCAGTGGGCTGCAGGCTCTCAGACGAAGGGCTGTTGGTACAACTGCTAAAATCATCTTTCCTTACTCCTGTCTGCACAACAAATAGCTTTGTCTGGGGCTCAGTGGTAGACTCCAGCCAAAATGAGAGGGCTCAGCTTTGAGGCATCTAACAGCAGCCCTACCCAAGGTAGAAACCAGAGCACCAGGAGTGTCTTGATCATGGTCTACAGAAGTCAGGGGAGAGCCGGCTGGTGCAGGGCACTGAGATGAGCATGGCAAGGGGCATGGTAAGTGGGAACCACGGGCTCTGCTGTAAGGGAGCTTACAGTATGATTGGAAGGCGGGAATCTACAAACACACGTATACAGAAGCAATACAGTCCCTGGGCATATGTGGCAAGCTCCAAATGTAGGATGGGCAGTGATGCTTGGAACTGAGCAAGGGAGCAGTGCTCTCTGTGAGCTGGTGTGTTCAGCGCTCCATGAAGGAGGTGAGCAGTGAGCAAGCCAGTAACAGAAGGTGAGACCTGGCTAATCCCAGGAATAGGCTGATGGGGAACTTGAGCAGCGGTGAAGGGATGTATGGAAGTCAGCGGGGCTCAAGAGGACAGCAGAGGAGAATAATGAGCACGGTCTCCATAGGGCCTTGAATGCCAGATTGTGCCATGGAGGGTGGGTGGGTGATGGTAGGTTATGAGGGTCAGACATACCGGGTGCTGTTTTGGGCAGAGCAACTTGGCAATCCTGCGCCAGACAGTTTGGATGGGGGACAGTGGGAGAGAGAGAAGGAAGCCTTCTAGAAGAAAAAGCTTTTTAAAACAGTTGAGAAATAGAATTATAATACGCTAGGAATGAGGAGGTGATGGGCTCAGGAAAAATCAGATGTTTTAGCATCAGAGTTCAGAACTGCTTTTAGAGGACACAAAGTCTGCAGGGCCGACTTCTGACCTTAGAGCAGGTTTCTTCAAAGGCAGTTTTTTTTTTTAATTAATTTATTTTTTAAATTTTATTATGTTATGTTAATCACCATACATCATTAGTTTCTGATGTAGTGTTCCATGATTCATTGTTTGTGCATAACACCCAGTGCTCCATGCAGAACGTGCCCTCTTTAATACCCATCACAGACCTGTACCTCAAAGGCAGTTTTTTTTTAATTTTTTTATTGTTATGTTAATCCCCATACATTACATCATTAGTTTTAGATATAGTGTTCCATGATTCATTGTTTGTGCATAACACCCAGTGCTCCATGCAGAACGTGCCCTCCTCAATACCCATCACCAGGCTAACCCATCCTCCCACCCCCCTCCCCTCTAGAACCCTCAGTTTGTTTTTCAGAGTCCATCGTCTCTCATGGTTCTTCTCCCCCTCCGATTTCCCCCCCTTCATTCTTCCCCTCCTGCTACATTCTTCTTCTTCTTTTTTTCTTTCTTAACATATATTGCATTATTTGTTTCAGAGGTACAGATCTGAGATTCAACAGTCTTGCACAGTTCACAGCGCTTACCAGAACACATACCCTCCCCAGTGTCCATCACCCAGTCACCCCATCCCTCCCACCCCACCCCCCACTCCAGCAACCCTCAGTTTGTTTCCTGAGATTAAGAATTCCTCATATCAGTGAGGTCATATGATACATGTCTTTCTCTGTTTGACTTATTTCGCTCAGCATAATACCCTCCAGTTCCATCCACGTCGTTGCAAATGGCAAGATCTCATTCCTTTTGATGGCTGCATAATATTCCATTGTATATATATACCACATCTTCTTTATCCATTCATCTGTTGATGGACATCTTGGCTCTTTCCACAGTTGGCTATTGTGGACATTGCTGCTATAAACATCGGGATGCACGTACCCTTTCGGATCCCTACTTTTGTATCTTTGGGGTAAATACCCAGGAGTGCAATTGCTGGATCATATGGTAGCTCTATTTTCAACTTTCAAAGGCAGTTTTAAGAGCAAACAAAGCCCAGGCTCAGATGGGTCCTGGCCCCAGCTCTGAGGTCCCCGCCCAGCCCCACCCAGCCCCTAGGTCCCAGCCCTGCCCCAACCTTCTCTGGACAGGGTGAGCTCCCCTGTGCTCTCCTGAGTTCTCCAGTTACCACTGCAGATAGGAGTGGACCTGGTCAGTCTGTACTTGAGTTCAACAAACAAGAATGATATCAACCCGCCTGATTTATCCAACTGCATTTAGAGGCGTAATACGGTCTTTCCTGGCTTCTGGCCATACAGAAGGCATGTAAACCGCAGTTCTTCCCCTAAGAAGACTCACATTGAAATCTGGAGGCCCCGTGAACACACATCAGTTACTGAGCATCACAAAATGGCATGTAATTTACAGCAACCTTATGTATTTTAGATCAGAGGGGCTACGGGACTTCAGAGACATTCAGAATCCATGACCAAATAATTTAAAAAAACATAAAGGGCCCCCCAAGGAGCAGAGCAACCTTGCTTAAAGAACTCTGGCTCTCCCCTTATTGAAGACTTCAAAACAGAGGAAGTGTTGGGCTTGGAGGAGGAGGGGAAGTGTCTGAATTGACGTATGAAGAGTGAACACAGTACGGGGAATGGCTAGTGCGATCACTGAGTCACTTTTAACTGCAATTGTGACCACAGCTAAAAATCCCAACTCAAGGGTGAGATTAGCAAGCTCAGCTCCTTGGGCCACCGCTGAGCAGAGCACGATACCTAATAGATTTTCAAAGGCACCGTGTACTGAATGGTCAGTGTGCCCGAAGCTGCACCAAGCCCTCGCTCTACATTTACATCATGTCATCCTCAGAGCCGTGAGGTAAGCGCTATATGAAAGATGAGGAAACTGAGAATTTGAGAGGTTAAAGAACTTGCCCAGGGTCACAGAGCCAGGAAGTGAAGGAGCAACGTCTCCACCCACCTCTGAGCCACCCTGTCTCACAGGTCCTCTCATTTACCTGTTTCCTTCCCAGGAATGTCTTAGGAAAGGGCCCCAAGAGTTGTCTGTTCCTTCTGCACAGAGAAAGCCTTCCATTCCTCCAAAAACATTGTCTTGGCCCTATCTGGCTTCATGTCTCTTCTCTGTGGGCCTTAAACGAGCTGACAAGAGACAGTGGTGGGTGCAACCGCGAGGCCTGGCTGTTGGGCGCAGTCTGCCCCCGGACTGTGGGTGGCCGCAGACTGAGCACCCTGCGTCCTGGACTGGAGTGCCGAGTCACGGGGGAGTGGTCTGCCAGCCTTTCCTCATGGAGGGAAGACACGGCACTGGATCCCTGGGCCTCTGCTTTGCCAGGCTGGGTTGAGCATTCCCACGACCTGGCCTCGCAAGCTTCTCTGTTAAAGGACAAGGCTCCTCCTTGAGAACTCTTACATTACCTCAGGTAAGGATTGCTAGCTTGACACCAGCATCTGGCAGGCTGTCTTCTCTGTTCCTTTCTTTTCTGTAGCCTGAAAATGCCCTGAAGAGCAGGCCGCTGTCAGGCAGCCTCCCTGCGGGCATGGCCTATGTGCACAGGTCCCGGGACTGACAGAGGAGACACGACTGTAGGTGGGGATGTGCCCGACGTGGCCCCGGGAGCTCAGGCTCAGGCGGCACAGCATTAACAAAGCAGGCCCCGGGGGTTCTTTTAAAACCAAAACGAAAATCAAAAACCCGGAAAAATGAGTTCCCACAGTGCCAGTTCCAATGGGCAGCTTGCGTGTCCATATGGCTCAGCCCCTGGCGGGTCTGACTGTATCATAAAGACCCATTTCAGTTGGTCTGTGAGAGAGCAGAGAGCTAAACACAGAGCAGTGTCTGAAGCACCACAGCCAGAGTGAGCCCTGGGCTCGCCTCCTGTCCCCTGCTGGGCTTTCCCCTGTCCCCACTGCCTGGGCTCACTTCCCCTTCCTTCCTCTTCATGGAGCCTCCTCCTGTCCCTCCTCCTCCTCCCCCTCCTCCTCCTCCTCCTCCCACTCCTCCTCCTCTTCCTCAGCTCTCACCTCCTAGAGGTCAGTGGCTTTTCTCCTGCCTCTTACACAGTCCCTGGCACGGAGTGGAGCTCCGCAAATGTTGGCTTAGTGAATGAAGGAATGTCCCAATGATACCAGAAAGGGATGACACGATGGTGTCCCAGACAGGCAGCGACTGGATGGAAGAAGGGAAACAGGAGGGGGGTGGGGAAGGGAGGGGAGATTAACAGCAGCTGCAGAAAGCAACAGAAGGATTCACGTACATATCCCCAGTGTGATTCTCCCCAACTCTCAACAATAACTGGCGGGGACAGGGCTGGCACCTCCATCTTTTCTTTTACGTGAGTATCAGCACGATCCATATGGCTGCCCATCTGTCTGTGTATCTGTGTGTCTATCTATATATCTATGTATCTATCTGTCAAGAGTGTTTTGTGAGAGCATCTCTGGGAGTACAATATATGTACATGTGTGTGTCTCACACACACAAAGAGCTTAGAAAGTCATCTCCATTTTAGCAGTTCCCCCTCAAACATTTCAGTGCAAGGATTGTTGTAAACATGTCGTTTTTAGGATTTCTTGACAAGGAAATGACACTCAGTATCACCTTTAAATGAACACGCCACATTTAATAATCAGGAAAAATGACATTGAAAACCGTATAGCCCCTCCTTAGGGATCACCCTGAATTTAGCGAGAGAAAAGAGGCACTGAGAAAAATTCCCCCTGGACTCTCACTGATGAAATGGGTAGGATGAATTAGGACCTCTACTGGGGGCTAACTTCACATGTCCAGCAGTGATGGTGTTAAGGATTTTAAGTCATTTTCAATTCTAATTGCTACAGAAAAACATGTTGATTCCTGACTCCCAGAACTTGGAATTTAAATAGGCTTTGGGGGGAAGAAAAAGATGATAATGAGGCTCTAAGACATAATTGACCACATATGGTTAGGGCAATAGGCACTTACCACAGAACTTAACTGTATTTCTTATGTGAAAGCTCTTTTTTTTGCTATTTTTTGGCCTCAACTGTCTACCTTCATGATCAAAAGAAAGAAAATAGTAGGATAGAAAAGACATTTACGGTTTGTGTGTATGCATGTGTGTATGTGTTTGAGAGAGGCCCATCCTGGAGAACTTGGCCACTTCCCAACACAGGATATATAGCAGTTGCATTTTCTGTCACCTCAGCATCTGAAATTCCTATTATGTTACTTTTACTGGGGACTACGAAATAACCTTTAAAGACCGAGATAAAAATTCACTATTGTAACCATTTAAAAATGCCCGATTCAGTGGGTTTATGTTATTCACAATTTTGTGCAACCACCATCCACATCTAATTCTAGAATATTTCTGTCATCTCACAAAGAAACCTTATACCTTCCAATTCCACTCTCCTCCTGCCCCTGGCAACCACTATCTAGCTCCTTGCTGTCTTGAGGGATTTGTCCATTCTGGGCATTTCATATAAATGGAATCATACAATATGTGGCCTTTTGTGTCTGGCTTCTTTCGCTTAGCATGTTTTCAAGGTTCATCCATGTTGGAGCATGTGTCAGGATTTCATCCCTATTTATGACCAAATAATGCTTCATTATAGCACAATTTGTTTATCTACTCATCAGTTGATAAATATTCGGGTTGTCTCAACTTTTTGGCTATTACGGATAATGCTGGTAATAATATTCATGTACAAGTTTTGGTGTGAACGTATGTTTTTAATTCTTTCGGATATATATTTCAGAATGAAACTGCTGGGTCATATGGTAACTCTATGTTTAACTTTTTTGAGGAACTGCCAACTGTTTTCCATAGTCCCTGCACCATCTTACATTCATACCAGCAACGTATGAGAGTTTTAATTTCTACACATCATTGCCAATATTTTGTTTCTTCATTTTACCCATCCTAGTGGTAGGAAGTGGTAGCTCATAATTTTGATCTATTTTCCTAATGACTAATGACAAACATCTTTTCATGTGCTCTTGGCCATTTGTATATCTTCTTTAGAGAAATGTCTATTAAATTCTTTGCCCCTTTTTTGAGGTTAAGTTTTCTTTAAATTGTTGAGTTTTAAGAGTTTTTAAAAACATATTCTGGATAACGAACTCTTACTAGATATATGATTTACAAATATTATCTTCCATTCTGTAGGCTACCTTTCTACTTTCTTGATAATATTCTTTGAAGCACAAAAGTTTTAAATTTTGATGAGATCTAACTTAGCTATTTTTCCTTCTGTTGCTTGTGCTTTTCATGTCATATTTATGAAAAAAAATTGCCTAATCCAAGGCCACAAAAATCATTTATACCTATGATTTCTTCAAATTCTTATAGTTTTGGCTCTAAAATTTAGGTCTTTAATCCATCATGAGTTAATTTTTGTATACGGTGTGAGGTAAGGGTCTGACTTCATTCTTTCACATGTGGATATCTGGTTGTCCCAGCAACAACTGTTGACAAGACTCTTCTTTCCCCATTGAATGGACTTGATATCCTTGTCAAACATCACTTGATCATAAAATCATGGGTTTAATTTTGGACTCTCAATTCTATTCTATCAATCTATATGTCTATCCTTATGCCAGTACTATACTTTGTTGCTTTGTAGTGAGTTTTGAAATCAGAAAGTGTGGGGTGCCTGGATGGCTCAGTTGTTAAGTGTCTGCCTTTGGCTCAGGGTCCTGGGATCAAACCCTACATCGAGCCCCACATTGGGTTCCCTACTCGGCAGGAGACCTGCTTCTCCCTCTCCCATTCCCCCTGCTTGTGTTCCTACTCTATCTCTCTCTGTGTCAAATAAATAAATGAAATCTTAAAAAAAAAAAAAAAGAAATCACAAAGTGTGATGTGAGTACTTCAATTTTGTTCTTCTCAAGATTTTTCCTGGCTTTGGAGGTCTCTTGCATTTGCATATGAATTTTAAGATCAGTTTGTTCTTTTCTGCAAAAACAGTGATTGGAACTTTGATAGAGATTGCACTGAATATGTAGATTAATTTGGGTAGCATTGCCATCTTGACGATATTAGCTCTTCTAATCCATGAACACCAAATGTCTTTACAGTTATTTAGGCCTTGAATTTCTTTCAACATTGTTTTGTAGTTCGCAGTGTATAAGTATTGCACTTCTTTAATTTTATTTCTAAGTATTTTATCCTTTTGATATTATTGTAAAAAAATACTTATTTTACTATATTAATCTTGTATCCTGCAACTTTGTTGACTTGTTTGTTAGTTATAATAGTTTTGTGTATGAATTGGAGGGGGGGTTCTTTAGGGCTTTATATACTGAAAATGATGTTATTAATGAATAGAGATAGTTTTTCTTCATCTCCTCCAATCTGGATGCCTTTTTTTTCTTGCCTAACTGCCTTATCTGACAGAGTACTTCCAATACCTGTTGAACAGGAGCCATGATGGCAGACATCCTTGACTCGTTCCTGATCTTGGCTGGGGGGAAAGCTTTCAGTGTTTTACCATTACATGTGATGTTAGCTGTGGGTTTTCCATAGATATCCTTTTATATAGATTGAAGAAGTTTGCCTCTATCCCTAGTTTGTTGAGCATTCTTATCATGAAAGGATGCTGGATTTCTGTATCTATTGAGATAATTATGTGGTTTTTAATAATTTATTCTACAGTTATTGTATATTATATTACTTGATTTTCATAAGTTGAACCAACTTTGAATTGCTTAGAATAAATCCTTAAAAAATAATTCTTAAAATAGCAGGAAGATAATCAATATGCATTTAGCATCAGATACCAGTGTGGTGATTCACAGTTTTCGTGGAATTTGCACAAACAAAAAACTCTGGGAAAGTGACCGCACAGTCATCATCATTATTATTAATCTTCATTTTACAAGTGAAGAAACTGAGGCTCAGAAATTTTCCCAAGGATAACACTGGCAAATAGTGAAGCCAGGCCCAGACTTCAGGTCTTTTCATTTCCAGTCTGTATATTCAGCCACACATACGTAGAAAGTCCCCTTTAATTATACTGAAAGGATAGCCACAGCATCACTATATGAAAAGGTAAGGAACATCTCATTCAAAACTAGAATCTCAACATCTCAAGCACCACTGAAACATTTAATAGTCATCTGTTCATAATCCTTTTCTATGGGTCATTCCTATCACTATAGAAACAGCAAAAAGTATGTCCCATCTCCAAACACTTTTCCTTGATCTCAGCACACTAGCCACTGTTCCATTTTTCTGCTCCCTTTTACAGCAAAACTCCATGGAAGAGCTATCCAATACTTTGTCTCCACTTCCTCTCCTCAATCTGCCAATTCCAGCTGGTGCGTCTCTGGCATTCTTGATGCCGATTCTCAGTCTCCATCTCACTGGACCTCTCGGCACTGTTTCAGTTGAGAATTCTCTCCTTCATGAATCTCTCTGCACCTGGTCATTGAATCACCTTCCTTTAGTTCTCTTTCTTCCTCAGCAGCCATTCCTTCCCAGTTTCCTTTGCAAGAGGAATTGTATGAACCAGGGTTCAGCCTGACAACCACTTCTCTTTTCCAAGTATACTTCTGTTTTAGGTGATCTCATCCTGGCCACATTTATCCTGCTAACATATATTTTTCTCCTGAATTCCAAACTTGTATGTCAAACTGCTTCCCATTGACTGCCACTTGGATATCAGAACAGCACCCCAATTTAACACATTTAAAAGTGAGCTCTTGATTTCCACCACAGGCCTTCTTTTCCCACAGCCTTCCCAATCCGAGTTAATGGCAACTTCATTCTTCTAGCTGCTTGGATCAAAACCCTGGAGTCATTTTGATTCTTCTTCTCTCACACTGAACATACGGTCTACTAGCACATCCTGTCAGCTCAATCTTCAACTCATACCTGGAATCTAATCACTTGTACCATCCACTGCTACCGTTCTGCTGGTACATGCCACTTTTATTTCTTATTTCACTTCTACTAAGGTTTTTTTGCTTCCATCCTTGTCCCCTGACAAGTCTCTTTGCCATATATCAGCCAGAGGGATGTTTTAGGTGAATGTGGTAAAATTACAATATGGAAACAGATCAGAGTGATCTTTAAAAAGCACAAAGCCAATCCTGTCGCTCCTCTGATGAAAAGCTTCCAAAGGCGGCCTATCTCATAGAAAATAAAACCCAAGGTCCTTACAATAACCTCTAACGTCCTATATGATCTGGCTTCTGGTTCTCTCTATGACTTAATTTCCATTATTGTCTCCCTACTTATTCTACTCTAGCTACAATGGCCTCCTTGCTGTTTCTCCAAACAAACCAAACAAGTTCTTGCCTCCGGACCTTTGCACTTACTGCAACTGTAGCCTACCCCATCATAGCAACACCATCCCCTCATTTGTTATGTCTCTGCTCCACTGTCACTTCCACATAGAAGGCTCCCTGCCAGCCCTATCTTAAATAACACTTGTCCCACTGCTCCCCGTCCTCTCACCCTGCCTCCTTCTTCTTAGCACTTACGACCTACCTGGCATTTATATATTTACTGGTTTGTGTCTTGCCTCCATCTAGTAATTTGTAAATTTCATCAGAACAAAGAATCTTCTCTTTTTAGTTCATTGCACTATCATGGAGCAGGTGTCAGTAAACAATGACCTCCAGACGAAAGTGACCTGTCTTCTATTTTTGTAAATGAAGTTTTACTGGGACACAGCTAAACTCATGCATTCACAATGGCTGTATGGCTGCTTTTGTGTTCCAGAGGCACAACCGAGTAGCTGTAATGGAGACTATAGGACCCACAAAGCCTAAAATATTTACTATCTGGCCCTCTACAGAAAACGTTTGCTGATTCCTGTTTTGAGGCCTAGAAGTCTATGCTAGCATATGTAGAAGGCACTGAACACACTTGTTCAATGAATGAATGAATGAATGAAAGGAAAAAGAAGCAAAGAAGTGGGATTAAGTAATCCCATAGCAAAAGGGCATTTGCGTTATGTTGCTAGATTAACCAAGTATAGTAAAATATAAACAGTGATTTGAACTTAATAAAATCCAAATATATACAAAAGATATTTTAGAATTCTGTTTTCTGTATGTTGGGAATACAATATATTTTCTCTGACGTGACATAGGAGAAGTACTGAGGTGAATACCGCTAGCCTGTGTGACATTTAAGGCCACGTAGGGCTTTATTATCTGGGTGACTTCAGTCCAAATAAGCAAACATGCACACACCAAAAATTATGGCTTCAGAAACCTGGAAGGAAAGGGTTCTTTTCTCTTTTTCTTCTTTAAATTATTCTGGCCAATGTTTTAATTTTCCATTTCCCTTTGGGCATGAAGACAGTCTTCTTTTGGATTTAGGGTCCTCACATTGTAAGACTTGTAAACAGAGTGCACTTGAAAGGCTTAACATAGATGTTACCAAAAGCCCTGTAGCCCAAACATCTGTAAATGCTAGCGAACATTATAAAATAAAGAAACAGGATTCCAGGTTTATGATGTTATTTTTTTTAAGGCACTAATTCTGCCAGCATGAGAAAGAGGAAGGAACAGAACCCAAAAGGAAAGGTCAGCGTTAGAATTTTAAAAGAGTACAAAGTCTCCACTGAACACTTAGGGGACATACTGCCTGAGCTGTGACCTTTGTTGTCGCTGTAGGACAAGGGACCTACAGTGACCCTGCAAAGGTTTTCCATGGTAATCCATTTGAAAGTACTCCTGAAACTTTTTAAACCTTGACCTGCAACACTGGTTCTCAAAAGATCCAGCTTGAAAAGCATTTGCTTATTTCTGTCTGTGTTCTGCTTTTTGTGTAACATCAAGGGCTCAGGCCTCCATCAACATTTGACCATTTAAACTGGTAGTTAGGTTTATGGACCAATACTCCTGCTCCCTACCCCCCCACCCCCACACACACATACATTCACACGAACAGCACTCATGACAAATTCAGAGACAAGACTTCTGAAGATAAAATCAGTGCTATACAGCCCCATAACAAGACTCAAAATACTTTCATGACATTTAGATATCCAGAAGCAAAAAAGAAAGGAAGGAAGGAAGGAAGGAAGGAAGGAAGGAAGGAAGGAAGGAAGGAAAGAAAGGGAAAGGAAAGGAAAGGAAAGGAAAAGAAAGAAAGGAAAGGAGAGGAGAGGAGAGGAGAGGAGAGAAAGGAAAGGAAAGGAGAGGACAGGACAGGAAAGGAAAGGAAAGGAACCCACAAATGCTTATTTTGGCCTGTGAGTACATAGAGGATCTGTTTTCTTAAGTTTGAATATTTTCTAGACGAATCATTTTCAACATCCAAAAGCCTGTTTTGCCTTGTTGTTTTAGACAAGTTTCTAGGGTGTTTGCGGGAGCTACATAGAGTACAAGGACAGTGAATGACTGTTTGGAACCTCGAGCCCACGTTGGCCACCTCTTCTTTTGCTTTCTTTTTTGCAGAAGACAGCGGAAGATAAAATCCATCATTCCCAGAAGGAAAATAGACAATGAGCAGAGATTTAAGTGAGAAAATGCCAATTACATCACAATGGCAATAAAGCTTTTGCTCTCAGAGTTTGATAACTGCCATGCATTCCCAACTCTCACCTCCCGAATATTCTTTAATGTCCCCCTCCAAACTTGAGGGATAGAAATTCCCTGTGCCCTGAGACTTAACCGTGGAGATTCTGAAAAGCGGTGGCAGACCGAGGGGGTTCTGTGTGTTTCGAGGGGGCCTGCGGGTTGTCATTGTCCAGGGACTCTGGGTAGATGATGCACAAGGGGAGGGTATATAAACTCTGCAGTTTTTGTGTCGGCAGCATTGCTCCTGCCCTGCAATGTGACAGAACCCACCCCATCTCAGGAAGTGTCACTCAGGCCTCTCTCTCAAGGGCACTTGATACCTACTGGCCAACAACATACCACATGACAGCAAATGATGGAGCAGCCTGAGAGGGTTTACTGCAACCTTACACTGCCCTAAAGACTAAATCAAGCTTGGTCACTAACAAAATATGTGTTTTTTTCTCCACCAAACATCTCTGTAATAAATCAGTTAGCTTGACTGTCCTTCTAGAACCCAGGCACGCTTTGTGATGTGGAGGCTGCCATTTTCAGAAATTTCCAGAAAAGGAAAGAATGGTTAAAAAACCACCCTGGAGATATAAAACCAGCTTCTTTTCTAAGATATCTTATTCTTGCTCTGATAGGTCAAGACAGGGCCCTCATGGAAAGGGAAAGTTACTCAAGAGGGTCTCCAGGGCAGCAAATCAACACTCTCTTGAGCGCTTAAAATGTGCTGAGCACAGATACTGTACTTCATCAATCACATGCCATCCATTGCAAGTACTTTGGGGAGCTACATTAACTTTGATTGAAAGTCTACTTTTTAGGTGTATCCAGGCACTTCTTAATAGTCCTCAAAGAAAACAGTCATGGTAGCCTCCACAGATACCTTGCTGAGAAGCATGGATTTATCTCACCAGCTGCTCTGACCTGAATGATTAAGCCCCAGGTCCCTCAGGGAAACTGAGGTAGTCCTGAGAATCTGGAGGCAGTATCTGTTGATCACAACCAGGTCCACACAGCCCAGACTTTCCAGGACTTTGTCCTCTTGGATACTTCCCTGCCTAGAAGCAGGCTTGGGTGAGCTGCAGTCTCCAGCACCCTGGAGGGTCTGAGTTCTCAGTGTGTGTGTGTGTAGTAATATTCTGTCTAACCTCTGCAAGTTCCAAATCTGACAGAACGCAAGGAGTCACACCAAGGGCCCATAGAATAGAGATGATAAGCACAAGGCCTGGGACTTACATCTCTACAGGGGCCAGGAACAGACTCTGAGCAAAGGAAGGACTGAAGGCAGATGTGCTGGCAAACAAAACTGCGTGTGCTAATACATACTCTATATTAGCATACTAGAAAAATATAATGCTTTGTGCAATATTAAGATATTCTGCTTCTCAACTTTAAAATCTGAGGCTATTGGCACAAGAAGAACAAGCTCTCTATATATGGCACTAAATACAAGAGCAATTTTCTTTTAGTGAATAGGAGGACTTCGATCTTCTGAGCCACTTTTTATCTCAGGATCTGAAGAATATACCAAATATAATGGTATTGCCCTAAAATTTAGTCCATACCCTTTCAATTACCTTCAGAAGCTACTTCTGTCATGAGTTCATCCTAAGTTATTAGAGTTTAAAAACTCATAATGACCCAAATAAGATGGCTGTGTTAGTTTTCCTCTCTGTGAATATGTTCTCAACCCTCTTTTGCGTTTCCTCACTCCTCTGAAATTACCTGTTGAGGAAATTCTAACTGTAGTTTCTTAAACTATTCGGATCTTGTTTGGTGTCTATGCACAGAGGTGATGTTGGAACCCTCTGAGGTTTTATTCACTTTCTCCCCATTTGCCTCCCTGCTTGTGTCCTGACCGCCAACAGCACACAGAGGTAGGATGAGGCAGAAGAATGAGTTAGAGTTACTGCAGGTCAGCCTGGACTGGTTTGTCTGTTCCTAATCACACCTTGGCTAATTCATTCCAAGTTCTAATCTATGTGGACTGTATAACAGGAAGAGAGTAAAACAGAACAGAGAATTACAGTAATGGAGTCTGTGAGTAATGAAATTATATATCACTAGCTTAGTGCCACACTCACATTAAGCGGCCATTTCTAGATCTAAAATAATAGCACAGAGGTGGATTCTCCCTGCCTTTAAAAGGACAGCGCTAGCTCAAAAATTATATCCAAATCTCGAACAATTACCTGTAAAGGTTACGACTACCAAAGATAGGAAGACTAGCTTAAAAAGAATAAAACTTTACTCTCTCCTTATTCTTTTCTCTCTTTACAGCAGAATCTTATCAGAAGTTCTATAAGGGCAATAAAAGAGGGACATTTTATTTCACTTTGGGTTTCCAGTAGAGACTTAAAATAAAAGTTCTAAAAAAATATCACAGATGATAGGTTTCGCTGCTGTATCTTCTTCCAGTCTTTAGAAAACTTCTAACTATTTCCACACACTCCAGAAATTCTGGGAGTTAGAGTCAGTATAAACTTTTAAGGAGTTATTTAAGAACTTGAGTTCACCCAGTGCAATACGCCCCATGTACATATTCTCCGAGCTCCATTCCACTCATATTCGTTGAGGACCTATCCTGAGCCTGCTCTGAAAGTTTATACTCACCTAGCACAATGTCTGGTGTGTGAGGCAGAGGAACAGCATGGAGACCAAGAGTCGGGGTTCTACAATCTGACTGGTGGGGTTTGAATCCCAGTTCTGCCAACTTCTCCTCTGTGCCCTTTGGAAGGTTATTCCAACTCCAGGTCCCATTTCCTCATCTCTAAGTGGGGAATGAGAATAGTACTGGACTCGTGAGGTCATCCGATGGGAGGCTCAAATGAGATGTCAGCACCAAAGCCACCACCGGCACACTAGTTCCTTTTATGACCTTAGATATGATCTGTGGCTACAAAGATCAAAGTAGTCATAAAGTGAAGATATAATACTGGATATTCAGGGAAAAAATAATGTGTCATCTTTGGGATGACAAATGTTTAAAAATCAAAATCAAGATCTCCCACCTTCTGTTGCTTGGTCTTATACGATAAAAACGTGAGTGTAACTCAGCAATGTGGTCAGGAAATCAGGCAGGTGAGTATCTCTGCCCAGGAGGCAGGGGTGTGGGAGTCAGTAAATAGAGCCAACCCTGGAAAGCATTTCTGGTTTTTATGTCCTAGCGCTATAAAGTAAGATAGTAAAAATATAAATGATAACTTCGAATTAATCCTTTTATGCCAAGTTGCTGTAAACTATTTAGAGGATTCGGGCTGGTTTTAGTGATAGATTCAATGTGCCATGGAGCTTTGTCCTTTACCGTACTTTTAGCGCCAATGGCTGGATTCCCACCACACCATCTGTTCCTGACACTTGGACTCATTAGCACGACTATTTTTATTGATACACATAGCAGTGCTTCTCATACCATCTTAGCTAAGCATTATTTATTGTATCTATATATACAACAATATTAACACAGTCAAGCATCAGGATCGGGACTGGAGGGCATCATTAAAATCAGCCAGTGTTCAGCGAGAGATTTAATGATGGATTTAATAGTATTAAATGGGAAAAAATGCCCTTGGCCTTTACATTCTCATTTAAAAACATATAAAAGAGCAGTAATTCAGGCAGTTATACTTCTCTCAAAGACTTTGCTCTAAATCACAGATGGCAATGGGAGGCCAGGGCTGTGCACTGGCTCACACCCACTCACTCTGACCAAAGCCAGAAGTGCCTCATTGGGTCATAATTAGCAAACTGCCTACAGACTAAACTCTTTAAATCAGAGGCCAGTGAGTGCCAGGCTAAAGCACAGAGGGTAGAAAACCCACAAAAACGATGATGTAGGTATTCTCTAGAGACTGCATTCTCTGGATAGCTGCAACTCCCACCTCATTATTGGGTACCATACCTGCACTCATGCACTGTAACGTGGTGTACTTTGCTTTCTAAGAAAGCCTCACAGTTTGGCTCTTTAGTTTATAGGGCTTCCAGGCAATATACTTCCTCCAACATCTCCTGCTCACTCCTTACCCCTTGCCACAAACAGGTCATAAATTTCTGTCTTGGGAACACAACATCTAGCCAACAAATGATCAGTTCCCCATGATAGTTATCCTGGGGAGCTCTGATTGGGGCTGCTGGTCTGAAAGGCTAAACACTTTTGATTAGAGATCATTAGGCTGGGCTTCAAATTTCGATGGAGATAGTTTCGGCAGAGTGAAAAACAAAAAACAAAAACCAAAACCAAAACCCTGTATTTTACTCAGAGGCTTGGCTTTGAGTTTGCTGGGTTATGTAGCAGCTCTGTGATCTAGAGCTAGCCATTCTCTGAGTCTGTTCTCTCATCCGTAAAATGCCTCCTAGAATTGGTATGATACTTCTCATCATTGCTGAGTACTCAGGCCACTGGTACTTTCTTTTCTAGGGACCCTAGTAATCATGTATATGTGACCAGAATGACAATCTGACCCTCAGAACTTCCATCAGGCCTCTCTGGATACAGTGGGATTAACATGCAGTGGACGGCAGCCATGCCTCTTCTTGCCTCCAACGTTAGGAGAGACTTTCAGTTTGGGAATGTTGACAATCAGCACTGAGAATCAGACCAGAATCTTACACTGGTCATGTAGGAGAAGCTGGTAGAGGGATAGCCCAAGGACTCAGGGATTCAGGCTGCTCCCATGGTTAAGTTACAGTGCTGAGTCCTTCCCACACTTTTTAAAGTCTTGTCAGGAAAAAGAAACATCAGTGGCAGAAGCACAAGCTCTGCAAATTAAAATATAGCTACAAAATTATCTTCTTTGCATTTTAAAGCAAATTACAGAATCATTCAACTAATTTCAACAATGAAAGGAATGTAGATCCAGTCAAAATTACACATGCATGGACGCTGGTGATGATACCTAAAATTAGAGTCTTGGTGGCAGCTCCTGCAAAAATAAATGCGAAGTGATTGCTCATCAGAAAATACATACGTTGCTATGTGAAACTCTCTTGCCTGTGATAAATTCTTCCAACAAAGTGACTACTCAAGCATTTACCAACCTGCTTTAGGAAATACTGCAAGCTAATGTTTCTTGTCCAAAAATGTGTATGCAGCACAGATAAGGGAAGGAATGGGACCACAACATCAGAGCCTTGAACTGTCTGAAAAGCCTAGACAGTAAATGAAATGCCACAAGAACGGCCCGAAACATGACTAACCAGGTACCTGTGGTAACTATAGTGTCTACCAGTAGCATGCATAAGGAAACTACTGAAAATTTAATAAGAGCGCCATGTGCTTTTCAATATCTAAACACAATGGGACTAATGCTTTGGAATTTTTGAATGAAATGCACTGAACAGAATCTTCTGTGAATGAATGAGAGATCTAAGATTTGCCTCTCCCTGGTAAAGGAACTCTGAGATATATTCATGCATCTGAGGATAAAATATTTCCTTTACTGAGCACTGTTTGCTTTCACAATTTTATTATCAATCCCCGCTAAGTGGCCACCAAATTCTATAGTGGTTCTCAACCAGGGGCAATGTGTAGAGACATTTTTTGGTTGTCACAATTGAGAGGGTGTTACTGGCACCTTGTGGGTAGGGGACAGGGTGCTGCTAAACATCCTCCAATGCACAATCCCCCACAAAAAAGAATTATCTGAATAGTGCCAAGTCAGAAACCATGATCAACATACAATCCAGCAACTCTACCCCTAGGTACTTACTTACCCAAGATAAATGGAAAACATATGTCCATGAATGAACAGCCAGATGAAGAGATACATTAGATGTATTAGATCTCATGTCCACTAGATCCTGAGCAAAGGAGCTCCTGTCCCCATGGAGTTTGGGGTGTGCTACTCTCCCAGCACATGGATGAGTTCTTATTCACCAACCTGGAAGCTCTCCAAACCCCGTCCTTTTGTTTTTTTACGGAGGCTTCATTACACAGGCACGATTGATTAAATCATTGGCCACTGGTGATCACTTCAATCTTTAACCCCTCTCCCCTTCCTGGTAGTCAGGAGGTAAGCCTGAAAGTTCCAACCCTCTAATCACAAGGTTGGTTCTCCTGGCAACTAGCTTCATCCTTAGGTAATCTAGGGACTTTCCAAAAATCACCTCATTAACTAACTCAGATGTGGCTGAAAGAGATTTATTATGAATAACAAAAGAAACCTTTATCTCTCTGATCACTTAGGAAATTCCAAGGATTTTAGGAGCTTTGTGCCAGGAATTGGGATGAAAACCAAATATATATATTTCTTATTATAAATCACAACATCACAGGACTTGCCCATGAATTGTTCAATGTTCATGTTCCCAGCTGAGGTCCAATAAGGCGATGCTTTGCCTTCTTTCAGCTCTTACACTATAAACAAACGTCCTTTTTGTGATATATTTAGCACCATATTTTTTGCATTTTTGTGCTTTTTTTGTTGGTGGTTTCACTGTTTAAAATAGCCCCAAGTGTAGAGCTGAAGTGCTATCTAATGTTCCTAGGTGCAAGAAAGCTGTGATGTGCCTTCCAGAGAAGATAATGCGTGTCAGATAAGCTTCATTCAGTCCTGAGTTAGAGTGCTGGCCATGAGTTCAATGTTAATGAGCCAACAATACATATTAAATAAGGTGTCTTTAAACAAAAACACACATAAAACAAGGTTATGTATTGATGGGTTGATGAAAGTGTTGTGACTGGAGAGGCCTGCAGGAACTTAACACTGTATTTCCCCAAGGTTCAATATTTGAAAATTCCATATTCATGGCAACTTTATAGAACATAACTACCATTATTCTCATTATTATGAGAACTGACAGTATACATGGGTCTTTCACTAGACTCTATTACACTTGCATTTCTATCTCTAGGTTAGTGTCTGCTTCCCGAAGTGCTACAGTTGAGCTCTCCTTTTATTTAGGTGTTCTTTAATTTCCCTTAGTAATTTTTTTATAGCTTTCAGAGTGTAATTCTTACAATTTTATCAATAAGTACTTTGTGATTTTGATGCTATTGTGAACTGCATACATATACAAGATTGTTATATACTTCTGATCACTTGCTAAAAACAATTTTTTTTTTATCCATTTAAAACATACCACTACATCTCTCCCTATGTTCTACTTGGGCTGATTTTAATATAGCCTCTCAATCTTTCTTTAGATTAATATTTGCATATATTTTTCATCCTTTTACTTTGCCTATCTCTCTAAATATAAAGCACGTAGACAGCATATGGTTCCTTTCTGCTTTTATTATATCCACTCTAACAATCTCAGCCTTTTAATTAGAGTGTTTAGACCATTTCATTTAATGTAATTATAAAATTACATCAATTTAATATCAAGTATACATTTCATTAGGCTTGATTTAAGTCTACCATCTTGATAGTTGTTTTCTATGTCCCTGTCCATTCTTTGTTCCTTTTTTTCTCTTTTCCTGCCTTCTTTTATATTAATTCAATCTTTCTTGTATCTTCTTTCTCCATTATTGGCTTATTTGCTATACCTCCATTTAATTTTTGAGCTGCTCTTTAGTTTACAATATATATTATTATCATGGTCTGTCATAAAGTAGTATACCACTCTACTTCTGATGTAAGAGCTTTGCAACAGTAACCCCTAGTCCCCCCTCAGTCTGTTGTACTATTGTTGTCATTTTTTTCTTTTACATGTGTTATGAATACTTCAATAAATTGTGTTTTTGCTTTATTTATTTAATTTTTTAAAAAAGATTTTATTTATTTGAGAGAGGGAGAGAGAGCAGGGGGAGGGGCAGAGAGGGAGAGGGAGAAGTAGACTCCCTGCTAAGCAGGAAGCCGTAGGATCATGACCTGAGTCGAAAGCAGACACTTAATCTACTGAGCCACCCAGGTGCCCCTGTCTTTTTGTTTTAGATTGCCAGTTATCTTTAAAATCAGATTAAATTAGAAAAACATTTTATATTTACTAGTATATCTACAATTCCTGGAGGTTTTCATTCTTTTATGTAGCTCCAAGTTTCCATCTGGCATTATTTTTTTTAAGCCCGAAATCTCTTTAATATTTGTCCAATTTGTTAGAAATGAATTGCCTCATCTTTTGTTTATTTGAAAAGCTCTACTTTGCATTCGCTTTTGAGATATTTTCATTGGATATTAATTTCTAGGTTGACATGTTTTTTCTTTCAATACTTTAAAAATGCTGTTCCACTGTGTTGTTGTTTGTATTGTTACTGACAGTAAGGTTGTAGTCATGTTTTTGTTTGCTCCCCTGTGTATAGTGTTCCTTTTTTTTCCCCCCTCTAGTTGCCTTAACATTTTCTTTGTTATCCATTTTTAGCATTTTGAGTATAATCTGCTTTGATGTGATGTTCTTTGTATTTATCCTACTTGGGATTTGTTGAACTTGTAGATCTGTAGGTTTATAGTTTTCATCAAATATGAAAGACTTTCATGGGGCGCCTGGGCAGTTCAGTTGGTTGGGGGTCTGACTCTTGATTTTGGCTCAGGTCATGATCTCAGGGTCATGAGATGGAGCCCCGCATCAGGCTCTGAACTCAGCGGGGAGCTGCTTCTCTCTCCCTCTTCCTCTGCCCTTCCCCCAGCTCATGCTCTCTCTCTCTCAAATAAATAAATCTTTAAAAAAGTATGAGACTTTCAGCCATTATTTCTTCAAAATATTTTTTCTGCCCCTTTCTTTCTCCTCTCCTTTTGTAATGGCAAGTACACATATGATAAATACCTAGATATTGTGACACAGACCAGTAAGATTGTTTTTTCTCTCTAGACCTCATTTTGGGTAGTTTCTATTATAAGGTTTTCTGCTTCATTGATTTTAATTTTCTGAAGTGTCAATTTATTGTTAAATCTGTCCAGTGGATTTTAAATTTTAAAAAGTATATTTTCAGCTCTAGAAGTTCCACTTCTGTATCTTTAATTTCTTTCCTTAGTATATTAATCATTTCTTTTAAATCTTCAAGACCATTTAGATTAGCTATTATAAAGCTCTTGTCTGATAATTCCATAATGTCTTTCATTTCTGGGAAGGTTTTTAGTGACCTTTTTATTTTCCTTTTGTGACAAATCACATTTCTTTTTTATGTCTAATGTTTCTTTGTATTGGATGCTTAACTATGTGTTACATTGGTAATTGTTTTTCAAATTTTTTTATTGAGGTATAATTAACATACATTATATTAGTTTCAGGTGTATAACATAATGCTTTGATATTTGTATATATTGCAAAATGATCACAAGTCCAGTCAACATATGTCACCATACATAAAGAATTTTTTTGTGATCAGAACTTTTTTTTTTTAAGATTTTATTTATTTATTTGACAGAGAGAGAGATAGTGAGAGAGGGAACACAAGCAGGGGGAGTGGGAGAGGGAGAAGCAGGCCTCCCGCGGAGCAGGGAGCCCGATGCGGGGCTCGATCCCAGAACCCTGGGATCATGACCTGAGCCGAAGGCAGACGCTTAACGACTGAGCCACCCAGGCACCCCATGTGATCAGAACTTTTAAAAGTTGTGAAGAGAGTAAATTTTAAGTATGCAATACAGCACTATTAACTATAGTCACCAGGCCGTACATTACATTCACATGACTTATTTTATAACTGGAAGTTTGTATCTTTTGACTCCCATGTTCATCCATTTCACCCTCTCCCATCTCATCTCTGGCAATCACCAGCCTGTTCTCTGTATGCATGAGCTTGTTTTTTGGTTCTGTTTTTAAAATTCCACAGTGAGCTCATACAATATTTGTCTCTCTCTGTCTGACTTATCTCACTTAGCATAATGCCCTCAAGGTCCAGCCATGTTGCTGTAAATGGCAAGAGTTAATCCTTTATGTATGGGTGAGTAATATTCCTGTGTGTGTGTGTGTGTGTGTGTGTGTATTCTTTATCCATTCATCTGTCAAAGGAGATTTAGATTGTTTCCACATCGTGGCTATTATAAATAACACTGCAATGAACATGGGGGTGCATATATCTTTTTGAGTTAGTGTTTTCTTTTGAATAATACTCAGAAGTGGAATTGCTGGATCATATGGTAGTTTTATTTTTAATTTTTTGAGGAACCTCCATACTGTTTTTCATAGTGGCTGCACTAATTTACATTCCCACCAGCAGTACACAAGGGTTTCCTTTTCTCCACATCTTTGTCAACACTTGTTATTTCTTGTCTTTTTGATGACAGCCATTCTAACAGCTGTGCATTGGTAATCCTTTTAATGTTTTTCTTTCTTCAAAGGTGAAATTTGTTACTTGTGGATCAGGTCTATCCTTACAAGGCTTACTTTTAAAGTTTGTTAGGGTGGGCCCAAAGTAGCCTTTACTCTGGGGATATTTTAGCCTTATTACTAAGGCATGACTTTTCTGGTGACTCTACTTAATGTTCTGGTTTTTTAATGAGATTTCTCCATTATGGCTTGTGAGAATTCAAATGTACCTCTGCCCTATGAGAGCTCTGGGAATTGTTCGGTTTATAGCTCCATGGAAATTTTTATTTGCATGGCCTTGTGGAGTTTTCACATTATGTATGCAAGGATTAGTATTCAGCCAAAGACTCAAGTGGCTCCCTATGCAGATTTCTTGAACTCTTTCTCTGAATGCCTCCACTTTTGTATTCTGCCTTGCAAATTCGAGCTCCCTAGGCCTCTCCAAACACTGTTTCTCTTTCCCCTCATCTCAGTGAGACTTCTAGGTTCTGCCTGAAGCTACCTCTCTGCCCTGCAGTCTGGAAAGCACCTCTGCATATAAATCTGAGGTCAATATGCAGTAGTCACCTAATTTATTTTCCTTCTTATAAAATCACAATTCTGAATGGACTATTTCCCCATGTCTGAAAATAGTTTTTTTTACATATTTTGTGCTGTTTTCTATTTGTTTATGGCAGAAGAACAAATTCTATGCCATTTATTACTATATCAGAGGAACCAGATTAATCATTCAAAAATACAAACCTGATGATGTCACTCTCTAGCTTAAAATATTTCAAAGCTGACTACGGATTTTACTGTCTATAATGGTATATTTTTTGAAGTGCTAAAATGCTCCTCAGAAGGGGGTACTATGATAATAAACATAAAGCAGGATGGTCACAGGAAACCTGGGACCTCTGTCATACATTTTGGCTCAGCCTCTAGGGTCTCACTACACAGCCCCCTGCCCCATTTTCCACCAACTTTTACTCCTTACACTTTAATAGTTTGACAGTTCTCTTTCCTTCACTTGTGGCATGTCTCCTATCTTGTCCATCTAGTAAATTCCTCTTCCTCCCTTCAGGTAGTTAAAACATTATCTTCCTCTATGTCTATGTAGTGTTGTACCTCATTTGGCATGTACCTCATGGAATTCTGTTAATTTGTTTACATTTTACCTCTTATAAACTAGGTTTTTTAAAAAGTGCAAAATCAAGAAGTATGTTTTAGAAAATTAATCCAGAAGCAATATTTGTTAAAAATTGGATAAAGGATATGTGATAGAGACAATTAAGAGGATTGTTCAATATCTATTGTTTTATTTCATGTCAATCTTCAACAGTAAAGAAGCCCAAAGGCCTCTTAACATCAAATCATCCTACTTTTTCTTGTTAGATTCTCAACTACAGTCAAAACCTATTCAGAAATCAGAATTTTTAAATGTGACAATCTCACATGGAGGTTTCCTGTATTTTATGATCTAAGCAAACCTGACAAAATTTGGTGAATTTCAACGTTGGGAAAATACCTGCAATTTTCCCACTTAACTATATTGAATATCCTACTGCAGTACCCGTTGCAACTGACATATATGAGCACACTGTGCTCACAACCACATTATTTGACACAAATTCGGCAGTTTAATATTGTGTCATAATTTCTTTCTCCTTTTCAGGGAGCTGTAGGCTTCTAGTTATGGAATGAATGTCATAGTGTCACGGGGATAAAAGGTACAGCATAAGGAATATAGTTGATGGTATTGTAATAGCATCATATGGTGACAGATGGTAGCTATATTTGTGGTAAGCATAGTAGAATTTACAGACTGTCAAATCACTATGTTGTACACCTGAAACTAATGTAACACTGTGTGTCAACTACACTTTAAAAAAGAAGGAACAAAAACCAAGCAGATATATTTTAATTCAAAAAGTTTCCTATTTGGGATAAATACATGAAATAGAGGTTTTCAAGACACATGTTAGGCAACCAATGACACTGATTCTCGGGAGATGGAAAACTAATGAGGCAAACTATACTATCACCCCAGCTTACTGCATTAAGAGTTGCCGGGCTATGGTACAGAAAAGGGAATCCAGGTAGAGCCCAGTGGACACTCTGAGCTGAGTCTGGAAGAGCAAGTTGACTAGAGTTTGCAGGACAAAATGCCAGAGAGATTCTTGCACAGAGAGAAATCTGGAGATCTGCAGAAGGTCCCTTTGAGTATTCAACAGGGTCCTGAGTAGCACAAGTGTGTGAAGGAAACAAATTGAGGCTAGGGAAAGAATCATCTGAAAGGATTAGAAAGAAGACATCAGGTGCTCACCCAAGGCCTGAAACAGTAATTGTTTTCACTAGCTAGACTAGAAAACCTCATAAATGATGGGGCATTGGGTAGAGGACTTGAAAGAATCTTGCCTTAGTAGTGGGCAATAGACTAAATGCTGCTCTTTTCTCACCTAACAGATTGTTAAAATAAGACTCCAAATGATCAAGTTGTTTCCAAGCAACTTAAATGCATCCCAAAACAAGGCTCAAGATTTATAGAAATACAAAAAGGCAGAATTCTCACCACCTGACAACCTACCAAATATTACCAGACCTACAAAGAAGCAAGAAGATGCAACCCCATAGTGAAGAGAACAACCAATCAAAACCAACTCAAAACTGACACAGATGTTAAAATAAGCGTATAAGGATAAATTAAACAATTATTATAATTGTAATTTATATGTCCAAAAAGATAAGGAGAGACATAGATGATACACAGATGACCCAAATCAAACTTCTAGACATGAAAACTACAATGTATGAGATGAAAATATACACTGAACGCAATTAATTGCAGAATAGAGATTATAGAAGGAAAGACTAATGAACTTGAAGATACAGCAACAGAAACCACACAAAATAAAACACAGAGGGAAAAATAGTCAAAAACAAAACAAAACAAAACAAAACCACAAGAGTATCATTGAACTGTAGGATAACTTAATGCGTGTCCAAATGTACATGAAATTTCAGTCCCTAAAGGAGAACAGGGGTATGGGGAAAATGTTTGAAGAAATAATAAAAGAAAAAAATTCAAACTGGATAAAAATTATAAACCTGTAGATTCAGGAAACTCAATGAACTCTAAGCATGGGAACCATGAAGAAAGCCATGTGAAGACACAATATAATGAAATTGCTCAAAATCAGCAATAAAGAGAAAAAATTAAAAGCAGCCAGAGTAAAATGAAATGAAGATAAAGATTACAACAAATTTCTTATTGAAACAATGTAAGTGCGAAGACAGTAGAACATCTTTAAAATATGGAAAGAAAATAAATACCAGCCCAGTGATACATAACCAGCAAAAATATCTATAAAAAACTAGGGTAAAATAATGACATTTTCAAATACACAAATGCTGAAAAATTCATAATCAGCAGATCTGCACTCTAAGAAATGTTAAAGGAAGTCCTTCAGGCAGAAGGAAAATGCTAGCAGATGGAAATGTAGATATATTCAAAGGAGTAAAGAGAACTGGAAATGGTAACCACAGAGGTAAACTTAGAAAAAGATATTTTATTATTTAAATGCATTTAAGATATAATTGGCTATTTAAACAACAATATTAGTTGATGAGGAGTTTATAACATAAAGAAGTAAATATATATGCCAACAATAGCATATAGGTGGCTAGGAGGAAAAAAAGGAAAGCATCTTGTTGCAAAGTTCTCAGACTGTATGGGAAATGGGATGATGTCGCTGGAAAGTAGACTGTAACAAGTTAAAGCTGTGTATTGTAAACCCTAAAGTAACCACTGAGAGAACAAAACAAAGAGTTATAGTTACTAAGCCAACAAGTAACTAAAGTGGAATAATGAAACAACTCAGTACAAAAGAAAGCAGAAAAGGGAGAGAAGAGAAACAGAAAAAATAGGATGAATAGAAAAGAGCAGGACAACAGACTCAATCTCAACCATATCAATAATCACATTAAATGTAAACATTTTCAAATCCCAATTAAAAGACAAAAATTGTGAGACCCAATTATATGCTGCTTATAAAAACCACACTTAAAATATAAAAAACCAAATTAAAACAAAATAGTAGAAACAGAAATTATATACTAACATGAATTTAAAAAAGGTTAGAATGGCTATATTAATATCAAAGCATATCTCAGTGTAACCAGGGATAAAGAGATTATATCATGTTCAAGGAATCAATCCATCAATAGGACATTACAATCTAAATGCCTACACCTCCCATACAGAGTTTCAAAATCCATGAAGTAAAACCGATACAACAGTAAGGAGAAATAGACAAACCCATAATTATCTTCAGATTTCAATATCCCTCCCTTAGTAATTGACAAAATAAGTAGGAAGAAAATCAGTCACAACGTGGTCTTGAACAGCAACACTATGACATGATGGTTAATGTAGAAAATCTAATGGAATCTACAAAAAAGCTACTAAAATTAATAAGTTAGTTTCACAATACTTCAGGATGTAAAATCAATAGAGATCAATTGTATACCTATATACTAGCAAATAATAAATATAAATCGAAATTAAAAAATAAACGCCATGTACAGTAGTATAAAAAATATGAAATACTTAGGGATAAATCTGACAAAAGATGTTCATGCCCTGTACACTAAAATTCTAAACACTGAAGGGAGAAACTAAATGATATTTAAATGAATGGAGATATATACTGTGTTAGTGGCTTGGAAGAATCAATACTGTTAAGATGTCGGTTCTTTCCAGATTGATCTGTAGATTCAGTACAATTCCAATAAAAATCCAAGCAGGCTTTTTTTTTTTTTTTTGGTAGAAATTGATGAGCTTATTCTAAAATGCATATGGAAATGCAAAGGTATAAAAATAACCAAAACAACTTAGAAAAACAAGAACCAAATTGGAGAACTAACACTACCTGCTAGAAAATCTTATTATAGAGCCACAGTGACCAAAAGAGTGTGATATTGGTGTAAAGATTGATATATAGGGACAAAATAAAGAATCCAGAGATAGATCACACATATATGGACAACTGATTTTCAGCAAAAGTGCAAAGGCAATTCAATGGAGAAAGGGTAGCGTTTTTAACCATCGGTGCTGGAAAAACTGGATATCTACGTGCAAAAACTGAACTTCCATCCATACTTTAAAGTGGATCTTAAAACCAAATGTAAAACCTCAAACTGCAAAAGTTAAAAAAAAGTAGGAAAAAAATCTCTGTGATCTTAGATTAGGGAACGATTTTGTAGTTATGACACTAAAAACATGATCCATAAAGAAAAACAAATAATAAATTGGACTTCATCAAAATTAATTTTAAAAAAACCTAAAAGTGTTATCTTCCGAAAGACACTGTTAAAGAGAATGTAAAGACAAGCCTCATACTAACGGAAAATATTTGCAAAGGATGTACCTGCACAGTATATAAAAGATTTGCATATAAAATATATATAAAGAAATTTCAAAACTCAAAAATAAAAACAATAAAAAAGGACAAAAGTTTTGGATACTACAGCAAAGAAGATGTATGGATGGAAAGTAAGTGTGTGAAGAGAAGCTTGAGATAATTAGTCATTAAGGCAACACAAATGAAAACCATGATAAGATACCCACTGCACACATTAGAATGTTTAGAATTAAGAAGAACAGGTATTTGCAAGGATGTAGAGGCACCACAATTCTTATATACCGCTGATGGAGATGAAAAATGGTATAAGCACTTTGGAGAACAGCTTGGTAGGTTTTCAAAAAAAGTTAGATACTTCTATCATTTGATTCAAACATTCCACTGGTAGGTATTCACTCCAGAGAAAAGAAAGCATAATTCTACAAAGACTTTTTGTACGTTCTACACATGTGCACAAATATTTATAACAGACTTATTTGTGCTAGCCAAGAAATGGAAACAAATTAAATGTCCTGTGAAAGTGAATGGATAAGCAAGTTGTGGAATATCCATACACTGGAATACTGCTTAACCATAAAAAGGAATGAGCATGAAATATGGATGAATCTCAAAATAATTATGCAGACTGAAAGAAGACAAAAGGGTACATATTATATGATTTCATTTATATAAAAGTGTGAAAAAATGCAAACTCCTCTATAATGACAGAAAGCAGATAAGGGGTGGCCTGGGGATAGGGTGGACATTCAAGGGTAAGGGATGAATGACAAAGGAGTCTGAGAAAAATTTGAGGAGTGATGGATATGTTCATTATCTTGATTGTGGTGATGTTTTCACAGGTATCTTGAGTTTCTCTTCATGCACTTATGTGAAAACTTGTCAAGCTGCTGTTCTAAATATGTGCAATTCATTGTATGTCAATTTTACCTCAATGAGGAAATGAACAACTAATATTTCCTATTTCTTTGCAATACTATGCAGTTTAGACTTCATACATGTAATCCTTTCTGTAAGCTCCTGGCAGGGTTTCTTTTAGCAAAACCAGCTAAATAATTTTGAGAAACTTTTCAGAAATTCCGAAGTATGTCAATGTCAATTACTTCTTAAAATTGTATAGAGTACCTTCTTTTTCTAACCTTCATCCAACTATGCTACAAGGTATTTTCTCCTGTTTTCACGAACTTGGGCTTCACTGTCAAGGATTTTAGTGATTGTGGATACTTACAGTCAAGAAAGTGAAGCCACTAGCACTGTTAATTGGAAAGGCAGAAGTGGATCCCTCAGTAAGACAGCCAGTGACCCAGCAGGGGACTCAGGGGCAGGGAGCAGAAAGTTCCTGTCATGGAAACACAGGGCCTGTATTTCCTTCCTTCAGGACAATCTGGATGGAGGAGCCATCCAGAGCCTGCTCTGTTAGAAAGTTTTCACCAACTATGCTCCTATCCTAACATCTAGTTATAGGATCTCTCATTTTCATTCATCCCCGAGTCCCAGCTCTTCAGTTCATGTGTTTGCCTGTGACCAGAAAAGTAGAAATTGTGAACGCAGACGCTATAGCATGAGTACTTTTATATTAAAAGTGTAGGAGGGGTTTCTATATTATCTCAAGTCATTAATTAGACAAATTCTGTAAGTCAATCCTTTTGCAACTCTTCCCGTAACTATCTTCCTCAGAACTACTTCCTTTGTTAAATACATGCTTATACAGGTTTTTACATGTGTATTATGTATCAATTATCATATAATTACATAATTACTGTAATCGGATTTAACTGCATAATTAGAATGTGTAATTACATAATTAAAACATGTAATTACCAAGTTTAAAAAGTTATGGAAATTATTTTTTTAAATGAATAATGCATGTACGAGTAGGCAACTGTTGAAGTTCACAACTTAGGACTTCTAAAAGTCATTTTAATGGAAAACACAATTTAAAATCCAGTAGCCAGTTATTTCACTTGATGTGTTGGATACTTTAAAATTTTTTAATGGATTTTTATTTTGTTAAAATATTTAAAACCTTCAAGAGCTCAGCATCTGAGTGCAGGATAAAGAGACAAAAAAAAAAAGGGCAGCTCTCATTAAATGTACCTGAGGTCTGACTGCATTATTAACCTATTCCCACAGATATATTAAAAGTTTCCTTAACGTAACTGACTGTAAATAATAAGCAGTGATGACTTGCATGAAAATCTTTACCCAGCTGGTGTTTCGGTGAATCTAGGAAGCCATGTACTCCATTCCCCACCCTCTACCCCCGCCCCCAAAAATCTATGTTTGGTCTCAAAGGTGTAATGTTATTTTTAAAATAAATGTCAATTATTTTTTTTAAAAGATTTTGTTTATTTATTTAACAGAGAGAGACACAGTGAGAGAGGGAACACAAGCAGGAGGCGCGGGAGAGGGAGAAGCAGGCTTCCCACTGAGCAGGGAGCCCAATGCGGGGCTCGATCCCAGGACCCCGGGATCATGACCTGAGCCGAAGGCAGACGCTGATTGAGCCACCTAGGTGCCCAATAAATGTCGGTTATATACCTGCTTTATAATAAGAGAAATACATCTCTATTTATAGGACTTCCACTTGAAGAATAAAAAATTTTTAAAGTTAGAAGCATATTACATCAGTGGTATTATGATATGCCAGAGATGGAAAGAGGAATCAGATGTGTTCTCTGGCCTTATGTTGTTCAGACAGACACATAAGCCAGTAAATAAAACACAGAGAAGGCGGGCAGTAATTGCTTTTGAAAACTTTTTTTTTAATCTACTAAATCATAATTTGGTGCCTGAAGAAACAATCCTCATCCTCTAAACCAGCAACTGATCTTTGATTTTTCTGATCCATATCAACACAACAGTTGATTACTTTCTGTGCAGGAAAATCTCTGCTCCTCTACAGGCCCATAACATTTTGTACATACTTGATAATAAAGCACTTATCCTATAATCTCATAATTATGTATATGTCTGCTTCTTCTTTAGAATCTAAGTTCCAGGAGGGAAATTGCTCAGTGCAGGAAACATTTTCTCACATGTGTTAATGCCTGCAGGGGTATCCTCTATACACATACATGCACACACACACAGACACACACATACACATGTGTATGTGTGCGTGTGTACACACAACAAAGTAACATTTGCCTGCCCTTTTCACAGAAGCAGAATATGTGTCTCTTGACAACACACGTAACCAGCATATCTTTCAAAACCCAACAGTTTAACTTGAAAATGCTAATAAAGATCACTGTCAAATGATAATTTACTCTTGGACCAAAAAAGGAAACACACGCATAAAATAAAGAATATGCCTCCCAGAGATGGCAGGAAGAAAATGAGAATAGTTATAGTCAGCCACAGCCTCGTTTCAAGAGGAGCCCAGTTTCTGCAGCCTGCTCTGTCAGTGGTCATCTTGTGAGTTCATCTGCATCAGATTAACGCTCCATTCATTCATTAATTACTGCCACCAGCATTTACGGAGCTTCTGCCTACTGTATGTGAAGTGGTGTGCTGTGTATAGAAGATGCACTAAGGGGCAAGAAATAACCTCGTGGAGTTCACGTTCCAGGTATGGAACGGACACAGGAGCAGAGGTAACAGTGCATGTGCTCATCCCTGTGATGACAGTGTGGGGACCTCAGGTGTCTGGGGGGGGGAAATGGGCACTCTTTGACAGATTCAATGCACTGCACCGGGGATCTAGCTCCCTATGTGTTTCTTCTAGATAGCCACTCCAGATTTAATGGGGGTAATCCAAGTTGAACTCATAGGATAGAGCAAGTAACTCAGAACAACCCTGATGTCCCAGAACCTGGAGGAGATCCACTAGTCTCAGAGGAGTCTCATTTCCTCCCACATACACCTGTCTCCACCCACCCCACTCTTGCTCCAGATAAAAATTCACAAGCATTATTCTTAATGCGTCTTTGCTGGGAAATAAACTGGTAGGCTGGGGTCTGGCACACGGCCTGGCAAATAGTAAGCATCCCATGCTGAATGCTGAATCCATAAGTTACATGGGTATCACTTATAATCCATGGTATAATACATATGAGTGTTTTTTTTTTTTTCCAATAATTTTTCATCATTTCTGAAGGAAGGGACATACCACTGAAATGGAGTAGTACATGGAAATCTTCTGGTTTATCATGGATTGTGAACTTGATCATGACCTCAGGAGTTTATCAGAGCCATGATTAAGGCCTCAAAGCTCCACTGAGGTTTGGAGAAGGCCTGAGAAGGGGGACATAAATCTTAGCCTAACCTCCAGACATTCCTTGCTTTGCGTGGTATTACTGTCATCACTAGGCCTACTCCTTGCATTTGTCAGTGAATTCTAATAGAAGGCCATTATTAACATGTGTATGAACTGAAACTTATCACCCATGAATGAAATATGGTTCATCAGATTAGTTGGTGTCACCTCAGAAATGAAGAATTAGGATTCTGGGTGGAAGACTCCTCTGAGACTAGCGGATCTCCTCTGGGAAGCGCATGAGATTGATAAACTGCTGTCGCGCTCATCTGTCCAGTGTCAAGTGTCATGTGTTCGGCTGTCCCCATTCCCCTGGGAGGGGGATCCCTCCCTCAGCCATGGGGTGAAGTAGAGACAATCAAAGCAGCTGTATGTGAGTAGGAGGGCTTATGGACCTGGGAAGAGTGGGCGGAACTGGGGCCAGAAGAACTCGATTTCATGCGAATTTAAAAATCACATTTCCTGTGTCTGTTGACCGTTTGGATGTCTTCTTTGGAAAAATGTCTGCTCACGTCTTCTGCCCATTTCTTGATTGGATCATTTGTTCTTTGGATATTGAGTTTGATAAGTTCTTTATAGATTTTGGATACTAGCCCTTTATCTGATATGTCATTTGCAAATATCTTCTCCCATTCTGTTGGTTGTCTTTTGGTTTTGTTGAGACACATGAAAAACTGCTCAACATCGCTCCGCATCAGGGAAATCCAAATCAAAACCTCAATGAGATACCACTTCACACCAGTCAGAATGGCTAAAATTAACAAGTCAGGAAATGACAGATGTTGGCGGGGATGCGGAGAAAGGGGAACCCTCCTACACTGTTGGTGGGAATGCAAGCTGGTGCAGCCACTCTGGAAAACAGTATGGAGGTTCCTCAAAAAGTTGAAAATAGAGCTACCATACGATCCAGCAATTGCACTACTGGGTATTTACCCCAAAGATACAAATGTAGGGATCTGAAGGGGTACGTGCACCCCAATGTTTATAGCAGCAATGTCCACAATAGCAATGTCCACAAAGAGCCAAGATGTCCATCAACAGATGAATGGATAAAGAAGAGGTGGTATATCTATACAATGGAATATTATGCAGCCATCAAAAGGAATGAAATCTTGCCTTTTGCAACAACATGGATGGAACTGGAGGGTATTATGCTGAGCGAAATAAGTCAATTAGAGAAAGACATGTATCATATGACCTCACTGATATGAGGAATTCTTAATCTCAGGAAACAAACTGAGGGTTGCTGGAGTGGTGGGGGGTGGGAGGGATGGGGTGACTGGGTGATAGACATTGGGGAGGGTATGTGCTATGGTGAGTGCTGTGAATTGTGCAAGACTGTTGAATCATAGACCTGTACCTCTGAAACAAATAATACATTATATGTTAAAAAAAAAAAAAGAAGAAGATAGCAGGAGGGGAAGAATGAAGGGGGGGAAATTGGATGGGGGGATGAACCATGAAAGACTATGGACTCTGAGAAACAAACTGAGGGTTCCAGAGGGGAGAGGGGTGGGGGGATGGGTTAGCCTGGTGATGGGTATTAAAGAGGGCACGTTCTGCATGGAGCACTGGGTGTTATACACAAACAATGAATCATGGAACACTACATCAAAAACTAATGATGTAACGTATGGTGATTAACATAACATAATAAAATAAAAAAAGAATAAAAATCACATTTCCTCATACTTTCCATCTTCTCTAAATACCACTCCTGAGTTTTCTTAAGTGACTGTGGGTACGGCTGCTGATGTAGCACTAGGTTAGGAAACAAAACAAGTGAAGAGAGGCAGAAAGCACGAGTCACAATTGAGGAAAAAGAAAACAAAGAAATATTCTGGGGTCTCAGGACCATCGGTGACAGGAAGTACATTCTAGAAAATGTGTAATTATGCATTTAATTCACCAGCAGATTCCATCCACATCTTACTCTAGTTCACTGGATATCACATCTCAGAGCACCAAAACTCTACCTGTCTCTGTATGAAAACAAAGAGTGACGAACAAGAGAACTAGTGATTAGTACTGATGTATGTGTTCAAGTTAGAGACGCAAATCTGTCTGCCCTCCCCCATCCCATGCCAAGCTAATGGATGAACCTCAATCAATACACTCAGGAAAGACCACAGAATCAATAACAGGGCTAATTTAACAGAATTAAGAAGTGGCGTTTTTTTAAATAAAAAAGCAGACACATTGGCAATAACCACATTCTTAATGTCGCCTAGCAACAAGATATAAAAATGATGTACAATGTCAGTAACTTATTTTCACGTACAAAAACAGCCCCCTGCCTTGGCAATGCTATAATGTACTTTTCCCCAACTAGAACTCCGCCGAGACTATTAACGCTACCATTTTCCATAATATACTCTGTTAAACAATCATGTGTTTTAGTGCATTAAAACACTGAATTTACTTAATGACTACTCAGTGAAGCTGCAGCTACAGAAAAGGGAGGAGTTTTTCTGTTTCCATTTTAGGCTCACAGGTTCATTCCCTGGCCAGGGGAATTCAATAGATAGCAAACATAATGAATCCAAACATTGGAATTCATGTATAAAAGGGGAGAGAACAGGGCAAGGAGTGGTCTTGTGTGTGTTTTAAAGGGAAGTAGACAAATGAAGTTAAAGGGCAGTATTTGTGCTTCTTGGTGATTTTTAAAATTTTTTCTTTGGAATGTGAAAGAAGTTTCTGGAAGGTGGAAAGCCTTTGAGGTTCCAAGGTATGTCCTTGGATATGAGAGTGAAGATGCGACAGGAAGGGAAAGTGACAGCAGAGAGCTTTAGCGGAGGGGCTGGTAGAGAAGAACAGGAAGATATTGAGGGGCTGAGCTCTTAGTGGTCACAGGGGCAAGCCCTCAATGTGGGGGACCCCTCACTCCTAACGCAACTGCTGTTCTGGCAGGTGGGGAGGGGTGCAGGTTTGCCCCGAGCTGGGCTTTACATACATTATCTCATTTCATCCTCCTATGATTTCATTTAATAGAAGCAGAAAATAGGCTCAATGAGATTAAGTGATTTGCCCAGAATCACTCAGCTAGTAAATGGTAAAGCTGGGATTCAAAACCGGATCTGTCCTCAAAGCCACTGCTCATCTTTGCCCCACTTGGCTGTTACTGAGTTTCTGCTGTGGGGGATGTTCTGGGATTGCTGCTACTTAGTACCAAGGTGCAAAGGAGGAAACCCATTTCCCCAAAAGAAGCGAACAAACACACAAAACCCAAACTTTCCTACTAAGCCTCAGATCACACTGCACTATATTTAAGTGCACATTTGTTAGCTTACATGCTCCCAGGATTTTTGGCAAGTTTCTTATTCACTATTATGTGGGATCATTAACTCCTTACTTTGGGGCCATGTACTACATTAAAAAAAACAACAACAAACTATTTTCTGCTGAAGAGAGCATCTTATTTAGAAGACCTTTGGTTAAGTATTGCTGGGCAATTTGTGGGACAAAGGACACTCAGTTTTATGAAATCTTTGCGGAAATGGATCTGTCATAGTCATCGCCTGTGCTGGAATATAGTAAGTGCTCAATAACTATGTATAAAGGTCAACTCCATGCCCTCATGAATTTCAAGTTTTCCCTAGTAGGCTGATTGACCAGTGATTTTTACTCAGGTTCCTCTGGGGCTTGAATCAATATTGGTACCTATAAAACAGCCTGAGATGAGCAAAATGATCCATTATCACCGGATGCTAATCTGAAGTGGAGTGTATTGTTTAGTGAGAAGGGCAGGCGATTATAGGTGAAGACTACTTGAAGGCAGCCGAGCATCCTCCTGGTTGCTATGCAACCCCAGACAAGTCCCTCGTCTTACCTGGCCTCTCTAACCTCACCTGTTTCCTCATCTAGGAAATACTTACAACACACTGTCAGGCAGTCAACAAGCATTTACGGAATACCCACAGGGCACAAAGCAATAAACTTACTGCTTATTTAATCCAGGAAATAAAGCTAAAGCATAGCAGAGGATTAGCCCAAATACCTGGGCAAATGAGGCACAAGTAGAAGTATTAGGCTCTGAAATCCTCTGGCGATTGTGGCCCTATGCAGTTGAGGCTTTGGGGCATTTTAAAATTAGTATCTGAATACTGACTTTAGTCAGAATGTGTGTGTGTGTTGGTTTTCTATTGCTGCTATAAACAAATCATCTCAAATTTAGTGGCTTGAAACAACACAAATTTATGATCTCACAGTTCAGAATCTTAGAAGTCCAGATGAGCTGAAATCAAGCGGGGCTGTGTTGTGTTCTGGAAGCTCTGGTGGAGAACTTGTTCCTTGTCCCCTCTGGCTTTGAGACTGCCCACATTTCTTGGCTTGTGGTCCCTTCTTCCATCTTCCAAGCTAGCCATGTCAGGCGTCTCTTTCATACTCCTATCTCTTCTGCCTCTCTCCTCTACTCATGAAGGACCTTAGTGATTACATTGGACCCACCAGACAATACAGGATAATCTCCGAATCTCAAGGTCAGCTGATTAGCAACCTTAATTCCATCTGTAACCTTAATTCCCCTTTGCCATATAGCCTGACATAGTCACATGTTTTCAGGATTAGGACATGGGCATCTTTGGGGGGGCATTATTCTGCCTTCCACAGTGTGTGTTTGTGAGTAATTACTTATCTATCAAGAGCAATGGTGGGTTACGAATTTTGTGATTATAGCTCAGGGAACTGTATAAGACTATTACCGTCAGAGCTTTATGTTTTAAGGACATAAAATACTAACCCTACAATCAAAAACAACCCTGGCATTTATAACATGATTTATGGTTTGCAAAGCACTTTGACATGTATATTTTTTTATTAGACCCTCGTAACTACGTTGCAGGGCAGATAAAGAAAGCAGTGTTATCTCTGATTTATAGATGCGTAAACTGAGGCACAGAGGGATTTCCTTAAGGCCACAAAATCCGATTCAAACCCAGGTATGCAGAGTTCTAGTCCCGTGTTCTTTCTATTACCCATACTGCAAAGCCCTCATGGCATGTGTCGTATCAACATATATTGCCCAAAGAAGTAGTAAGAGATCTTGTTTCTAACCTACGAAAGAAAAAACAGATGTGAGGTTGTTCAGAAACTTAAAGAACACAAAGCCTGCCTCCCACGGAGCTGAGGAGATTCTCTCCCCAACGGTTCAGAGCTGATCCCCGATCCGTGCTGGGGGCAGTGACACAATAACGGATGGAGAGGACAGGAAGAACAGCTCGTACGGGCAGAGTAACCGTCGCTCTAAGGTACAGCAGAGACATGTGTGTACCTCACGTCCATAGTTAAAAGGAATTGCTCACTTTACGGTTCAGGGCTTTTTGTTTTCGTTTTTTTGTAGGAATAAAAGAATGAACCCGTAGGAGACCTGTAGCTTGTGTGCACATTGGCGACCTTATAGATAAACACAGATAGCCAGAGAGGTGGAGGAGTTTTGTTAAAATCTTGCATGCCTGTTTTCTATTTTATTCTCCAAAAAGGTACATCATTTTTTAAAAAAGATTTTATTTATTTGAGAGAGAGAATGAGCAGGGGGAGAGGCAGAGAGACAAGCAGACTCCCTACTGAGTAGGTAGCCCCAACGTGGGGCTTGATCCCAAGACCCTGGGATCACTACCTGAGCTGAAGGCAGATGCTTAACCCACAGAGCCACCCAGGTGCCCCGAGGCACATCATTTTAATGGAAAATCCAAAATCAGAAACTTGTTCATTTTAACCTTGATCTCACAGATTTGTTCTGTTTCATGCCCTAAAAAAAGAAAAGGAATGATTCTTGTATCCCGCTAAAGGGATGTGCTGATGATTTAGTGAAATGTGGTGGTTCCTGATGACTGGGTCAGGCGCACAGCTAGGGCCAGTCCACAGAGACCGTGTGGGGTCATTATCTCCCACTCTCTCTATTTAGAGGCTGCCCACTGCAGCCTTTCCAAGTCAGGTATCACTCTTTCCCTCCTAGTCACCTCTGAAGACACCTCTCAAGGTGAGACACTAACAGAAGCTGAAAAGTCACAATCCCCTGCTGGCACTGCCCGACAAAGGCGCGTGGTCCACCCTGGCTGAGCAGTATCCTGATGCAGCATCCTCTGGAGGGCAGACCTTCCAAGCCCCAGAACCCCAAACGCTCACGGTGCACGACACCTCGAGATGTGACTCTAATGGGTAAGCTAGCGAATGATAAGAAAGCTAGTCCCTGGTATAACACAGGAAAATACATAAATGTAAATGCATAAAGGGAAGTCGAGTGTGACTCCCTACCTTAATTGCCTAACACAATTCCCACTAGATGCATAAATTATAGTTCCTATTAACAGCACTATGAATAATAATCAGTTTACTTTCTGACTTGTATCTAAATATACTTTCTATATGATTTCATCTTTTATTCAGCTGTTTAAAAGCAGAACATCTAATTACAGTTCCTATTAGTCAACATTAATTTTTTTTTTTATTTTTGCTATGGAGCATGTGTGATGACTGATTTTCTAAAAACAGAATTCTTCAGCATATGGAACAAATCATGTTATTATTAATGCATTCCCAAATGACTCTGCATTTCAATTCCCTTAATTATTTAGTCATTGCTGATTATGTCTTTTTACAATTCATTATCTCATTTCTTGCCATGTGGGCATTTTATTCATTAAGTGTCAAAATGAAGGGTTTGACCTAAAAAAAAAAAAAAAGATAATCAGGAAATACTGGCATATTTTTAAAAGTCTGTTTCCCTTCTTCAACATCTTCACGCCATGTGATAACACACTCTAAACAACAAGTATTTCAAGGACATCTTAGGTAGCAGTGCTGATCTGTGTACTATGACAGCCGTGTTGGCCCGGGTTGGGGGGGCATCGAGGAGGGGAGGCTGTGCAGTTGCTTACCGGAGACATCTCTAAAGATTAGAACGTACCAGTTCCAACTACAGCTCAATCACACTGCGATGTTCTCATTTTAAACAAAGATACTATTTGTGTGAGTGGACTGTTGTACTAGTTTTATTCCAAAGCTAAAATGATCTTTTAAAAATAGCTCTTTAAGTAGTGCTGGGAAACACAGGGTAAGAAACATTTACTAAATTGAAAGAGAACTCGCTCTTTTACTTAAAAAAATTTTTAAAGATTTTATTTATTTATTTGACAGAGAGAGACACAGCGAGAGAGGGAACACAGGCAGGGGGAGTGGGAGAGGGAGAAGCAGGCTTCCCACGGAGCAGGGAGCCCGATGTGGGGCTCGATCCCAGGACCCTGGGATCATGACCTGAGCAGAAGGCAGACGCTTAACGACTGAGCCACCCAGGTGCCCCGAGAACTCGCTCTTAATTAGAATTAATTTTGTCCTCTGGCTGGTCCCACTGAAGTTACAAAACCAGACTCTGACTGGGACTATTTAATAAGGCCTGGGCACTCTGACCTTCATGCAGATGTTGGCTCATGATTTCGGTGAGGTCTGTGTACCCTGAGACCAAATTCATTGTAGACATTTAAAAAAAGGCAAGGGGAAACTAAGAAAGGATTAAGAAGGCTGAGGATGTGAGAAAATCAGAGGAGAAAATACTTATTTCTACCTGGCTAAGGCCTCTGTCTATCTGAGATGTCAGATTTTCTCAACAAAACTGCTTTGTTTGTAACCTAGATGGTAGATACTACAAATAGCATAGAACAAAATGGTAAACCTCTTATTAAGTGTGCCTTCTAGCTAAACATGTACCTCCTGATCATGCTAAAATCGAGTACTACTGAACAAGATGTGAAAACGGAACTCATTTTCCTTTTTTGATTTAGAACAAACAAATGCCATACAATCAAAGGAGGGTGCATCTAGGCAAGACGAAGCCTGCAATAGGTGGGCTCAAAGAGAGTATTACTCATCTGAGGCCCAGAAAGAGAATTTCTTTGGAGAAAGATACTGTAATACTGTGATGCTTTTCTCCCCCATCTGAAGGGCGGGGGGAGAAGGGAGCTAGTTCTTCCTCACCTCAACCTAAGTGAAAGGGCTTTCATACACACACCCGTGCACACATCAGCAGCCCTCAGAGGACTTCATATTTGCTTTGGGTGCTTGGGGATACCTAACTTAAGCCTGCAAAAATCATCAGGGGAGCAGCGAATGGCTGACATGGCGGCACAGAAGGCTCTGTCACATGTGGATTGAACTTTGACCTACAGAGAGACAAGACATACACTGGATGCAGAAGCTGGGTTGGGCAAGAACATGGAGAGAAGAGGCAGTCATATGGAAGACGGAAAGAGGCACTACCCTCATCAAAGGAGCTACAGGTAGACGTTCACAGTGAGGAAACATCTTTTTGGAACCATTAAAGCACCCCACAAAGAACCAGTGCTCTTTCCCACAGAGAGAGACCCACCACCTCCACAGAGCACCAGTGCCAGTTCCTAGGGACAGCCAAGTATGACTTCTTGGGCCCTTAGCACTTTCTTGTCACCCTAGCTCTAGCCCTGGAGGAGCCAGAAAGCCCAGCTGAAAAAAGGAACAATGCAAGCCAGTGTAATAGAGAAGGAACACCTATGTCCCTCCTTCCCTCCTAGGATTCTAGCCTGAAGGAAGCCCAAGTTGGGGGAAGGAAATCTTTAACTTTAAATGAGTTCAGAGCTTTTTTTTTTTTTTTTAAAGATTTTATTTATTTATTTGACAGAGAGAGACACAGCGAGAAAGGGAACACAAGCAGGGGGAGTGGGAGAGGGAGAAGCAGGCTTCCCGCGGAGCAGAGAGCCCAATGCGGGACTCGATCCCAGGACCCTGGGATCATGACCTGAGCCGAAGGCAGACGCTTAACCACTGAGCCACCCAGGCGCCCCAAATTCAGAGCTTTGATGAGGCCCTATAGCTGGGCATTTTAATTACTGAAATGAGATTTTTTTTTTTTTTGTCACTAAGAGTTACTGGAGGACTTTTGAATCATCTAATAGTGTCCGGGAAACTAGTGAGATTTCATTTAAGGGCAGGAGAAGAAGTAGCCCACGAAAAGGATTTCAAGAGGCCCTGGGATCAAAACCTTTTGGGCTTTATGTTTGCATCCTGTTGAGTACTCCTTGGATGTAACGTTGCATTTTTTTTTTTTTTTTACTGTGGTTAAAAAAAAAAAGAAAAAAAATATATATATAACAAAAAACGCATCATTTTAACCCATTTTTAAGTATACTGTTCAGTGGTATTTACATTCATATTGTTGTGTAACCACCATCCATCCACAAAACCTTTTCATCTTTCCAAACTAAAGCTCTATTTCCATTAAATAATATGTAATAGTTGCATTTTAAAGAGGAAATAAAAGAACTCAGCATAAGGCCTGGCTCTTGGCCTTGGGATTTACTACATGCTTTTGTTGCTATTTTACTTTCATTTTTTCCATTTCTGATGCTCTTATTTGTGTGTGTGTAGATCTGAGTTTCAGACCACATCATAGTCCTTCTGCTTATGAATTTCCTTTAACATTTCTTGTAAAGTAGGTCTGCTGGTAATGAATTCCCACATTTTTTTGTTGGTCTACAAAACTCTTTATTTCTCTTTAACTTTTAAGGAATATTTTTGCTGAGAATTCTGGGCTGACAGCTTTTTTCTTCTTTCACCACTTCAAAGATGTCACTCCATTGTCTTATTGCTTGCCTGGCCACTGATGAGAAGTCTTCCGTCATTCTCGTCTGAGTTCCTCTGTTGGTAATGTGTCTTTTTTTCTCTGGCTGGCTGCCTTCAAGATTTTCTCTTTGTCTTTGGTCTTTAGCAGTTCGAATATGATATACCTTGGGGCGTGTGTTGGTATTTATACTGCTAGGCATTCTTTGAGCCTGAGCTTCTGGGATATGTGGGTTGGGGGGGTCTGTTGCTAATTCTGAAAATTCTTGGCCATTATTTGTTTTGTCTTGTTCTCTTTTCTTCCCCCTCCTCGGATTCCAATTACATGAATATTTCACCATTTACTATTATCCTACAGAGCTTAGATGCTCTGCTCTGTTTTTTTCTTACATTTTTATCTCTCTGTTTTCATTTCGAGTAATTTCTATTGACTTATCTTCATACTCTTTGATTCTTCCCTCAACTGTGTCCAGTCTACTGACAAACCCATCAAAGGCATTTTACATCTCTCTGTGTTTTCCATTTCCCCATTTTTTCATGTGGCTTTCTCTCTTATAGTTCCTGTCTCCCCAGTGAAATTACCTATGATTCTGCATGCATGATTTTGGATTCCTATCAGAAGTAAAAACGAACTTCATAATTTTAGATGCCTCTTCCTTCAGAGCCACTAATGTATTAATTGTAGCCATTTAAGTTCTAATGTCTGTGTCACATTGGATTCTGATTCTGATGACTGCTTTGTCCCTTCAGACTGTGCTTTTTTGAAGCCCTTCATTGGTCTCCTAAGTTTGTGTTGAAAGTCATACATGTTGTATAGGGCAGCAGACTCTGAGGTAAGTATGTTCTGTGCTTGCAGATGAGAATGCCTTTCCCTCTGTTAGGTCTTCAGTGTGAAGGTTTGTGTTCATCTAGTCAGGAGTTGGTGTGGTTATGAAGTTTGTGCTCTGCTTGGCTATGAATCTCCCCACTTGACTTTGGGTCTTCCCTATGCATGGCTCTTCCAGTTGTATCCCACTCTTATTTTTACTCAATCCTTGCTGGTGTGGTGGTTGGAGAATTGGGGAGGGAAGATGGACTCTGAGGTTTTGATTAAGACTTGGTTTCAGGTAGGCACCGAGAACAGGAGTCTTGGTGGTGTAGCCTCCTCCAGAAGCAATGTTAGGTAGCACATAGTCCTGTGCCTTCCCCAGGGGTAGAGCTGTTTGTTTTCTCTTCACCAGGTACAGTGGGTCTCCCCTAGGGACGTCAGGATGCATTTTGGTTGTCCTTCCTCATGGAGATTAAGGCTTTTGTTTCTTAGGAATGAGAGGGAGAGGGGTCTGAGATTCAGTTTCGGAGGTGGGTGCCATTCCCCTGCCCCACCAGGGGATCCACCAGAAGGGCTGCAGTTTTGTGCCCTTCTTCCCACAGATGAAGGTTTCCAAGCAGTTGGAGAGATAGAGGAGTTGGGTGTATATGGCCTTGGGTGGTATCCCATATGAACCAATGCTCAGGTCCCATTTCTTCCTGAAGGTGCCTGGCTCTCATCACATTTCAGGTTAATTGTTTGCCCTATGATGTCAGTTCTTTCATGGGTTAAATAGTTTCTCTAGCTTTTTTCTTGTTTTGAGTGAAGCAGTGCTTCCTCCAGCTCTCTATCTTCTTTCTGTAGCTCTGAGCTGAAGCATTACTGCTATTCATAGCACTTTACCATGTTGTGTGCAATCCTTAATCTTCTTTGAGCTACACAACCAACCTGGGTCAAGCACATGTTACTGCTGCCACAGGCAGACAAGACACTCGGCTAGAAAACTTACTATTTACTATGCTGAATATGGATGGCCAGTTCTTCATCGTCAAGTACTGATAGGTATCATTATAAACTCCTACTTCACTCAAGAGTAGATTCTTATCAGAGGTAATACTAAGTTTATAATTTTAGATGCTTCTGAGTTCCCATGAAGCCATGAATTTTCTATATGTAAAATTCCAGCTCTTATTCATTTCTGGACCCTAGAAATTCTCTGGCTTTCTTTCTTTTTTTTTTTATTTTTTTTATTTTTATTTATTTATTTTTATTTTTTTAAAGATTTTATTTATTTATTTGAGACAGAGAGAATGAGAGAGAGAGCACATGAGGGGGGGAGGGTCAGAGGGAGAAGCAGGCTCCCTGCCGAGCAGGGAGCCCGATGCGGGACTCGATCCAGGGACTCCAGGATCATGACCTGAGCCGAAGGCAGTCGCTTAACCAACTGAGCCACCCAGGCGCCCTCTCTGGCTTTCTTAATAGTAAGAACTCAAGGCACTGAATACAATTTAACAAGTAATATGTCCCATACTTGAAAGTATATAAGATGCCTTTAAATATTGAATAAGTCCATTTTTTCATGAAGTTAGATTTTCAATAAACCATTCAAAAGCATTTATTGAGATGATTGCTGGGTGCTACAAAATCAAACGGAAATGTAGGCAATCTCATTCTAATTGAAATTAAGTCTGTACATCACTGAAAAATATTGAAAAGAAATAATCCTTCATACATGGTATAAAAATGCCAACCCACTTTCCTTCTCATGTCTTCTTTTAAGGGTCTATATAAAAGCCGAGGATTTTCTGAACCCACCCCTTTGAAGACTTCCACTATTTTAATTCATTGTTCTTTCAAGTCCAAGTAGATTTCTGAGTTTTACATTGCTCTCCTTAGTTGTGTAAGTATATGTGGAAAGGATTGATATTTAAATAGGAGGGTTCTGTGTCATTTGCCAGCTATTCCAAGCAATGTACCAAGTGTATTTCAGTGTGAAAATACTGCTACAAGTTAGAAGTTATGCATGATTTTTAATCCTTTGTGAGCTCTCAAAAGGAATCTTCAGGAACATAGTAGACTAGAACACATACTATAAACATTACTTTGCCTGGGTAATCTGATTTATAATAAGGCATACTTAGTAAAACCATATACGTGTAAGAGCAACTTATAGGCACAAGTTGACATAGTTTTATCATCAACCAAAAAGGCAAAGAAATTTAAATAAGCACTTGAACCGTGCTTAACGAGACAAAAAGCTACCAACCACCTATCAAACTAGTGTTCCACCAGGGGGCGCAGTCTGCATTTATTCCCTTTGCAGCCACTTTACTTAGTATATGCACCTGAACGGTTGTATAAAAAACTCTATTTTTGTAAAGTGATTTATAATGTCCCACTGGCTTTTGGCTTTATTCCAAGCTTTACTGTTTGTCAATCAAACTCAGTGATTTCCAACACTTTTGTTTTCCTATAAATGCTGAGTTTTAAAGACACTGTAAACAGACTTTAGGGGAGTCTGCTGCTAATCCTAGGTCCATCTTTTCCTATAGCCAGGAATCCTTTAGAAAGCAATTGTTTCTTAGCAGTAAAGATAATCGCACAAGTATTCTACAGCTAGATAGTCTAGATGGAAATTTCTTTAAGTAAACCTCGTCTCTAATGAATTTGAAAATACTCGATTATCCTAACAACAAGGAAACCAGCAGCTAACAGTCATCAGTTCCAAAATAAAATGTTTATTTCAATCACAGATTTACAAAATTGGTTTACCTCCAGAATTGCATTTGATGAACGAAAATATTTTGTTAGACGCTGACTCACTAAGATGTGTGTATTCACAAATTTACCCAGCAAGAGATGTTATAACCATATCAAATAGTGAGTGAGAACAATAGCTTTTTTTTTTTTTCCTGGGCAAAATGTACACTGTCTTGAAACCTGCATTAGCGCAGTGTTACCCGGCCATTTGGTGGCAGAGCTGTTGTTGAACGCAGGAGTATCTGATGCAAAAGCTCAAGCTCCAGGACAACTCACACCCGGGCTTCTGTCCCTTGGAGCTCTTGGTATCTCTGGACTCCCCATCTTTACCCACCCCTCTCCTGGGGGAGGAGGACAGCACTGAGTGTTGCTTGCTCTTACGAGGGGTAAGACGGCAGGAGCTGTCAGTAACGTACAGCTCCATACAAGGCAGCGTATAACACAGGCTGATGCGAAAGACCCATTTTCTCAGTAACAGACATACTACTCAGTGACTAGCTTCCACATGAATACACACTCGAGCTCACTCCGTAAGGAACTATCAGTGGTATTTCCATGCTCACTGCACCTCTCTCATGCCACTCGGCATGTACCGATCCTCAATCTAACTGCTGCCAGACGCCTTGCAGCTTCTCGCCACTGGGGCAACAACTGCAGCCGTCATGCATCCCTTTGTTTCCTCGAGGCTGTAAGAAAGAGGTGGTACGATGCAAGAGTTCTGATGTACCCTCACAAGAAGAACTGGCTCAGTCTTACGTTCTGAAAATATTCAGAGTTTTGAAAAAATTGCACTGTGTTTATGAGCTTGGGCTCCGGGGACCTGAGTTTGAACCCTAACCCTGTCTCTTAATTGCTCTCTACGTCTCCGTTGCCTCTCCTGTAAAATGGGGATGACATCATATAGGGTTACTGTGAGGATTAAAAGAGGTAATAGATGTGAAGGGCACAGTTAGCCATCAATATATGTTAAGCAATGCCATGATACTTTCCTATGCTTTAAGTCGCGTAGTTTGCTCTAGTCTAAGGAGCCAATTCAAATCCCTGCGCCTTAAAGATAGGGAGGCTATGAGGCAATATTGATTTGATTAGCTCGTCCTCATTTTCAGTGATAAAGGTCCAGCACACATCCTGCAAGCTTTCCCAATGCTCCTAAGATGTTGGGGGCGGGGAGAGGGAAGGGGATGGGAATGCATTTTTAAAATGTTCAAATCAAAATTACTGCTCATCTGATTTCCTAAACATTTGTTCTAATTCACCAAATATTTTGCTCACTGCCTTATCTTTCCTTCCTCTATTTGCATGTGCTTCGCTTTTGATGTGGCACACACTTTAAAAATACATTATTAAGCAGACAAGCACGTCACCCCTGGAGCTAGCACTCTGTCCCCTGCTTATTCTTAACCAATCTCCTTTTGTGTTCTTTTGTGCTGAAGTGATTAATCATTTCAACTATTCAAGGGTTGCTGACGATCTTTCTAGATGATGCCAGCTACGATGACCCCTCCTCCCCCACCATCCACACCGTTTTAAACATGTTAGGAATCTGCTTTGGAGTCTTTATTCATGTCACAGTGGGCTCCTCATTTCACACAAGAATAACTAGTGAACCTCCAAAAGAACTCCGTGTTCATTTCTCATCTTTTTCCAGAGTCTGGGGTTGGATGTGTGTGGAGAGGTTGGTGAGAGAAGTCGGTGGAATAAAACAAGGAAACAGGAAGTTAAGAAGTCAGAATGATAAACGCTTATTTTGCAGACTAGAGGAGACATTTTTCTCTCACTGGTTGGAGAGAACCTGTTGCACCTCATTGTTTGCGCAATATCATCTTTTTCATCGCATGTGGCTGGATTTTCTCAAGCCTCCCCCCCCTTTGCCTCTTTCTAGTTATTTGCAATGGAATTTTCAAATGGCTTTTGTAGTTCAAGTTGAGTCTCAGATTCACCAGGGTCTCAATCTGTAATTTGGTTAGAAAGAAGCAGCTGAAATAGGTTTTCAGGGATTGGTCATTTTTTAGAAGACACTACTAATATTTTTAGCTAACTTTAAAGGTTCTATTTTGAAAAGCCTATTCTTCATTCCCCACCCCACCCCTCGCTACACACCATTAAACTGAATTCAAAAACATGTTTTAAAAATTGGCCCAAAATACTGTTAGGCCACAAGTTATTGCCAGGGAAGGGAAGACTAAAATGATTCATAAAGGAAATATGCAGATACAAGTATTTCAATAATGTTAAATGAATTAATATAGAATCCCAGGGTAATTTAAAAAGAAATATGTACTTTACATACAGAATTAATCTATATTGGAGACTATTAAAAAGATATTCACAAGTAGCTGAGGATAGAGTTTTAAATTATTGCATAATACATCAATTATAAGCATGCTGATCTTAAGATTTTTAATCACATTTCAGAGGCCTAATCAATGTTCATAGATACTTTGTTTAAAAAAATAACATAAAATCTTTAATATTTTTAATTCCACAGAACCACAGTCTAATTATTTAGAATTACAATGCAAAAATAAGGCACTAAAATAAAAACATTATACTGAAGAATCTGTAATAATAAACAGGTCACAACTTCTGCGATGTCCTAAGAAATTCAGGGCAGAGAGAAAGATACCCATTTGCACAAATAGGCACATCTTTTTAGTGGGAGGAGAGACAGAGGGAAGGTACATTAAAGAAAATAAATCCCCTACTGTTAGCATATGACAATTGTTCTCAAAGCTAATAACTGGAGAGACAGGCAGTGGTGCACCTTTCCTGATTTATCATCAGAAACTGAAATTGTTTAGGAAAGCAGTATTTGGTAGGGGGCTGGTCTCTGGAGAGTGGAGGTGTGAGCAGTGGTACCAAACATAGCATTTCTCCAGAACTGCTGAGGTCTAAGTGGGGCCAGGAACGGAGCTATGTGCAAACGGGACGACAAGCCATGTGCAAAACCTAGTTAGTGTGGGGGGCTAAAGAATGCTGACACTAGGGTACCTATTCGGAAATTATGGGCTGTGTGGATAGCTTCCCAAATCAGAACAAAATAAGATGCCTGTAAGTATGGGAGCATGTTCTAAAAGTTATGCAAAATGTCTGAGTTCCAACCCCTACATTTAAAAAACACTTACACTGCATTGAATCCAACCAACATAAAAACAAAGGAATTGCACCACTACAAATCACATTTCTCAGAACTATAGGACAACATATAAATGAAATGGAAAGGGGAATGGAGGTTTCTAAGTTTTTTCAGGTTATGCTGATTTAAATAATTATGAATATAAGGACTACAGAAAATGTAGATTAATATCTAGATAGATGGTCTAATTTTTCAAGGCCCTTATCTCTTTAATCTGCAAATTATCATCTTCTATTTAAGAAATTATTTTCAACTTTCCTATGTGGACACAAATTTGTAGCAAATTTGTAATTTCACACCCCTCAGAGTTTGAAAAGGTAACAGAAAACACTGTGTGTGGTTTTAATGATAATAAATACAATTTTTAAATGTATGTCTTGAGCTGATCGCTTTTGGGTGGATGTGTTTTAATTGTTCTAAGAACTGCTTTCCACAGAGCATATTAGCAGCGGAAAGAGCTTTGACTTCCAGCCCTTGATGCTATGAGCAGCAAAATGGTAATTAACCAAATTATCCCTGTAAATTTATTATCTTGATTTCTTCAACTTGTACATTACACTCATTATCTATCAAAATGAAAAACTCCATCTCCTGAAAGATAATCAGAACACAAGTGGCAGATAGAAAGGTCTGAGCTCTCCTGACGTGTGAAACGCCAGCAAGAGCCGCTGGACTCCTTTTCACTTCCAACCCTCAGGAGTTAGGGGGTGAATTTTCTATCTCTCTTGCATTTGTGCTAATTGTAGGATGTGTCCTAATGCTCCCAGGTCACACAACAGTCTTGGATGTCCTTGGAGAGCTGATGTACTAGGGGGATAGCACCTCAACATTTTTTGTTGCAGTACTGGAAGGACAATAAAGTAGAGAGCAAGAACAGACATTGAGCAAAAGGTCAAAGTCATTCATTCATTATTCTCCATCCATTTATTCAGTATTTATTAAACATTCATTATGTGACAGTCATTTTGATAGTCCCTGGGGATAGATGGTAACAGCCTAATGTGGGCAACGAAGGACCATTATGACTCAATATAATAAGTGAAGTGATAAGAATAAAGGGTACCTTTCCTGGGGAATACAGAATAGGAGCATCTAACTCAGACCTGGGAATCAGGAAGGCTTCCTGCAGGGAGTGATCTCTCAAGGAAGGTTTGGAAATAGCAGAATTTGGGGTGAGGGGTAGACAGAGCATGAGGTAAGCCCAGAGGCAGAAGTGGAGTATAGAGTGTGAGGGGGACAGTGGGGAAAGATAAGGCTGGAACGCAATGCAGGGCTAGGACTTGTGTGGCTCTCCCAGACCACATCCAGGAATCTGACTCTGTCCTAAACCCAAGGGGAGCCACTGAAATGTTTTTAAAGCACACATGCTTTGGAAAGCTGATACCACCTACAATGGGGGAGCTGGCTAGAGGCAGTCAGTAGGCAGGTGGCCGGGGAGGAGGTCTCTGGAATAATCTAGGTGGGAAAGATGGTGGACTGAACAAGGAGGGTAGCACGGAGATGAAAAGAAGCAGACCTGTTTAAGTGAGATTCAGAAGACAGACTGACAGACTTGGTGTGGAACCGAATGTGACGAGTGTGAGGAGGAGAGCCCAATGGCTTGAGCAGCTAGGTGAATGAGGATAATCCATGCTGGAGGCAGAGCCAGCAGGGGTGTGAGATGGCATTAGGGTAAAGGTGTCCATGACACACATAAGTGGAGCAATTGGGGCCCTGGGTGGCTCAATCGGTTATGCGTCTGACTTTGGCTCAGGTCATGATCTCAGGGTCTTGGGATGGAGCCCCGTGTCAGGCGTTCTGCTCAGCAGGGAGACTGCTTCTCCCTCTTCCTCTGCCCTTCCCCCTGCTAGTGCTCTCTCTCTCTCTCTCAAAGTCTTTTTTAAAAAGTGGAGCCATTCGGGGCAGCTGGATAGATGAGCATGAAACTAAGGAAACAGCTGGGCTCGAGATAACATACTTGCCCCCTGCCCCATCATGGCACAAATGCCCCCAGAAGCTGGAGAAACTGTAGCCTCTAGAAGAAGAGAGCTGGGACAGAAGTCCGAGGAATCCCGGCACATCAGGGGTAGTTACAGGAAGAGAGGTGCATGGAGGAGCCCAAGAAGAAATGACCACCCAATGGGAATAAATCCAGGAGGGTGTGGTGAGAGAGGCTAAGGCTTGAGCATTTTGAGGTGGACAGTGCGGGCATCACATGGAATGCCCACCAGGGGATCATGCTGGGAACAGTCTCTGTGCTTAGCAAGAAGCCAGCGTGGAGCAGTGACACTGGTAAAAGTGGTTTCAGGGGAGCACGGGAGGAGGAACCGGACAGCAGGGGGTTGATGGGAAAGTGGAGGTGAAAGCACACGGGGACTCTGGCGGGGGGAGTCAACTGAGGAAGGGGAAAGAGCCCCAAGGAGTGCAGCACTGAAGATGCTCTCTTCTGAAGATGGAAAGCATGTGTACACATTTACCCTGAGGACACTACGAGAGATCTAGGCTGGAGGAGACCTGAGAGAGAGGGCACTCACCAGCTCCTGAGCTAGCTGCAGTCGTGCATGGGACTCCAACACACAGGCAGAGGGATCAGCCGGAAGTCAGGAAAGAGGGAAGGAGGGGTGCATGAGATTCAGGTAAGTTTCCAGGTCTGTCAGCGGTCGGAACACAAGAGGTCTGGCAAGACAGAATCTAGGCCTGTTTGGTTCACTGCTGTGCCCCCGGTGCCTAGGACAGAGCCTGGCACACTGGCCAAGGAAGCCAGCAGGCCAAGGTGCGCATGCTAATAGCATCTATCTCCTCAGCATCTGGGACAGTGAAGCTCCTGCTGAGGCAGGAAGGAGGTCCAGGTGTCAGAGGTGAGGAGCAAGGGGGATGGCTAGTGGCTAAGCCAGTTCAGCCTGGCTCTTGGGGATGAAAAAGTCTTTCTCTGTATAAATCACAGAAACATATACCATACACAGTACAGTATATTTGCAGTATTAGAATTTCATGGGGCAGCAATTAGGAAGAGTGTCTAAGGATTCCCTAGAAGGGGATAATGGGAAACAGCACAGGCCAGCTACCAAGATGATCCTGCCCTGAAACTGGGATTCAACATCAACAAGAGGTCACAACTGGCTGGACGCATAGAAGGGTCCATGATCCAGGCCTCAGAGCTGGCTGCTAGAGAAAAGGTTTCACTGCTCCATCCTGGAAGTCCTGGGGTAGACTCTGAAGGTAGACAAGAGACCAAGCACAATGGTGCCTTGCTAATGGGGTGGAGTGGAGGGCATTAACAGAGGACCCGCCTCAGAGGAAGGTAACGCTCACACATGGCCGTTCCAGCCATAGGCTGAAATTGGCAAGCTTTCTGGGGGAAAGATGGCCGTGCCCTTAGAGAATTTGATGCGGCAGAAACAGTGGTAAGAGGTCTTCAGTGATTTGTACTCAAGGACCCATTTGCAAGGACCAGCTGCCTGAGAGAATTTCTAGGTTAAAGAGAGAAGCAAAAAAAGGTAGGGTAGAGATGAAGAAGGTCACAGGGCCCTTTTTGCTAGAAATTTTCTGATACAAAGGTTACACACCGGGCCTGGGTGGCTCATTTGGTTGGGCGTCTGCCTTCGGCCCAGGTCATGATCCCAGGGTCCTGGGATCGAGTCCTGCATCGGGCTCCCTGCTCAGCGGGGAGTCTGCTTCTCCCTCTGCCTCTGCCTCTCTCTCTCTGTCTCTCATGAATAAATAAATAAAATGTTTTTTAAAAAAAAAAAAAAAAAAAAGGTTACACACCTGTATACAAACACAGTCTAAAAATACTTCGGCAAACAAGGAGGATCGTATTTGTCTGCACATGTTAAGTACTAATATCACTTCAGCAAATACTCTAATGTTGTTGTGCTTCTTAATTAGCACTCCAAAATATTCTTTATTAAGTGACTTAACATAACCATTCCATAAATAATTACCAGTTTTTATCTTTGGCACGGTTTTCAAAGTCCAGTGAGCACATATGCTTATATTATACTTAAGTATAGGAATAGGAAAGAGAAAATAAAATTGCATTCGTTCTGTTCGGTAAATTTAGCAAAGGACTTGAAGCAAGTCGAGTGGCCAGCAATATTAGCATTGAAGAGCTGCACTTAAGAGAACCCAAGATTAAAAATAAGTATTTCTTTGGGAATTTATACATTTGAAAGTATTATCAGATATTATACTCTCATGTGTATTGGTATTTTCTAGAAGTAAAATAAAAACCACACTGCAATCGTAAACTTCATTCATAGATAAAGATAAGAATCTGCATGCTTTGTTCTAGGTGATCCAAGCTTAAGCACTTATTTTTCTGAAAATGAGGCCTCACTGAAATACAAAGAAGCAGAAATCTGTGAGGGTGCTGTGAAAACCTGAGAGGCATGCATGGGTGACAAGTATAGTCCAATGGACCACATATGCACCGTCAGGCAGCAACTGTCTCTGCTTCTGTCCCACCCTCCTCCACTCTTGTGTTGCTAGGGGAGGACTCTGCAAGGCACCTTTCACAGGAGCACTGGCATCGAAAGGAATGCATCTCTATTTGCTTTCTTCCCCACATTCTCTCTCTTACTCATTCTATAAGCATCTGTCCCTTCTGCGTGTCTGGCAGGTGTTTTAAACCATGGCATAAATCTACTACTTTCTGAGTTACATTCAATCTCTTATTTCTTTGTTCTGTTGATGCCCCTTGTAAGGCAAGAGCAACAGAAAACTTACAAAATGACGTATTTTTAATCCCTCGGTCCTTTAATGTAATGCTAAGCTTCACCAAGTATCCTCATGAGAAACTGTGAAACTGGGTCTTTGACCTTGCCTAAAGCTCAGCCCTTCATGCATCCTGGCTGGCTGACACACCTCCCGTGTGTATCTCCAAGTCTTTACTAGCCTGGCTACGGTAGGAGGCACATAGCGCCAGGAGCTTCCATGACATCCAGTGGCATTTAGGTTTTGTGAACAGGCCATTTGTGTATCTCCTCTTTTCTTTCAGTCAGCACCTTCAGAGTAAAATAGTGACCAACACCCATGAAAAGATATCAACTGAGGTATCAGAATTCACCCTTGACTGTTAGGGCAGAAAGTACATTCCCATGGACCTTTAGCTACATGGGCTGCTAACATTCCTTTGGTCTTCTATCCCCATGGTTCTGTAAATGCCTTTGTAATTTCTAATGGTATGCATCAGAATGAGACAGGCAAACAAAGAAAGGCAAAGCCATTCGTGCCGGAGCTTCCAGACCTCTGGGGTTCCTTTGGCTATCACCCTCAAAGTCTCTGGGCTCAGAACAGATTCTGAATTAGAGTGGTCTCTTGCCCCACTGCTGTTAGAAATCGAACAGTTCTGGAGGGATCACAAAGTCTACAGAGTGTAGCCAAATGGCCCTGGAATGTAGGAGCAGGCCATTGGATACCCCTCACAGGCATGAAGATGCCCTTGGCAAGCAGAGATGGAGACATTTAAGTAGGGCTTTTGGTTTCAGCCAAAAGGACTAGCATAATAACATCTCTTAAAAATGCATCTATGGTTGTAAAATAAGATATACATTGTGGTATTTCTGTTTCTATCCATTCAGATGACCAAATGCAGAAAGAGAAATGAAAACAAAACACTACCAGCCAATAGTTCATCTTGGGCAAGACTCGTAGGTTTTGTCTGGTGAATTTCTCTAGGCCTACATTAGGTTTACCCTTGCTCTGATTTTATTTCACTGCAGCAAGTAATGGGATGTATTAATGGAGCTCCTCTGCAGCTCAACCTGGATTGATTTTGCCATTTGTGGGCTTCATTTTGTCACTAATAAAATCTTTACTGTTTGAAACAAATGAAATAATTGATAAAGGAAAGAGCATGAGCTCAAAAAAGCCTGTCTGGTCTGAAGCAGGGGAGATTTGACTGAGGTCCATCTCTGTAAATGACCCGAACAGGTCACTTAAAACAAGTTGTCTCTTTGTTCTCTATAGGCTGGCCAACATATTTTCATTTGGGTTAAGGAGCATGTAGACATTTAAGCACAAGGTTTGTCTTGGCCCACCATGAGGGTCAGAACATGTGAGGGGACCATAATAATGTGCACTTCACATGATGGTGCTTTAAATGCTCTCCTTACTCACAGACCGCCCAGAATCCAAACCGAAAATCTTGTCCAGCAGGCTCCTTATCTAGGAGTATCTAGAAACGGAGTTCCTTTATTTGCTGGAAGTCTGTTCAATTGTAGTGTCAGGAAACTGATTTGGGCCCCCAGAATTTAAACAAGTACCAGTTACCCCCTTCCTATCAACAGAAATCCAACTCTATGTAAATATTCACTATAAATATCACATAGGAAATTGGAATTAAATTAGTGACTAAAGGTAAAAACCAAGAAAATAATCTGCTCAGATGTTACCCTGAAATTGTCTCTAACTTCATCCTTTAAGTCCAAACCAGAATCTCCAACACTGGTCTCTTATTAGGAAGGCTCACTACGCTATGAGCAGTGCCCCTCAACACCTGCCATCTAAAGCTGTCTTGCATAAAATTTGTGCATCCTAGATTCTAGCCCTACACAACCCCATTAAGTTGTAAACGGATTTTATTTGCTGAACAAATGTTAATGCCATTCTACGTTAATGGATAATGCTACGAAAAGCACCTAAGTATTACAGCACTGGAACCTTTAAGAATGAAATATAGTATAACTTACAAAACTGTCTGTTACAAACATATGTCAGCCATGAGGGCTCCTAATTGCCCATCTTCATAGAACTTGGTTATAATTTCTCCCTCGGTTAACTGAATTTTGCAATAATACACAGATTTATTAGGTCCCAGGATTAGAATTCTCTGAGTAAGAGTAAAAAATAATTACACTTTAGAATATAATGTAATATTCAAATGACTTGAAAACAGTCACCTCAGCAAAAATAAGAGAGGGGAGAGGAAAAAGAAGTTTAAAGATGAGGTTGATAACATTGGCCATAAAACCTCTGTGAGTTCAAGTGCACAAATGCATGATCTGGCACTTCCGAATCATAAACATGTGGAAATGGGAAACCTCCCTTTCACGGCAAAATGCCTGAGTGGTTTCATTATTGAGCCAGGGGAATTTCTTCATTTAATAAGAAAGCTCAGTAGAGAAGATAGAGAGGGTGCTGGTGCCAGACGGTGCTCGTTAAAATCCCAGCTCTACCACTTTCTAGTTGCGTGACCTTGGGCAAGCTGTGTTTAGATTTCTGTGTCTGTAAAATGGGGATGTTAACAGTCCCTGCCTCATGGGGCATCTGTGATGGCTAAAGGAGCTAATACATGCAAGAAACTGAGAACAGTACCTCATCCGTAATAAGCGTCCCATAAATTCCATAAAATGTGTTCCATCATTTGGTACTTGTTCTTATCAACAGGGTTGTTTGCAAATGGAGAGGCCCTGGATGGAAACCGTGGCCTCTCCTCACAAAAGGTCTCTCGACTCCCTGACTTCATATTCTCAGTCTTCTCTTGTCTGGATGCTGCTCCTTCTACTGCACAGAAACAGCACTCAATAAAGTCACTGATGAGCTTTTTGTTGTCCAGTCCATGGAGTGGTTTTCAATCCTCGTCTCTCTTGTACTCTCAGAAGTCCTGTGCACTGTTGAGCTTGAAACTCTCTTTCCCTGGGTTCTGGGACCTTCCATGGCCACCATTATCCCTCAACTTCCCGAGTCACACCCTCTCCCTTTCATTTGCTAGTGGATCCTACTCTCCTTGGCCCTTAAATGTTGGAATTTTGGCTCTCATTGCTTCTCTTGTCTCTCTCCAGGCAAGTTTACCCATTTCTATGGTTTTATTACCAACATGCTAATTAGTCCAAAACATTGTCCTTTCTGGGTCCCTAACTAGCCAAACCCTTCCTGTTCCTCTGCCTGCAGCCTCAATATTCTTCTTCTTAGGTCAGTTTCCTATTCGTCCTCCAACTATTAGTCCAAATATTGCTTCCTCAGGAAAGCTGTTCTTGACCTAAAATGAGGTCATGTGCCCTATGGTGGGCTCTCATGGAACCCTGAGTGCTTATCACAATTAACATTAGACATTTATTTACAAGATTAAAAATAAAACTTAGTATCTATATCCTCCAGCACATGGTTGGTTTCAAGAGGGTCATGTCTGCTTGGCCCACTATTATTTTCCCAGTACCTCCCACATGGAAAGGGCATGCTAACACTTGTTAAGTGAATATCTCAATTTTCATTATTTTAAGGCACTTTCATGACCTGCTCATTCTCCACGATAAGAGAGAGTCATGACTTTTGTGTGATGGCTCCATGTAACGAGTACCTTGGTGACCTTGACCACATCAGGTTTACCTGAGCTGATCACAAGGGGAGAGAAAGTGATAAGGAAAACTAGGCCCCACAAAGACTATCCATGGGAAGGAACCCAGTGCTAAAAAGGCCAGTAAGTCATGTCTACGATTTAGAGCAAATGGAATCTGTTTGTGAGTTATCACAATGATATTCTTCATTTTCCCTTAGAGGATTCCTTCACTCAATCACTCATTCATTTATTCATTCTACAAAGTCGTGATTCTCAGTTCCAGACATCAGGGCCACAGTATGGGAGGAAGCCCAACATGTGGCAGATACACAATAAATACCACAGGCTGTAATGGAGAAGGAGCCCCATGCTTGTGTTTGGAGGAGAGGACGTGCTTAGGACAAGAGAGGAAGACAACCCTGGAGAATGACTGGTGTGTGCGAGGCAGGGGACAACCAGGAAAACATTCTGGGCAAAACTGGGAACACGGACATGATTCTCTAGGACCTCCCTCAGTACCAACTACTACTACTAACACGTCAGGCTGACAGGTGAGGGCAGGGAAAAGGCCCACCTGGACACCACCATCACCTCTGTTTCCTCTGAGTCTATACCATTTCCCATTCTGGACCACTCCTCATGGGCTCTGGGAAGACCAGAATTTGGAGAGGGCTCAGCTGTCTTCTGATGAAATCATCATCTCCGTTGCCCTGAACCTTGCATGTGCTTCCAAATCAATTATCTGCTTGGTCCAGCCTTTCCCTTTTGTTCCGTGCCTGATTCAAAGTGGGCCATGGTAGCGGCAGCACAGTGGAATATTAGGGTCAGTATTGGGAAGTAGAAGTGGGACCATGGGGCATAAGGCTTTCATCGGCTCTCTTGAGAAAAAAAATAATGCTTTAAATTCTTGACTGCAGCATTCAGTTGTATTTTAGGTGAATTTTATATTACCTCCACTATATCCTTTTGCTGTGTGAATTGCTCAAGCCCTTATTCAAACTTCAGGCTCTGCCTGGAGTGCGGAAAAGAAAGGTCAAATGACAGGTTTTTACCACATCCTCAGAAAAGAGAAGAAAGGATAAGAACGGGTAGGATTTTATAAATTGGGAAACCAAAGAGGGATTGCTATGTTTTGGTATTACCATTTTGCTGACATAAACACCATAACCAATCAAAGGAAGAAGGCTTAAACACTGAATATTTGGACTCCAAACATGAAAGTATGTCAAAAGAGAAACAGGAAAAGTATATTAGCACTTTACACTATTTGTTGTTTACTCTGAAACAAAGCCTCAGGTTAGAGATAATACAGATATAAAATACAATATGTGTTTTATTTAACATATATTAAATGCCAAAAATGAAGCTACCCATTTTGACAACTGTTTTCCATATAAATCTCTGCCAGAAAAACAAAAATCATTATGAACTCAACAGATCAAATTTCAATTTCTTATTTTGGTCAACTTGAGAGTTAAAGATTTATTTATGAAATAATGCTTTCCAGGAAGCCAAAAAAAAAAAAAAAAAAAAAAAAACCCTGCCTCTGAAAACAATTTGATGATTAATGCAAATTTTAAAACCAAATAATTATATTACTGTCATTCACTGGCAATTCAAGAAAGAGTGTGTAGGATGTCCAAAAGTTAGAAACATATTAAAATAAAGGTTTTTTCTTTATAGGGAATTGCCATCCCATCTGGTCTAATTTGTCTTGGTGTTTTGCCCAGCATAATATCAGCTCTCTGAGAATGTAAATTATTAGGTTACTCCCCTGAAAAAATATGAGTGAAGAAAAAATATGGGTTGAAGATGACATCCTGATTATAAGTTTGAATACTCAGGAAAACACTAATATGACAGAAGAGCCCAACCTCAGTAAATCTGGGTGTGAAACTGGTTCACGGAGGGTAGCTACTAGAGATGATGAGGAGGAAAAAGACAGTCTTACAGGGAGTAACAGGCAACACAATAAGATGCAAAACAATATGGAAATAAATTTTCAGACACTGAGTATTACCTCTTTGTCAGAGTGCTTCTGATTCCAATTAAGTTTAGGAGAAAAATAACAAGGCAACCCTTGCCTGACTGGAAAGTATAGACTATTAAAGGATGCTTCTAAATAGGAGGGTGATAAATGGAGGCATCTAAATGTGTGCACAACGATATTTTTCATCTCAACTCTGTTCTTCTGTCTCCCAGCTGATCACTTTAATACAGTGTCACCTCAGCCCGTACAAAGGCTTCAGGTTGATGGGTAACTCCTAGATTTTGAAAAGAAGCCATGTTTTTGTAAAGTGGCATTTAGGCAACTTCCATGATTGCCCTCAGAAAAGGTAAGCATCAAACAGGAAACAGACAATAGGCGCCTTTGACAATATAGCCACGTGCCTCCTTCTATTTGGAATCTACGTCCAATCAGTTGGTAAGATTTGTAAAAACAAAATGTCCTTACCCGAATTATTTCTTCAACACAGCTGTTTGTATCTCCAGATCTACTCTCCTGAAAGCAAAGGAAAAAAGAATTAAGTCTGATAGCATAGATTTATGGTTACAAAGAAAAGGGGACACATAAGCTTCTAAACCTGAGTTTGGTCGGGGGATGCCTGACGTGGGACTTAGTGATGAGCTCCTTTCCTTAATGAGGTAGCCTGAGTCACAGCTATGACTGCTCCCCTCCCCCTGCAGCACAGCAGACGGCAAGCCAGGAGCACCGCACACACCTGCAGTTCAGCTCTGGGCCCTCCAATCGCGCCCCTGCTAAGCAGCGCAGGCGCCTAGGAGGACAGCGGCCAACTGGCAGGTGTGAGCTCTCTGTTCCCCCTGGGCTCCATCACCATGTGGAAATGTGGCCTCCGTTGCCAAAGTGGAACCAGTTCACCCACCAAACCGTGCAATGGCTTGGCCGAGTACAATGGTTGTGAAGGCTTAAGTAAAAGTCTGTCCCCACTTTTTAAGTAAAAGTCTGGTAGTTCCACCATCCTCAAAGCCCAGATTTACTGGTTTGATGAGCCGAAAACTGAAAGACCAAAAGGAGAAACATCCTCTCAACAGCCGCACAGCATGCTGGGTGTCACACTCCAGAGCCACTTGTTCTGTGACCCACACTGCCCTGTGCTGTGGAGATGTTAAGGGCTCTGAGGAATGGTGGCTTCGGGTCACAGTCGACACTGGGGAGCACTTTCAGTTCCAGAGATTCTGTGTGGTTACTGCTGGTTCCACAGCTCAGAGCGCAGGAAGTGGTATGGTGGGGACATGAAAGCAGCGTCTGCTGGTAGACGTGCCCGCTGTGGTCTGAGGGAGATACGTCCCCTGGCCTTTTACTTCAGTGACGTTGGCCACAACTCAGCATGACATTCGAGAATGAGGCTGTATTCACAATCTTCTCCAAGCCCATTCTCCCATCCTCTTCACAGTTCTCTCTCCACCAGGGAAGCAAATCTGCCCCTTTCCGTGTTTCCTGGATAATTCCAAGTCACCCCACAGACCACAGGTCAATCATGGCTTCCTCAGAGCAGCCGTCCCTAAGCCTGGAGTTCTCATCCTCGGGAGCATTTACTTCTTCTTCAGAGTACTCACTACATTCAGTACTTAACTCTTTAATGCTATCTCCTCCCTCTAGAACATATGCTCCACAAATTTAGGGGCTCTGTGTCTTTCAGCGGTGCCTCACAGTCCTGAGTGTGTGCAGTAAATGTTTGCTAGTGGACACTGTATGAAGAAATGAGAGAACCTCCTTCCTATGGTCTCCTGTGAGGACTACCACAATCAGCTTCAGGACTTTGGAATATTGCAAAGGCTCTACTGAAGAAGACACCTTTGCACCCTCCCCACCCTCTTTGCCTGGTGGAAGAGCATTCTGTTTGAAATAGTCTACTCTTCACACTGGGTAAGGGGCCAGGGTGTATGAAGGTATGTGAAGTCTGAAAAGGTCCCACACATGATTGAGAAAATTTGTCCAAGTCCCCTGAGGCCCAGAAAGTTTACATGACTCACCCTGCGCCACATAAGAGCAGTGCCTGGACCAGAACACAGGACTCCTGACCCTCAGTCATGCACATTTTCACTTCCAGAAGCTTCCCCCAACCCCAAAGCTGTGCTTTAAATATATCTAATCCCTTAGCAAACCTGAGCTCATTTGTCAAAGGTACAAGGTTTATATGGTTTAGGAACTTCTCATGTGTGTGGTAAAATACACATAATACGAAATTTGCCATTTTAACCGTTTTAAAATGCATAATTTACTGGCACTGAATACAGTCACAGTGCCACCAGTATCTAGTTCTGGAAGTTTTTCATCACCCTGAATGAAGTTCCCATGCCCCTTGAGCAGGAACTTCCCATTCTTCTCTCTCCTGAGCCCCTAGTAACCACTAATCTACTTTCCATCTCTATGGATCTTTCTATTCTGCACATTCCATGTAAATGGAATCATACAATATGTGGCCTTTTATGTCTGGCTAGCTGGTTTCACTTAGGATAATGTTTTCAAGGTTCCTCCATGTTATAGCATGTATCATATTTCATTCCTTTTTATGACCAAATAATATTCCACTGTGTGGATATACCACATTTTTTTTTATCCATTCATTAGCTGATGGACATTTTGATACTTCCACTTTGGCTGTCATGATAGTACTTCTATAAACATCCATATACAAGTTTTTGTTTGAACGCCTGCTTTCAGTTCTTTGGGGTATATAATTAGGAGTTGAATTAGTGGGTCATATGGCAATTTCTATGCTTAGCTTTGTTGAGGAATTGCCAAACTGTTTTCCACCCTGGCTGTACTGTTTTACATTCCATCAGCAAGGTTCTAATTTCTCCATATCCTCACAGACACTTGTTATTTTTGGTTTTGCATTGTTTTGTTTTTGATAGTAGCCATCCTACTGGTGTAAAAATGGTATCTCATTATGGTTTTGCTATGCATTTTCCTAATGACTTTTGATGTTGAGCATCTTTACATGTGTATGTTGGTCATTTGCATATCTTCTTTGGAAAAATGTCCTTTGCCCACTTTTTAATTGGGTTTTTGTCTTTTTTATGTTTGTTGTAAGAGTTCTTTATATATTATGAGCCCTAGACCCTTATTAGATAAATGATTTGCACATATTTTCTTGCATTCTGTGGGCTGTATATTCACTTTCTTGGTAGTTCATGGATGTACAAAATTTTTAATTTTGATGAAGTCCACTTTATTTTTTTCTTTGTTCCTTTGCTTTTGGTGTCATATCTAAGAAACCACTGCTAAATCCAAAGTTCTGAGAGATGTGTTCGTGTTCTCTTTTACTACTTTACAGCTTTTTATTAGTTTTTCTATTTAGGTCTTTAATCCATTAGTTTGAGAATTTTTAGGTAAAGTGTATTTCCTTATTATCTGGTAAGTTTTAGTTAAGATAGGAACATTATCTTTGTATAAATTACTCCATGTTGGTCTCATCACTAAAGATTAATAACAAAATGTTTAAGGCACAGCTGTTGCTCAAGGTACCTGAATACAATATACATGTCTATCCTTATATATCAAGAAAAATAGTGTTAAACAGTATGACAGGATTAGGAGACCCAAACGCTTTTACTAATATTTCATTACTCTTTCCTACATCCATCCCTCCTATTTCCCCAAAAGTTCCAGTTTGGTGACACACATGTCATAAACCCTTCCTCCCATCCCCTCGTGCCTTATTTCAGGACTGCTCTAGAAACTCCACCATTCCTTTTTTTTTTTAAGAGAGCAAGAGGGGTGGAGGTCAGGGCAGAGGGAAAAGGAGAAAGAGAATCTTAAGCAGGCTCTGAGCCCAGCGTGGAGCCTGACACAGGCTTGATCTCACGAACCTGAGATTATGACCTGAGCTTAAATCAAGAGTCAGATGCTTAACCAAGTGAGCCATCCAGGTGCCCCTGGAAACTTCAGTATTCTAACACTCTAATCAAACTGGATCAGAGAGCTCTTTTTGGAACTTGCCCCAAACTTACTTCCTTTCCAGGGCAGCCTGAGGCAATCATCACAAAGGCTATATGGTAAAGTCTCGGTCAGGTTCAGGCCAGGGCTCAATGGTGTTTAGAACCATCTCCTTTGGAGTTCAGTGGTGGGGATGAGTGGTCTCAATTGGAAAACATGTCTTCAAACTCACAACCACTTCTCTTACCCTACTTCCAAGTCCCAGTTCTTCCCTACCATATAACATACTGGCTGAGCAAATGCTGAGTTCTCATGTACTTTCTATTTTCCACCTTTAAAACAGTCAATCAAGAAAAACTTTACTTCATGTTCACCTGGTAGACTCACTCATGTACACAACATACTAAAAAGATTCTTCAAATTGAACTTTGGGTTTGATTCCTTAAAGCTATATTTCCCCTGACTACCATACTTTAATTTCATTTGAAGGGATTTATATAAATGACAGGTTGCTCTTATGAATATCTCTCCCTATCATCCTATAAATTTCCACTATCCTACTCTGAAAAAGGGAATCCATTGAGAGAGACATATGGCAATAGATACCTATTTAAATACTTCCCTTATCACTGTAGATGAAGTATGTAAGATTATTACATTGGATCATGTCAATGCCTGCTCCAACCATGAGTTTTGATGGTCTGGACAGACATCAGGTCATTCCCTACTGGGAGAGACCCTTATAAACCCGAGAGAGTGTCAGACTTCTAATAACAGTCTCAGGAAGCCCTGGCCTTACATTACAGTATGGAGAGTCTTTGGGCCTTCTCTGGAACATTTCTTACTCCTGGGCACACCTAAGGACCTAAGAAGGGTACCATGTTGAATCTGAATCTCCAGGACCCCATTTGGATTGAAGTGGGTCCATGAGACACAGTATTATAGAAAGTTTGAATTGGAAGGAACCTAAGAGCTCATTTTAGGCCCACTCAATGACTTTAACAGATGGAGAAATTGTGGCCCAGAGAAGTGAAAGACTTTTCCAAAATCAGTCTGGCAGCAAGAGGCAGTCAAGATAGAACCCACACCCATTTATTCAACACCAGTTCAGTGAATTTTCTGCTATATCATGTTGTCTCTCTAAGGCCAACCCTTAGAACTGGCTCAACTTGAGGTCACTGTCATGCTTGAAGTACGGATATAGAAGAATCTGGAGAGTATTTGGGTAAATTTCCACGCTGCAAATCATCCAACACTTAGTCACCCATGTGTCTTACTAACCTCCAACATCACATGCATAGACAAAAGGGGGAAGAGATAGGAGAGGAAGCGGAAAGGGTTAAACCCACCATTCCTCCTGTGACATTAACAGATTAGAGACAAGGATGTGTGTTCCCTGAAACTGGAAGACAGAATCCCACCTCTTCTTTTCCAAATACACAAAAGGGGGTAGGCAGGTAGGATTGGAGTGGGCAAGGGGTGAGGGCTGGGGGAGACTGGAGGGCCTTTCACCTTCTTGAGATCTTTCTCAAATCTGCTTTTAGCCACAGTTGTGTGCTTTGATTAAATTTACCTTTTTAAAACTTTCAATGTTTATGAACAAGATTAAAACATGCATATAATTTACATCTCTAAATTTGTGTTTATATTTTTCACAATAAAGTTATTGCTTTCCCTGGAAAGGTACCCCCTGAGAAGGAGGACTGCACAATGCAAATTTTAATTACTCTCTATTTTTTTTGAGGGTTTGTAGCTATTGTTTCATGCTGAGTTGCTGAGCCGTTGCTCTGTATTTACTCCGACTTTGATGAACCCACCCCATTTCCTATCATTACATTTTGAAATCTGTCATAACAGTCTCACCTCATTGAACCTCCAACTAAACTTCAATTAAAAGCTAGCAACCCCAGCTGATTCTCCTGCTCTGCAGCCTTGTCTATCACGTTCCTTTTTCACAGAACTGCTTCCCCCAAATCCTACCACTTAAAAATACACACTACACTCTGCCAGGGAAATGTAAGGAGCTAAGCTGTGGGAAAGTAGAGCTGGAGAAATAGCCAGGAGCATCCTATCACTGAGAGCAGAAGTCCCTAATTACCATGCCAAGCACAGAGCCCTGGAAAAAGCAAGCAAGGCTTAAGGAGAAAAGGCTCCATCAAATCAGTGGGAAATGGCATTTCACTGCATAGATGAAGCCGTACACGTCCTATTTTCAAAAATAGTTTAACTCTTCATCAGACACACTTACGGCGGAACTTTCATTCTAAAATAATGCTACTCTACAGTCACAATGCCTTTGTTTGTCTGCAAGCACTCAAAAGGCCCTCAAGCATTTAGAAATTGTTTATCACATGCACACTCTTCAATACTTCTACAGAAGTATTTTTGAATAAGTCTTACTATTCTTGGTTTACAGAAAAACCGAGTTATGAAGACATTAGGTGCGCCATCAAAGCCGCCAAAGCAGTGGGTGAGGATGTAACTGTAATTCTACGTGCAGCCCATCCACTGGCTGTATCCCCAGCCTCACCTGAGGCCAGTGTCACCTACGGACAGGGAGGCAGCTGGCCAGTTCTCTCTCTCGAATTCAGCCTGTCTTATACCCAACCCAACATCTCCCCTTTTGAGGGCTACGTTCTGTTCCCAACCACCCAAGCTGAAAACCTGCTTCATCCCTCCTCAGTCCCCTCTTATCTCCTGAATCTGCTCAGCAAAATGGTGCATCTTTTTGCTCTGCCGCTCACATCCACCCCTTTCTCTCTGATTCTACTGTTACACTATCATCGAGACATTTATACACCGAGAGGAAAAATAAGCAAAAAGAATAATAAGAAAAGAAAGATGTACAAAGATAATATCATAAAAATGCAAACAAAATGATGACAGGTGGTGGCAATATTAATATCAACTAAAAGACAGTTCATAACAACAACAACAACAAATTAGAGCGCAAAATACAGAATGAGGAAAAAATAGTCCAGGCATTAATAGAGCATCAAAATAAGGTATGCTAGGAGAAAGGCAGAGACATAGAATTATTATGGTTGGAAATGTTTAATCTGCCTGTATTGTTCCTAATAGAAGAAGGATGTCACACCGTCCTCTGTATAAGGAGATAGAAACTTTGAAAAATTAAATAAAATGTAGAAGGCTAAATTGTTAGATATTATGAACTTAGGCAGGAACCCCAGCTTTTCAAGCACACATGAGATAGTTACCATGATGGCAGTCACTGCAGTAGTCATATACTGAGCTATAAGAGGGCTCAAAAAAATTCCAAGAGGGCACCTGGGTGGCTCAGTTGGTTAAGCGACTGCCTTCGGCTCAGGTCGTGATCCTGGAGTCCCGGGATCGAGTCCCGCATCGGGCTCCCTGCTCAGCAGGGAGTCTGCTTCTCCCTCTGACCCTCCTCCCTTTCATGCTCTCTGTCTCTCATTCTCTCTCTCTCAGATGAATAAATAAAATCTTTAAAAAAAAAAAAAATTAAAAAAAAAAATTCCAAGAAAGTAGTTGTTTTATAGCCCAGACTCTTTAACCACAAGTTATCCAAGTGATGGAGCTATAAATTAAACACTGTACAGACATAAAAATCTCCTAGAATTGTTGGAATAAAACAAATATCACACACTTACAAATAACTATAGTCCCAGAAAAGTAAAATTAAAATACCACAAAAGAACAGTATGGGATACCCCAAAATGTTCTTAAAGAAAAAATTCACACACTAAAAAATTTAATTATTCTTTAAAAGAAAGTTTAGGGGCTAGGCAATCAATTAAAAATTTAAAATCAAAAGAGATACAAAAGGGAGGAAATAACACATAGGGAAAACCAATGAAATATTTATAACATGAAAAATCAATAGAGTTTAAAAAGCCAAAATATAATTTCTTAAAAACAAAACACACCACCCAAAACAACAGAAAGTCACTTAAAAATCTGTTCAATAAAAAGAAAGCCCAAATAAACACAATTTGATATAAGAAGGGGATAAAATATATGGAAGGAATTATAAGAGGATATTGATATTAATATTAAAAAAGAACACAATACTAAGAAATGAAAAATTTTGATGAAATTGGCAACTTTCTGAAAAACAAAACAAAACAATGCACTTAAGAAATAAAGAAGAGATTGTACCCATAACCCTGAGAGTGCAGACTACATTAAATTTAAAATGATCTTCAAATATGGCTTCAAGTCAGATAGTTTTAGAGTGAAGCATTTCAAACTTTCAAGGGACTCTAATTCCATATATTTTCTCTTCCAGAGTAGACAGTAATGGAAAGCTATGAGTGATTTTATTAAATTAGCATAAAAACCTAACATAAGAGAATAATCAATATCTCTTATGAAGATAAATATAAAATCCTCAACAGATTATTAGTAAATATAATTCAATAAAATATCACAATAATTAGTGGGATTCATCCTAGGGAATACAAAATGGTTTAATATTTAATATTAGGGTGCTTTTAAAGTACTGTATCACTAAGGAAAATATGTAAAACTGGGATCATCTCAGCTTATAGATGTTTGGTCATATACCTAGAAAAATCCAAAAGACTCTACTGTGAGTCTTTTTTTTTTTTAAAGATTTATATTTACTTATTTAACAGAGATAGAGAGAGAGCACAAGTAGGCAGAGCAGCAGACAGAGGGAGAGGGAGAAGCAGGCTTCCCGCCGAGCAGGGAGCCCGATGCAGGGCTCGATCCCAGGACCCCGGGATCATGACCTGAGCCGAAGGCAGACGCTTAACCAACTGAGCCACCCAGGTGCCCCTCTACTGTGAGTCTTATTAAAAAGGGAGATTAAAAAGTGCTGGATATAAACTAAAGCATCAAAGGTCCATAGCTCTTCTGTGTAGCAGCAATAAAGCATTTAAAAATATGAAAAAAATCCCACCCACAATATCAAGAAAAATAAGTGAGGAAGAACCTTCACAAGAAATGTTTAAGACCTATAAGAAAAATCTTCAGAATTCTATTGAAAACTACAAAAAACAAACAAACAAAAACCTGAAAGGGACTAAGCTAGACTTCTCAACTCTAATATATATTACAAAGCCAAATAAATGTATCAAGAGAAACAAACCACAAACTGCATTAACTTAAAAAAAAAACTGAGATGAAAGTCACATTACAGAAAATCAACCACATTAAGTAAGTATACAATTCAGTGGCATTTAGTACATTTAGTGCACAATGTTGTAAATCACGATCACCTCTAATTCCAAAACATCTCTATCATTTCAAAGTAAAATGTTGTACCTACTAAGCAGTTTCTCCCCATTCCCGTTCACTTTTTAAATATGATTTTATCGTATTAACAAATATTTTACTGAACTGAAAAGAACAGAATGAGAAAACCATTGACAAGTATCATTTACTTATATGAGTAGATTTTACAGTGGAAATGGTATCTCTCATTTATGTGTTTATGACCAGTTCCTAGCAGAATACTTGGCACAGCGTCACAGGCGCCTGTGATGTTTGTTGAATGAATAAATAAATAAGAGGCCAATATATTTTTAAAAAGAGACTCTTTTAAAAATTAAAGTCTTGCACTTTGTAAATAATATGGCTGGTCATCTACATTACAAAGGAATGTCTTTGCTTTACCTCTCCCATCCCTCCCAAATAAATCACCAGAGTTATTTTAAAGACAAATTCTTAGGACAACAACATGTATTTGCTTCATTAAAATTAAGCTTATACACATTACTGCAAAAGCCCTTAGCAAGTTATGTGACTTCCCTAATCTCCATATTGGTACTTGTAAATTAGAGAACAAGTATTAGCCTGCTATCAACAGACAGTATTATTAAAGAGTTAATAATCGATTTTCTATCAGATTCTTAGTCATAGGACAAGATCTTTCAATTATGTTATTATTTTTATAATGAAAATTAGTGACTTCAATCAGAGCTTGTAGTTAAAAGTGCATTTGGTTTTCAGAAAGTTAAGTGGTCTGTCAGTGCACTGACCTTGTCAAAAATCTATTGATGGCATAAAGAGATTAGAACCAGAGACAGTGGTTTTACATCCTGATCACTGATTGATATTGAGTGCTTTTCCACAGGGTCATGTCTCGATAAAGTGCCTGAGTAGTGCATATCAGAGCCGCCTTCCACTGCCCTGTCAAAGCTGGGTAAAGAAACCACATAACAGTAATAGTGAACCCTGCCTTCCACCTGTAATCTGACATTGACAAGAACACTTCAAGACCTCTGTGTTCTCTCATCTAAAACTGTGCAGTCATTACTTTGAGTGAGAGGAAGACCACACAGGCTCGGGCGAGTGACAATGCTGACGTTATTAACCCTCACATGATAGGCACACTTCAGTGAGACTTGGGAAATGTACCACTTCCGTTTTAACATTTTCCCGAATCTCGTCCTGCACCCCATCTATATAATCTAATAACAAATCATGTGTTTTTTTTGTAGGTAGCAGAAGGCTCGCTGGCAAGCGCATCTCTATAACATATCCCCTTTTTTCCCCTTAATTGGTGGAAATGTAGAGGAAAAAACACATTTGAGGATCATTTATAGTTGGGAGCATGGTTTTCTTTTCCAATCATGAAATTCTGAACACAAAAGCTTGCAAGACGGAGACAGTAATCTGATGTGGCTGAAGAAATTTGCCACTTTAAGATACTTAGGGCTACTCTACCCTGTGTCCCACAGTAAGAGAGATGATCAATGCTCTTTCAGCCATGAAGCAAAATGATTGTTGTAAATGGCAGAAGTGGCACGATGTATTTAACAATATTCTGTTTGGCACTTTCTATTAACTTTCCTTACGTACTTGGATAAAAGAAATACAGGGCAGATTCACAAGTAACTCCTAATAGGTCATGTTTCTCCATAAATCTTTCTCCATTATCATCTCATCTTTTCACAAAGGTCTCAGGCCTGGCTGACCCCCAGAACACAGTTCATCCTGTCTGTGCCTGACATCAACTGTTTCTATGTATGCTCGCTGAGGAGATAGGCTATAAATAAAAGCTGAATGAAGAAATCCAGCTGAAAATGAGGCTGACCTGAGAGGTGGGAGCAAGCAGCACTGAAAAGCATGAGTGAGAAACTGGTATGTATTTCTATTGGCTGGTGAGGATTTTTTTTAATACTCAAAGTTTTATATTTTTTAGAAAAAATCCACCTACAATGCCATTCTTAAAGATTTTGTCCTTTTTTTTTTTTTTTTTTTTTACTTGTGCACATTTACAGCATTTTCATTTTGGACTCTGCTGATGTAGCTTTAACTGTTAGTCTTGGAAAATATTTACAGGCTATTGGGAGGAGACCTGTCATAATGGCAATGGATTTTATCTTTCCCCTTCTGCTCCTAGAAAATACTCAGTTCCTTCTGAGTATTTTCTCAGAAGGAGAAACCTGTATGTCTGCTCCAGTGTAAGACAGAGTGAGTTTGTTCACCTGTGGAACCCGGTGTACCTGGGGCTGAACCTGGGACATTAATCCATACATTTGCCCTTTCTGCTATCAAGGCAGGACTCAGAAGGTCCCTGGAAGTGCCTGCTTACACCTGAATTTCCATGTAAAACATCACCATTTAAAGCATCTTCTGGTGGTCCTTGCTGGGCAATTCAGGAAGAGAAGAGATATGTAATCTCCTGTGATCCTACCATAAAGATGGCAGAGCTGTTTTCTATCCCGATTCCAAAGCTTCTGCACAAAGCCCAATGAGAAGACAATCTCTCTCTACCTTCATACCCTCACTGGTATCACAAAACCCCTTGGAGTTGTCATTCAGAGGGAGAAAAACAAAAGTCTTCCAAAACAGAAATTTCAATAAGAAATAAATGCCACATTCTAAATATGCTGCAATCATTATGGCAAGATTCTGTTTGGACAGAATGCAGACGTTCCCTCTTCAATGTTAGCTAACACCATGTGTGAGATCCTTCAGATACTGGGAAACGTTGGGAAGAAGACTCCGTGCTGAGGTCACTTTTTCATCTCACAACCTTTGGCTTCCTTGGCTTTTCTTAGTAGATTGTTAGAGTATGGAATTGATCCATAAAGCAAATTTCTGCATCAACAATGTCTCACTTTTCAACAGAAAAAATTCTAACTGTGTGTGCATATGTGTGTGTGTGTATGTATATAAAATAAAAGGCTTGAAATCTAATTAAAATACACCCAAGATTATGTTGGAACAACTTAACCAAAAATGATCATTTTGTCACAAATACCAACAAGAGCAGTCAAATTAAGTCAAAGTACGAATGAAAATTAGTCACGGCTACTTTCTATTTAACACTATGGCTTAAAGGCCTACAGAAAAAGCAAAAAGAAAAAATCATTCAGCTAAGCCCTCCTTTCTAATATAATACCAATAAATAATGTGCCATGTTTGATTATGGACTTGATTTCTAGCCCTGGGAAAGGATATGATATTTAGAGACCACTTCCTTTAGGCTATAGAAAAAGGACACCTAGAAAAACTTAACAGTTGTAAAGGAATAAAAGATACAGACTGTTTAATGTAACATGCAACCAGAGAGGGACTTGAAAAACCTGTAAGGTAGTATAAAGAGTAAGAACAGGTGGTGACAGATGGTGACTACACTTACCGTGGTGAGCACTCAGTAATGTATAGAACTGTTGAATCAATATGTTATATACCTGAAAATAATATAACTGTTCATCAATTATACTTCAGTAATTAAAAAAAAAAGAATGGTCACTGTTTAGGGAGATGGTGTTGTGTGAAACAGCATAACATCAACAGATGCCAGAAAAAACATAATTCAACTTCTATCTTGCTTCTGCTTTCACATCAAGAACGATCTTCAAAGTGGTAAGGAGTAGAACCAACTAAGAGGGAATTTAAGTGCTGGTTAGGTGGCAATACTAAGAGAATACTTTTAGCCACTTTACACTTGTTCCCCCCAGAAGTTACCTAACTTCCCTAGAGCACATTGATCTCATTAGTAAACAGGGATGGTAATAGTACCTCCTAAATATGAGGACTAAACAAAGCAAGGACTAAATGAGCCAATACATTTATATAGGTCACTGAGCAGGGTTCCTTCCACATGAGAGCTGAACACTACATATGAATAATTATTTTATGTTAGAATTACAGAGAGAGTATTTTCATACTTAGAAAAGAAAGCAATGATTACCAGGAGCCAACATGAGTTTGCAAAGACCAGATGATGTTATCTCTACAGTTTCCTCTGATCTTAAATATAATGTATCTGGATTTCTGCAAGGCATCTGTCAAGGTCTTACAAAAGCTCCCAGTGGGCAAGATGGAAATATATGAATTGGTTGTTAGTTAGATGGACTGGCAGCTAAATGAACAGCCATACCTAAGCAATAAATACTGTTCAATAAATATTTGTTGAGTGCTTGCTATGTGTGTAGCATGATCTAGATGCTAGGGATTCACAACTGAATGTAGCAGAAAAAATTCCTGCCTTCATGGAGTTTAGATTCTAATGAAAAGAGACAGTAAAATAATAAACAAATGAATTATATAGTATACTAGAAGATGCAGTGTTATGCAGGAAAACCAGAACAGGGTAAAAGGACTAGGAATGTGGGATGGGGCATTATGTTTATAATCTGTTCATCTGGTGTGCATGTTATCTCTGTTGACCTAGAGAGGTTTTACGACTGGGCTAGGTTAGCCCCTCCCCCCCACCTCCTTTCCTACCTATAAACCTGTACTATTTTTTCCTTCCACTGTGAGAATCTCATTACTCTTAGTATTGTGTGTTTAATGTTTCCTTTCATTGCTGAGTGAAAGCTCCATGAGTCTAGAAAAGGACAGCAAGACTTCTAATGAAGGGTCTGAACATTTGAGGAATAGTTGAGAAAGTAGAAGTAATCTGTCATGGAGAGAGAAGAGTTAAATGGGTCACACTAGACATCTTACATATCTAAAGGGCATTGTTATGGAAAAGAGGTTAAACTTATTCTGGGTCATTCCAGACATGGGAGTATGGACCAATGGGGGTAAAGTACAGGGGTCATTTTAGCTTCCTGAAAGTTTTTTTTCACAATCAGAACCATCCAAAGAGAATGAGTATGATTCCTCAATTGATTGCATGTTCAACCAGAAGTTAAATGACCCTGAATGGAAGTTAGTTGTTACCTCACACCTCTAAGTGTGAGAGTCTTTCTAACTTTAAGATTATAATTATAGTCATTTCTAATCAATTTTTGGTTAAAAAATGTTGAATGGTAAATTTCTATACCTTCTGGTTTAGCACAGTACTTTAAGTCTGTATGAGTTAGTTATTTATGAAGAAATCCTCTTAAGAGAATAAAAAGAATATTCCATAAGTATAATCTACAAGTACAGAATCAGGGTTATTACAGTATCTAATAAACTAAATGGATTAATTGGTTAGAGATTTGAGAAATTTTAATTAACAATTAATCAATAAAAGCATTCAACATGAAAATCTATTACAACCCTGTTTACATTATTTAACTTCAAGCACTTCAGTTCTGTGTGCTTATAATTAGCAAGCTATAAAAGATGCCATCCATTGGAACATAATGAGAAGAAGGGTTTATAATGATAATTAGTATTCATTTGCCCGGACAGGAAGGTTACATGGCCACAGGGTGCAGCAAACAAAGGGTTAAACTCATTGAGGAAACTACTATACTTAGGCAGTATTTATTATACACTTAATCCAGTAATGCAAAGCCCTGCCTTAGGAAATACATCATAAATAAAGCTTCATGTTAAGACAGGTAAGATTTTCTAAGGTGAGGGCGCCTGGGTGGCTCAGTCGTTAAGCGTCTGCCTTCGGCTCGGGTCATGATCCCGGGGTCCTGGGATCGAGTCCCACATCGGGCTCCCTGCTCGGCGGGAAGCCTGCTTCTCCCTCTCCCACTCCCCCTGCTTGTGTTCCGTCTCTCGCTCTGTCTCTCTGTCAAATAAATAAATAAAATCTTTAAAAAAAAAAAAAAGATTTTCTAAGGTGAGGCGGGGAGTACAGGGAGTCCACGAAATACCACACCTCCAGTGGACTTAACTAATCCTACCGTATTGGTAAGGGCTGAACTGCAGCTGCTGACTTTTATGTTCTCTCCCTGCTTCCTCAAATCTTACCTACATAAATGTTTTATGAAAACCATTTGGTGTATTGTGAAGGCCAGAAAAAAAATATTAAAAAAATTTTTTTTCATTCCTGCATTTGGGCTGGAATTTGTTCTCTACGGCACTTTATCTCCTACTCCGAGCACTGCTGGAGGTTTCTCATGGGCTTGCCTGTGGCAAAATCTAGGCTCAGAAGTGGGAAATATAAACCCACAGTACAAAGACCCTCACTTTTAAAATCCTTTTGTAATTCTGGCTTTAGAAAAATCAAAGTTTTTATTCAGCGGAGATGAAGCTCCTGTCTCTTTTCACAGAAACTCTAATATCTATAAAGACCTACCTGATGAAGCCTAAAACGCTTTCTAGACACATGGTTGTACCAATAAAAGTGGCTCTTTACCTCCCACTGTACCTCTGAGCTGACAGACAGAATTTGTTACTCTACTGACAAATAACCTGCCAATAATTCACAATAATTAGAGCGATTTTCTAGATATAGCATAGTGCAACCTTCCATATTAAAATTTTCTCCATTTGTTCTATGTGCAAAGCTAAGACTGAACAAATCTTAGCCTAGTTCCTAGCCTGAAGTCACAGAGATATTTAATGCAGGTCATGGGCTGCGAACAGCAATAATCAAGGGCAAACCCAGCTAAATGTGAACCAGGAAGCCAGCATTCAGACACAGTATGGCCTGCAGCCTTAACCACGCTCTGAGCCAAAGAGGCATCCTAGCAGTCCTCATTTAAAAAGAGAAAAATCAAAGAAGCTTAATAGAGATATTGGTGGGCTTATTTTTCATCATCACATGCCTTTAAAAGGAAAGGTCTACAGTCAGCTCTGATCAATACAGCTCCTCCGGCTTCCTGTGTCTTTTCAATCTGTTAAGCAAGAAAATGCCTTTATGTTGGCACTAATCCCAGTGCCCCAAAGTAAAAAAAAAACAAAAATAAAAAAGCCCTCACAAACCTCCTACGGGACTACCTGTTTATATGCACATAGTCATTTTTTTATTAAAAAAAAAAAACCACCATAAAAAACAAGGAAGTAAAGACTATCAAGAGAACACTCCTGGAAAAGCCTTCTTAAAAATATAGCTAAGTAAAATAAAAGTAAAAAGATTAGAGAAAGTAATTATGTTCATGGAACTCATCATATTCTGCTTGTGAAAGAATTTCAGCATCTAGAGAATTACTTATTAATGACTTCATTAGCTCATTCATTGATTCACAGATGTTACTGGGCACCAACGCTGAGCCAGCACTGGGGACAAGGTGATAAACAAACCAGACAGGGATCTAGCTCTCATGGAGCTTCCATTCTATGGAAGAGGTGGACAACAAATAAAGGAAATAAACAGGACAACTTCAGACAGTGACAATTTGATGAATTGCTGGAATAGTAAACAGAGGGGGTGTGAAAGGGCTGGTATAATCTTCAAGATTCCTTTCAGCGCTAACATCACCTCATTTTTACTCATATCACAAAGGTATGATGAGGACTTGTAGTCATTTGGAAGAAAGGGGCTGTTTAAGATGAGAGAGTGTACTAATAACGGTAGGTATAAAACCCCAAAATATAACAACATAAAATTGCAAAGAAGAAGCAATATGCGATCCCAATTTCTACTACATCCCCAAGGCTCTGGGAAGAACCTATTTACAGTTTCATCGCAGCCATTCTGAAAAGGTAGAGAAAGAATCACAGGTTTTTGATAAGAAATTTTGCAAATAACATGGCAGTATAGCAAAATGCAAATGTAGATGCTGCTGAGCCATCTGTTCAATATTATGGCAATGTTGGGAAAAGGCTCTGAAAGAAATGATGTTTGAAATCATTAAAAAAATAACATGTCAAGTTTAAAATACTCAAGAATCTTAAAACCAGCATCAACACATTCAGCAACCATATGGCCCTACAGCAGGTTAAAAAAAAAAAAAAATCACCCTGCTTGCATTTTCTACTTCAACCCAATGGTTTCCAAAATATGTTTCTTTTTCCTATTTGAGTACTTTTTTTTCCTGTTAAATTCCTTGGTGTTTACAGCTTCTTGAATTATACCTAAAACCATAATATTCATTTCACCCTTTCTGAAGCAGGAGATAACATAGTGAGGAAGATTGAGTCAACTGTTCCAGGAAAAGGGACATGTAGGTGACTATATATAACTTGTGGAACACATCTTGTTTTAGGTTTATTGATTTATCCCTACTGATCTCACAGTCTCGGTACTGATAAGCTAACTTCATTGAGTATCGCAGTTTTCCGGGCACGGAGCTAAGTGCTTTACATTCGTCATATCATTCAATTATCACAATTTTACAAAGTGGATACTGTTATCATCCACATTTTGTAGAAGAGGAACTTCTCCCAGGTCATACAACTAGCATGTGGAAAGGCCACAGTCCAAACCCAACTTTGTGGGACAAGCCTGTGTTCTCAACTGCTATTACGTACAATACACTTCATTGTTCAGATGTTTGTATGGGAGCAACCAAGTTGACTTCTCAAGGTTAAGAACTGAACAAGTAACTCTCTTGTCTCATCAAGAAGAGATTCTTGGAGAAGTGTCTGAAACTCTAAAGAACAGAGGTGGTGGTCTAAAGGCAAACTCTTCCAGAAGCACAAGACATGATGATAGTCAGAGTTGGGAAAACTGTGAACAAATGGAGGACACCGAGTGAGTTAATACTGCAAGCATGGTTTTTGAGAAAGCAGTTAAAAGATTCAGATCAACAAAACTTAGCCTGCCCCACAATAGGTCAGAGATCTGAAACTTCAGGCTAACTTTTAAAATGACATTTACAAAGCCATCGTTAACATTGTTAGCAACAGAGGATATCCCCTACCTACTGCATAACCCAAAGCACCCACCACCGGAGAAATGAGTTGATTCAATCACAGAAGCAGAGTTTATGTTAGAGTACACTTTCTAGCATTTGTCCAAGGACGGGCCAATTGCACCTAATATAGTGGCTGACTAGCACTGCAGATCTGTGTCTGGCAAGTCAAGTAAAGAGCTTGTGATAAATATTTCAATCTGTGAGACGGAAAAGCAACCTGGAGCCCATTGGTTGTATTATAGTTCATAACTCATCTCATAAGCCCATTCCAATGTTTGGTCAAACTTAAAAAAATGTACAAAGACTTAAAGAATTACAAATTCATAATGGAAATCCCTTGGGTTTCAAATGAATTCAAAACTAACTTCATTCAACGTAACAGCTTCATACAGTGTCTTATAGATACAGTGGGACCCTAATACATGATTATTGGATTAGCAGTATTAACTCATATGTAAAAATTAGTATCACCTCAAATGGTCAGGGTCTGGTGGATACATTTTAAAGGCTAAAATTGTTTTTAAAAATTAAAAAAAAATAAAGGCTAAAATTGTTTTTGTATCTGAAACATAGAAGACTTTTTAAAGTGACAAAGCATATTTAAACAACTTGATGAATAGTTTAGGAAGAACCCAAAGGAAGTCAAGCAGTAGGAACATTTGCCAAACATTTAAGTTCTCTCAATGTAGTGATATGTTATAAATTTAACCCTAACAGATGCAAACCTGCAGTAGGAATAGATTTGCCTGTATTCAGTGATTTCCAATAATCTGCAAATCTACACTGCTCTTCAGTTGTGTCTATAAATCAGCAAAGGAGTTCCTGATGCACGTGGCCACGGGCATTCATGTCAGTGGAGAAAGTTATGTGGTCTATTAAAACTTTTTCATATTCATCTGTCTATTGCTTTTGATGAATTATTTTATCTCTTGACTGATTAGCAATCTTGACTGTCTTTAGCAACCCTTTAAATCCCATGCAGCCAGAGTAATAAACAGAATAAAGAGAATAAATATAAAAACAACAAGTTAGGCAAGACAAGTCAGCATGAGAAATTGCTGTGGCATTACAAACTTATTGCAGAAAAATCCACACAACCAAATCCACATAAACACATAAACGTTAGCTCACAACCTTCTATCACTTTTGCCTTTTGTCCCCTAAACTGAGGACACCTGGTAAATCTTTGGCCTAGAGTGGCATTTTATTTTTGCAGAAGTTGAAGATATATAACTAGAATATAGTTGCCTGTAGATAGAGCTTGGTCCCTTTCTTCTCCACTAACCAGGGAGTCCCTGCAATAAGAATGATAAGGTTGGGGTTGCCAGAATTGGAAGTATACTTCTTTATCTTGCCTAATTGCTCTGGCTAGCACTTTCAGTACCATGTTGAATAGACCCTGCAAAGGCAGACATCCTTGTCCTATTCTTAATCTTAGAGGAAAAGCTTTCAGCTATTTTTCATCGCTGAGTATAGCATCAGCTGTGGGGTTGTCATATATGACCTTGATTATGTTGAGATATACATTTCTTCTATACCTAATTTGTTGAGGGTTTTTATCGTGAAAGAATGTTGAATTTTGTCAAATGCTTTTTCTGCATCTGAGCTTATTGTATGATCTTTTCCTTTCATTGTGTTAATGTGGCATATCACATTTATTGACGTGTGTATATTGAACTATCCTTGTATCCCAGGGATAAAATCCCACTTGATCATGGTGTAGGATCCTCTTAATGCGCTGTTGATTTAGGTTTGCTAATATTTTGTTGAGGATTTTTGTACCTGTGTTCATCAGAGATACTGACCTGTAATTTTCTTTTCTTATGGTGTCCTTGTAATCTGGCTTTGGTATCAGGGCAACATTGGCTTTGTAAAATGAGTTTGGAACTGTACCCTCCTCTTCATTTTTTCCAGAAGAGTTTGAGAAGGATTGGTATTAATTCTTACTTAAATGTTTGGTAAAATTTACCATTGATGCCATCTTTGTTTATTGGGAGGTTTTTCATTATTATTATTTCAATCTCCTTACTTGTTATTCATCTGTTCAGATTTTCTATTTCCTCATGATTCAGTGTTGGTAGGTTGTATATTTTTAAGCATTTTACATGATAGTTAAGAAATAGACTGGCATATAAATGGTCAATTTATGTTTTAAGAAGGTAAGGTAATTTCTTAAAAGGTAATTCAGTGAGGAAAAAGAATCTTTTCAAAAATGGTGCTAGAATAATTGCATATCCATATACAAACAGATGAACCTCAAGCCTTGCCACATACCTCATAAATTGTCCCAAAATGGATCTTAGGCCTAAATATAAGTGCTAAGATACAAAATGTCTAGAACATAAGTGAAAATGTAAGTGACCTTGGATGAGGCAAATATTTCTTAACTAAGACACAAAAAGCACAAACTTCGAGAGAAAAAAATAATTTCGCTTTGTTAAAATTAAAAGCTTTCTTTCTTCAAAAGACATTGTAAAAAATGAAGAGATAAAGGGTACCCTTTATAAAGGGTTTCTTTTGGGGGTGATGAAAATGTTAAAAATTGACTGTGATGATAGTTACATAACTCTGAATATACTAAAAATTGTACACATTTAATGAGTGAATTGTATGGTGTATGAGTTATATCTCAATAAAGCTGTTACCAAAAAAAAAAAAAAAAAAAAAGAGAGAGAGAGAGAGAGAAAGAAAAAAAAAGAATCCACAGTCTGGGAGAAAATATTTGTAAAACATGTATCAGATAGAAGACTTATAACCAAAATAAAGAACTCTTACAATTTGATAATGAGAAGACAACTCAATAAAACATGGGCAAAAACACAATGATGGATCTATGTCAAAGGACACAGGAGCCAACTGGAAGAGTTCCTAATGGCCAGAGCTGGAACAACAAAATAAAGTAGTGTTGGATTATAATTCAAAGTATGAGATAAATATCCATGATTCCATACTGATTATAAAAAACATGACTAAAAAAAATAACTTCGTGGGGAAGAACAGATAAGTCTCCCGTGTACAAGAATTAAAGTAAGTTATGTAGCTAATATGCCCTCCAGGAGATGGAGCATAACCTCACACTTAAGTGTGGGCTACACATAGGGACTTCTCTCCCAAAAGTATAGTGTAGAAGAGGGTGAGGAAAGGTAACTTTACAAGGGGGGAGATCTGGCAAACGCCACTCCAGCAAAATGATCAAGGTCAACATCAACACTGGTAAGTCATGTTGACAATATGTACTCTATATATCATGTGATGAAACTGGCACTTTACTTCTAGGGTCTTCCTCCCCTAAACCCATAACCTCAGTTTAATCATGAGAAAAAGATAAAAAAGCCTATATTGAGGGTTTCCTACAAATACTGGGCTAGTACTTCTCAGAACTGTGAAGGTTATCAAAAATAAGGGAAGTCTGTAAACTCACAGTTTAGAGAAGACTAAGAAAATATGACAACTAAATGTGTGGTATCCCATATGAGATCCTAGAATAGAAAAGGGATATTAGGTAAAAACTAAGTAAATCTGAATAAAGTATTATTTAGTTCATAATAATGTGTCAGTATTGGCTCATTAGTTGTGATGAATGTTCTATACTAATGTAAGATATTAGCAATAGTTGAAACTGGATGTAGGGTATAGGGAACTGTCAGTACTATCTGCAATGTTTTGTAAATATTACACTATACTGAAAGAAAAAGTTAATTTTCTTTAAAAAATGGGCAAAGATTTGGAAAAACACTTTGCCAAAGAAGATATAGGAGTGGCAAATAAGCACATGAAAAGATGCTCAATATCCCACTGGCTAAAAAGGGAATGCCAATGAAAGCCACAATGAGGTAACATTATACATCCACTAGAAATTCTAGACTAAAATTAAATAGACTGACGTGTTCACTTCTAGTTCCAGGTGAGATGGAGTAAGCCTACTCTATCCTCTCTCTCACACTGAATGCAGCTACAGAACCTGGACAAAATGTATGGAGTAAAAATTAAACAGCAACAGGCTGGCTGGCAAAGAAGACCAGAATCTGAAGGATCAGTGAACCATTTTCTTTTCTTTCTGGTATCTCCCAGTCTATACTCCACAAAGCTTGAAACCCACAAGTGGGCATTACTGTGGAGAGACGGAGACAGAGAGAGAGTACTAGGAAAAGCCTACTAATGTGGCTCAAAGGGAAGGGAAGATGCTACCAACATTCAGAGAATGTGCAGGGAATCCTCCATTTTTCCACTTTGTCACACCTCAGGCTCCAAAAATATCTGTTGGTGGTGATGGCTTTTACAGTGGCAGCAAATGGGTGCCAGCAAGAGCCTAGGACTGCCATGAAGAAGAACCTTCTCTGGTTAGAAGAAGGCCCAGTCAACATGAGCTTTGCGAACATAACGACGGGGCACATACAAACACAAATCACAGTTTGGATCAGATCAACCTTCCTAAGAAGGTGGGGCAAACCCCTGGGGAGGGTTGCAGAAAGGGTGTGACAGAGTACTATAAAGTCCCAGGTTTCTGGTGGAATATCTAAGAAGAGAGTCCCAGTGAACCTGAAAGTTCAGGAGAGATTACAAAGAGGAAAAAGATTGGAAAATTAACCCCGTTAGGTTTTTTATGATCTTCTGGGCTCACCTCTGAGCAGAACATTCTTGGATCTAACTCTAAACAGCATACCATAGACTTTGAGGTCTGAACTCTTGGACTGGCTGGTTCCAGGCAGACAGTGGATGGCACATGCATAGGAATGCCCTGAATACATGCCAATGATTTGAAAACAGAACTGGCATTGAAACTAAAACTCACAGAAGGTACATCAGAACCTAAAGCTTGAATCTAACCAGGCTCACTGACTGCCTGCTAAAACAAAAATATCAACCTTCTCCATATGATTTAAACAAGAACCAGTCTTAACTGTATAATATTTGAAATGTCCAAAATACAATCCAAAGTTATTGTGCATATGAAGAACCAAGAAAATCTCAATTCACATAAGAAAAGGCAATAGATGCCAATGGTGAGATGACATAGATGTTTAAATTATCAAAATTCATTGAGTTGTTCATCATTTATAATTGGTAGATTTTATTATATATAAATTATACCTTGAAAAATGAACAAAACCAAGAGTAAGTTTTAAAAGGAGGACTGATACAGTTGAAATCTTATGCTAGTATTATTTTAGTCAGTGTGAGATATATTGATTCCTATAGACTATTCTGGAACTAAACCCCTATTCATAACATTATTTCTTTGAGAAATTATGTTCTAAGTTTCAAATAATCAGATTGCAAAAAATCTTTTGGCTCCTGGTCCTTTCCTAGGTTGGTGACCAAAGATTTTAGAAAATGTGGGACAGATCCCATCTTCAGTCCAGGAATGTGAGACTTTTGATTACTTGGGTATCAAATTATATATAAGTATATCTTAATGCTATTAACATCTCTCAAAGGATTTTGGAGACAGTGCATTTGGAGCAAGGGTACTCTTTCAATAAATTCTCAAATGATGACTCAGCTGTTGTCCTGATATGGGACATGTAGGAGGAAACTATTATACTCCCTCCCCTCTTCTGGCATTGAAATTCTATTAGAAATTAGTGAGTTCTGCTTTTACAGTGTACCTCTCATTAAATCCTTCAGTCTTTTCCTAGAAAGAACCATGGAGACAAAGAGTGCTGTAATTTTTATCTTTACTTGTCACTAAACTATTAGGCGAGGGGCATGGGTACATAGGTTTCGAGAAGATTGTCCTAAAGAATATTTATTTTCTCAAAACGAAAAATCTGTAAAACTGATCTTGTTTCATTCTAAATAAATGAACAATCATAATTGGTATCTATGTTTGGGAGCTCATTTACAAACCAGTCCTATAATTGTGCCACTCATTTAGAGGCACAATTGAGTGAATCAGAACATAATACTGCACCCTACTTATTAGCATTAATTGTGATCAATTGTCACAGTTTGTTTATAAGACTGAATAATTTTTGATCCTAAAATAATGATGCTGATTATCAAATGGTTCTGTATTATTTAGTTTTTTTTTTTTAACATTTAGAAAATGTTTAATAAAATCATTGCATTTTTGGATGTTGAAATACAGGGCTTTTTATTCCATTGTATTTGCTTTATTTCCAAGAATTGAGAGGTTTTTCCAAGTCATTCTGTCACTAGCTCATTAAAAAAATAAGCTGCAGTGAATATGTGTTGTGATAATTGACTGATGCACTTATTAATGTGGGGTTTTCATCCTCTATGAATGTGTCTATGGTCTCCAAAATAAGATAGCTCTGCTTCTCCTATGTCCTAAGGACAGTGCTAGTGAACAGAAGGATAGAGAAATGTAACACCGGAATGCATACACACTCAAATCCCAGCTTGGATCAGATCAACTTTCTGTTTCTGATGGTGAAAGATCCTATCCATCCTACAAACCCCAGTCAATTCAACCTTCCTGGATGGTCCTAAAAATAGTTAATGATTCTCTTTTACATTCTCCCCCAGTACTCTGCCTGGGCCTCCATCGTCACATTTCCCCTAAGCCTACCTTTAACCTGGGTAAGTCTTCCTCCACACCTTGACCTTGAACCTATGCATATCTCATTAATAGCTTTTTTTTTCCTGACATAAACTAAAGAAAAATATCTCTACTGTGCTATTTTAGGTTATCTTCCAGAAAATATTCACTCCCCTTTCTCTCCCATTATGGGTAGAATATTTTTCCCTACCCCTTGATTTTGTTGGCTGAGTGACTTGCTTTGGCGCATGGGAAATAGTGGACATGACACAATCTTCAAATGTGCTTGCTCAGCAGGGCTTGCCCTTCTGAACTCCTGCTATCACCATGAAAAGGACATGCCCCAGAGAATATGCAGCTGAAAGAGAATTAACTCAGAACAGATCTGAATCCAACCTTCAACATGGAGCTTGTTCTAGCCAGTTCCAGCCTAGACTGGATATAGGAGCAAGAATAAATGATTTTTGTTTTAAGCCACTGAGTTTTGAGATGGTTTGCACCTCAGTAATAACTGACTGCTGGACTTATTAATGTGGGGTTTTCATCCTCTATGAATATGTCTATGGTCTCCAAAATAAGACAGCTCTGCTTCTCCTATGTCCTAAGGACAGTGCTAAATTGAGTTTGGATTGCTTTCCACTAATGGCATTATCTTACACTTGCTTACATTTAAGCTGCTGTTTTTCTTTTCTGCTCAGTCTTTTAAGATCATTTTGTGATTTATCCTTACCACTTTGGTATACTGTTCTTCAGAAAAGTTGGGGTCATCTACAAACATGTCACTCTGCACCTTGTCTTCTAGAATCACATCATTTGTGGTAAGGATTTTAGTTTTTTTGAGAGGGGTCAGGAACCATCTGCAGCACAGTCACCTAGAACTCTTGTTAAAATTTCCAATTTGGGGGCCAGCTCCAAAACCACTGAGTCAGAATCTTTGGGGTGGGATCCAGGAATTTACATTTTTAACAAGCCCCCTAGGAAATTCTTATATTACAATGAAGTTTGCAAAATATTTCAATACTGTGACTATATTAACTAACCAGATCTCAAGCCAATACCTATTCCTAAAGGATTTAAATGATGATCTATCGTTACCGAGAAATGTACCTCTTTATCTTTTGTTTTCTATATGTTCATTTTCTAATTACATTAAAATGTTACTTTTTCTTCCCTTCACTTTTAATCATATGAAAGCTCAATCTTTTTTTAGTAACCTTAGTACCCAATATTTTCAAAGGACTTTTAATAATTTAAATAATTTATTTCAATGGCTTCTCTCTATTAACAAATTTATATTTCTCTCAAAAATGTAGTACCTGGGTTAGTCAGATATTTTCCCCATAGAAACCACATGCCCCACCCCTCAAAGCATAACTCTTGCATTTCGCATTTAATGGAGTTCACTGGCTGGCCTCATAAGGCAGTGACTCATAAATCTAAATTCACTGAGTTCCTTATGGAAAGAAGTCAAATTGGTAGCTAACTAGGTTTTCAGCAATTTGCCAGTTATGGTCAATAACTGATAGTTTTGGTCAATAGCTCCAAAATGGTGCTGCCACTGATTTCATTCTATCTGTGGCTTCCAACCTTTCAGACTCAAAAGACAGTTTGATCTTTTCTATATAAGAACCAATGCAAAATTTTATTTAGTCTCTTTACTACTATATGGGTGTGTAGAAAAGTGGCTAAGAGCATGGGCTTCAGAGGCAAAGTGCCTGGATTTGATCCTGGTCACCCTCTGTGTCTCAGTTTCCTCACTACATAAATGGGGATGACAATGACATACTACACAAGCCTGTCCATTATATGAATTATTGCATTTACAAATGCTTGAATAGTACTTGCTTCATTAGAAGTCAAGATGTGCAAACTGCTATCATTACTACTTTAAAATCTTTGAGTATATTCCTGGCACCATCATAAATCTTTAGTTGAGCTCTTTTGCAGTTAACCACTTCCTCCCATTTTCTTAAAGTTTTTTTTTTTGAAGATTTTATTTTCAAGTAATCTCTACACCCAGTGTGGGGCTCGAACTCACAACCCCAAGATCAAGAGTCACATGCTCTACTAATTGAGCCAGCCAGGTGCCCCTTAAAGGTTTTATTTCAAAACATATCATACATATAGGGGCACCTGGGTGGCTCAGTCAGTTAAGCATCTGACTCTTGATTTCAGCTCAGGTCATGATCTCAGGGTCATGAGATTGAGCCCTGCGTCTGGCTCCATGCTGGGCATGGAGTCTGCTTAAGATTCTCTCTCTCTCCCTCTTCTTCTTCCCCTTTCCCCAAGCTTGCATGCATTCATGCTCTCTCTCTCTCAAAAGAAAAAAAAAAAAAATATATATATATATGTATGCTATACACAAAAGAGTGTCCATAATGCATATGCACATTTTAAAGAATAACAGTAAAATATGTCTTTGTGTACCCAAATAGCTTAAGATACAGAATTATAAAATAAGTTTTCAAACCATTGTGTTCCTTCTCTTCACTATTCCCAAATGTTTTGTCATTCTCTTGCTTTTCTTTATACATTTACTACCTATTTGTTTCTTACTATTTTTAAAGAAAGATTGAGAGTTCATAAATTCTTTTATGATCTATTTTCTTGTTAACACTCTCCATCTGCCACCTTTTTAAGGCTCTTCTGTTCTCCTCAATTGGGAGACTGTCATAGATTTTGAAAAATGTCTTGTTCACCATGATCATCATTTTTTTTTTTCTCTACTGCTTAGTTTTTGAAGGCTTCCTCTACCCTCCTCAAAACTCCCTCCCCTAATCGTCCAGTGTTTATAGCCATGTTTATGGATAATGCCCAGCATCATCTGTCTGGTCCAACGCTCCATGGTGTGGTCCTGACATTGGCCTGAATGACTGAGGCAGGAAATTTCCACAGTCTCATCTCATTCCTTATGCTCTTTACCCTGTGTAAGAGCTGAGTAAAAAACAATTAATATTTTACAAACATAAAAGGGATCTTTGAAACCTATTTGATCTGTCAGTATGCCAAAGGCTAAGGCATCACAAAAGGAACTGAATGAGGTTGTCACTGAACTTACTCAGTTTCCTCTTCTAAATTAAAATCTAGTGCCAGACACCGAAAGGTTTCCTTTCTCTGTCCTTCTGCAATTAAATAAACCCCTTTGGTCACTCTATGCTATTTCTATTCCACCCACTTCCTATCATCTAACAATGCTATTTGGCAAACTAATATTACAAGGATTTTTTATTAAAATAAATATAGCTTTAAATGGAAACACTCAATAAAATATCTCAACAGATGTTCTTCCTGCAAAGGAAAGAGAATCACAAAAATTCAAAACTAATCTATCCACCTCGCTCAATACTCTACTGTTCGTTTGCTATGGCCATTGATTTCTGTAGGTAATAACAGAGGTTGAGAAGAAGTAAGCTCTTTTGAAGGTGGATGTTTTTGTCATTCACAAAGAAGCTTCTGCATTGCCTGTTTCAGACAAAAAAGTAAAAATTTATCTTGTGCAAAAAAGGATAACTATTTCAGAGTAAAAGAACACTTCTGTGCTCTGAAGATAACTATTTCAGTGTAAATATACCACTTTCTCATGGGCTATGAAGTCAGATGACGACTGATTTAAACCATACAAACATTAGAGTCAGACTGCTCTATTTATTTTGTCTCCTCTTTTAAGAAAAATTTCAGAAAGGAGTTCACATAACCCCAACCCTAATCCTTTAGCCATCAAATAAAGGATCTTAGATAAATATAAGTATGACTTAGAGAGACTGGAAAATATTTGGATTCCTCTACTGATTTATGATTTTTATGTACAATGTTGTAGAGAACATTTTTAAAAATCAACTAATAATGTATATATTATGCTTTGGTCCCAAGATACAAAAATGTTATTTAATGAGACTTAATTTATCCACAGAGAAGACACTTAATTTTAACAAGGTTATCCAGAAGTTATTGGGACGAGTGTGGTATGAGCATATAAGTCAGCCGACAGCATCCTAACTGAGCAGCTCAGAGGCAGGTTAGGATGGAATTATCAAATGAAAGAATATAACAGTTTCATGATCAATTTCCATTTGAAATCCACCTGCCACAAAGATGTTGCTTCTCTCACACCGGTGGAGAAAACTGCATGTTAGAAAGGACAAAAAAGGAGACAAAAGAAAACTATTTTGAGGACCTTGTAAGCCATCAGAGTATCAGGGAAGTTGGGTAGACATCAATTATCTACTTGGTACTTCAATTCCACAGAATCGCCTTCTCAAGGGAAGCCAAGGAAGTTAGTTGTTGCCATGTCCTGACAGACAGTTCACTACTGCTGGCAACATCTGACTAGATGAGCTATTTCCTAACGGGACTCACTGTGGTCTTGGAGAATTCATTTATATAGTTTTCCTTGCATATAGAGTTCCTTACAAGGAATTCAATGATGGCTGCATAACAGACTGAAAACAGACAGGGGACAAGATCAACGGCACCTGATATCACTACTGGACTTGGATTCTGGGGTCTTGAAAAGTTTGTCTACTGATAAAAGTCTACACATGTCTTTAAAAATCTATCTAGTTGTTTCCATGATGACAAGGCCAGGAGTGGCAAAAATGTCCACACACATTGTCCCCATTGTGCCTGGAGGAGAGCAGAGTTCCATGATGGCTTCCATTTTGTTCAATCTATTTTATACAGTTGTGTTTAAAAGCGTAAACACAGATCTGTAGACTGGTATAACCGTGCATCTAGTCCTCTGGTGGAATTTCTCAAGTTAACAGGTTACAAATGTCATGAAAAGTCCTTATGATCAGCATATGACCAGTTATTCAAAGGCTGCCAATTCACGACTATTCTGAATGCAGCCCAATTTGCAGACATTGTGACCACTGTATTGCAAATGCACCTACAATGAGCAGTGAGAAGCCTGATGTTAACGCATTAGCCGATGTCAGGGGGTCCTGCAAGTGACCGAAGAACTTCATCAAGGAAAGAACTGAAAGCTTTGCTTCAATTCTGCTTCACAATCCAATGTGTTCACTGATCATGAAATGTTAAGTAAGGGCTGATTTGTTCTTTGGGAGTGTGATAGACAGAGTTCAGCAACATCAAGACCCCACAAAACTCCCAATCAAACAGAAGGGCAAAGAGTCACGCCTTCTTTGCAGCTGGAGACTGAGGTGATATTGATGCCACATGTTGCTTCTTAGGCATTTTAATTAGTACCCCCTGTGAACTTCCTGTAGCATTACATAGAAAGAAAAGAGATTCTTAAACACAGTCAATCTGACAACACTACAATAATTTCTGCTTAGCTCACGGTGCTGAGAACACGGTGGAGGGAAATCAGACAGTGAAGCAACACTCATGTTAGATGGTGAATGGAAGTGAACATAAGCTGTGTGGGTAGATAAAATGCTCCAAGGGCACAATGGCACAGCTTGATTTGCAGTGGCCCCGCCATCAAGTGCTGGGGGAGACAGCAACAGGAGACCATCCTGGGCAGTGGAAGTGGGACAGCTTTTTTGAGCAGACTCTTTGGAACTCTTCAAGGAAGAATGTGGGCAGCTTTGGCCTATGAGCACTAGAATCTGGGAACAGAGAGTGGTTAAAGAGTAAACCAAAGAATTATTTACAAGAGCATGGAAGGTCCTGGCTGTCACACTGCTTATTTTAGCCACACATACTTCATATGTTTGATGACAGAATTAAATTCAGGATGATCTCACTAAGCTGGATGGGTCATTCCAACAAAATGGAATTTAATAGAGATACAGGAGAATTAATTATATTTAGACCCAAAGATAAAACTCCCAAGAATATATGAGTTGTGGCTTAGCAGCCTTATGTCGATAAGACTTGAAGAGCTGCAGTCAGGAGCCAATAGTGAAGCAAAGTTAATCAACAAATTAATTTGATTAATTATGCAGAAAAAGAGAAGGATAATCCTATTTATGGACCAAAGGTAGTGCACTGTGTTGGGTTCTGGATGCGTCCATGAGGAAGGTGCCCAAAGAAGAGGAGCACATGAAATCACTGAAAATGCTCGCTCAGAGGATATGAGAAGTCAAAGACATCAGAAAGCCCTCACATTTTTGAAGGGTTATGATACAGATAAGAGATCAGAGTTATTCTATGGAGGCTTTTATGGGCAAAATTAGAGCCAGTGATGGACATTACACTTTAATCATTCATTCAACAAATATCTGTTGAGCTCCTATCATGTGTCAGGCATTATGCTAGGCAGCAGAATTGTAAGGTAAGAGAAATTCTCCCCAATACTCAGAGCTTTCCAGAAACAAACTGGGCTGCTTTCTGAAGACAGTGAGTACATACTTGCTGAAGATATTAAGGCAAAGTTGGAAGCTACACTTCAGTCTTAGACCAGCTGGAAGTGGAAGAGATGAATTCTAAGCTCCCTCCCTCAGCGTGGCTTATGATCATCCATGTGCTACACTGTGCATCTCTCTTTTTCAGTTCTTCCACATGGTAAGGAAGAGGCTAACTCACTTGACATGGTTTTCAGCAGAAAGCAACAAAAAACCAACACTGGTGAATTTAAACAGAAAGGGCATTTATTAAAGAGGATACTGGGTATCTCATAGACTCTCTAGGAGACCTGCAAAGCTGGTCTGGGGCACACCTCTGCTGCAAATGATGAGCTCACATGACTATCAAGGGGCACTGGATGGTGCTACAAGGAAACACAGCCTGAAAACTGCAGCAAACTGCCACCATTGCCCCCTGTCCTCCACTGGAGCAGATTCCATGCATTCCCTACCTCCTCACATCACCTGTCTCTAATTTAACATCTGGAGGGGATGAACTGGACAGGCAGAGCCTGGATCATGGGCCTAAGTCCCAGCTATAAAGGAGGCTGGAGAATCAAGTATCTGGCATTTTCAGCTTTGATTGGTGAACTATGAAGTTCACCTCCTAAGACAGGGGAGTCTATGAGGGTGTTCAGGTGCTGAGAGTCCCCAAAATCTAATAATGATATAAAAACACTCAAAGGAAGTTATAGCAATTCTTCTTCCAATGATACTTCAACCAAGCCAAAAACTGAAACCGAAAGCCAAAAGATGAGAAAATTGAAGTTGGCAAATTAACTTCCCTAGTATCACAAGGAGTATTTGCTTCTCTGAATCCCTTTTTAGGAAGAATTCTGATAGTCACGGTCACTCACAAACATGGTTAACAATGATTAAAAATTGTCATAGTGGGTTTGAATGGAATTGATAACAGGAGCAAAACCCAAGAGAAACTAGGGAGTTTCAGGTTGTATTATGGCAGATGGGTTTTAAGTCAGCCTGTTGGAAAACTAATTACTGCAGCAGTGACCAAGAATAACTTACTAGTATCACAGGACTGGAAGAAACCTCCAGCAGTCAAGAAATCCATCACACAGTGTCCCCAGGGCCTGCATTTCCAAAAAAAGATGGCTGGCAGCCCCCTTTCTCTAAAAGCCTCTAGAGAAGGTCATTTGATAACCTCCCTAGATAAGCGAGAATCGCAGATGTCATATATCTCATGGTCAGAATGTTCTTTGAGAATGTTCTTTCCATCCATACTCCCCCACCCCCAGTAAGGAAAACAGAGAGGAGGGGCTCACCATCGCTTCCATCAATTTCATTGTGGTTTCCAAAGGACAGTGATGGGGGTCAGAGCCAGGGTAACCTCACACCACCGTGATGCATCCACTGAGGCATTCCAGACTCTGGGTGACACTTCAGAATGCCAGACTTCCTCCAGGAAGTGTGAGCATGCTAATCGTACCCCTGGGACAGGTGGGCACGTGGAGAGAGAGATTAGCTTTCCCCACAGCTGTCAAGCTGGGGCCTCTCATTAACACCCACGTTTCTCTGTCTTTCTTTCTTTCTTTCTTCCTTTTTTTTTTAGGTCCTTTGACTGCAGCTTGTGTACTTGAAGTATGTCATTGAAAATTGCACAGATGGGATCTACCAGATCATGAGAACGCTTTCACAGCTTTTGAAAGTGTGCTGGGTTTCTTTCCTTAAGAAGAAAAAAAATCCTGTATTCTAATTTCTACCCATTTCCCACTCTCTTCCTGCTTCAGAAATAGACTATCACAGAAGATAATGTTCCAAGTAGTAATAACCGATAGGGCAATAATTAAAATCTAGTTCTTTTGATTTGTTTTTTAATCCTAAAGCAGCTAATTGTATCTGCTAATCTTGTCTTCATAGTTCACATAGAGGGCACAGCATTTGAAATATATTCAACATTAGCTGCAACCTACTGAAATTCAATGTTGGGCCAGAAGGGGAGACAGCAGGGCAAGCAAGAGGGGCGTCTGACAGGTGGTGCCCTGAGGGGAGATGTGTCCTAAAGCAGGAGGGACTTGGGGGAGGGGTCTTTTATCTTGTTATGAAAGTTCTAGAGAAGGGGTTGGGAGTTTTTGTATGGAAACAGCAAGATAATGAGGAATGGAGGAAGAGTACTGAGAACCATGAGTCTGTCTTCAATGACCCTGTGGCTTCCTGAGCATTTTAATCAGTTTCATCCACGATCCCCTGAACAAAATCAAAGAGGCAAAGAGGATAAAGTTACTATTCTCTGGATAGACACTGTGTTCTCTTTGTATGAGGCTGTCTCTTTGTATAAAGAAGAAAGGGAACTATGCGAAGATCCAACAGTCCCATTTTTAATTGAAGTTCCTAGTTCTGGACTTCTAGGTGGCCCCTGCCACACCCACCTGGCCCCAGCCAGCTTAGGGTCTCACTAAACTGACCCCTAGCAAAGTGGATCCCCTGGAAGCTTATACAGAGAGGGCTGTAGTCTATTCAACACATGCCCAGGATTTGGAACAGATGATATTAGCAATCTTCCCAGAAAATACCCAATTTATTTGTAATGGCTTGGTTGATAGAATTATAGTACTTTTTAATTCTCAGAAAAGACCTTCCATAAAAAGAAGGTACTCCCTCAATAAACCCAGCACCTACTATGCTCATCTGTCCCGTGTAGGGCTGAAGCAGGAGATGGGAAGGGGGAATTAGATACGACTAGGATAGACCTCCTACTTCATAAAATTCCAGTAACATAACCTTGAAAATGATGACATCTGTCCTGAGGAAGTGTTGGGACGGACACAGGACTTTATTAACTAATAAGAAATGTTGAACAACAAGTATTCAAAGGTGTTTATCTCCCTAGAAGGGCCATCACTGTGCCCTTTCGGGAAACATCAGGGTAACACAGCTCATCCTGGGTTACCCCAAGTAGCACCCCAGCGTACACAGTGATGTGCCAGACTGTGATCAAAGCCAAAGCATAATGACAGAGGGTCTGTTTTATGGAAAGATATGAGGGGGGAATGAGATATTCTTTAAAACTTGTTACTTGGGGATGCACTCAAAATTCTGCTCTTCTTTGTGAGCTAATTTCATATCCTTTTCCTGAAACCTCATAAAGAATAGGAACCTTTATGTTCAGTGAGAGATTGGCTGGATAACGAAGAGCCCGAATTATGGAGTTCACCACACCAAAGTGAGCAGGGCGCAAAGGGCTAGAGGACGTGACATCAGCCGGGGCTGTGAACTCATGATTCCTCAACCTATCTGCAGGGATCCCATTAGTAAGTTTTATAGAAAACGAATTTAGAATTTAGAAATGTGAGCTAGGTGGTCCTGTGGGTCTATCTCTTACTTCGACACCAGTGCTTGGGCCGAACAGAGCTGACCAGCCTCTGAAACCCCTTCAAGCTCCTCCCCAGCCTCACCCTGGGAACCATTTTCTGAGCTCTCCTCTGCCTCTGGCAACAGTGAACACTTTTATCTGTGGTTGGCATCTTGTTGCTGACCAGCCTTGAGCTCCCAGATTCAACAGAATTACTCCTTTGGGGTAAGATCACAGCCAGCTGCCCGGTCAACTAGCATCAGCCTCCAACCCCTACTTCCCTCTGGACCTAGGCTTCCACCCCAAGGATGTGGTCTTGTGGAACATGGGCTTTTTATCCCTAGCTGGTGGAGGACACTCCCGCTCTCTCCTCAGGAAGCTGGCCGGGATGATTGAGATCCCTGCCTGGACAGTCTGGCCCTGCAAAGAACCTGCACCAGCCCTCCTGGATGGGCCCACACAGACCCCATCCCTGTGACTTCCTAGAAAACCACTTCCTAGATGAGCTGGGTGAGCACCTGACCCTCTTCTGCAGTCTGGCAGGCTCCCATGCGGGCTATGCCAGGAACCCTGAGAAAGGCTGGCCCTCAAAGACTAGGGACCTCCTGGGCCTTTGAGGGAGATTTTTAACCATGGGGAGCCTTCCAGCCAAGCTGTGGGATGAGGAAAACAATAAAGCTTTTGCCAGAAAGAAAAAAAAAAAGAATTAGCAACCGTAAGAAGGAATGTTTGAAAAATTACCAATTACACAAAGAAACCACTCTGTCCCTCAAATTGGTTTAAATTCCATAAAATGTATCAAGAATTTGGACTCAGGTAGTAGACTGCTGAGTCTGAATGCTGGCTCTGTCACTTAGTAGTTACCTAAGCTCTCTGCATTTCAGTTTCTTCACCTATAAAATAAGGAATAGAAGATTACCTGCCTCAGTGGGATTCTACAAGTAAGAGAGGCACAGCAAAGCACCAGGCCCATCAGGAGGCACTCACTCTCAAGACATATTAGCTATTGTTATTATTAAATATGTATTTACATTACGACACAATGCATTGTTCTATTTCTCACCTCAATCGATCTCTATGCTTAAACAGACTAAAAACCTGATTAAACTGAATAAAATTCCAGATTGCCTTAATGATAAGGAAGTGCTCATAAAATTGTCTTATTTTACAGATGTTTCTTCAAGGCTGACTCTCAATCCACAATTACGTGAAGGCAGTGTTGTGAATATTTTGATTTTACACGACAAAAAAGTTTTTAGAAATAAATGACCAAGGTTACTTGTAATATGAACTCTGAAATCACAGCAATGAACTTTTCAAACTTTGTTACGTTAAAATCCATTGGTCTATCTGGCACTTTGAATGAATCTTTTGCATATGCACAATTATGTAACATTATGCACTGGTCATTTGGAAAATACTGGTTCACTGAATTATACAGATCTTCCATATATTAATAACACATTTCATTATAGAACATCAAAATGTCATGTTGTTTATATTACCAACAGTCTCATCAAAAAAGTCCTTCAGTGTTGAAGTTATAGTAGCTGTCAAGCCCCTGGTGGCAGATACGTTTTCTAAAACTTTAATTTTTGCTTGAAAGCTCAAGTTTAATCATTAGCAACAAACACTGTCAGTTTTCCTTGAAGTGACAATTTCACTTCATTCACTTTTGGGAAAATGTCTGCCAAATACCCAAGTTTGAGAATCATAGTCGGTCTCTTAGCCGTTCTTTAAGGTAAAACCGTGTTCCGTTTTACTTTAGTGCCAGTAAGTGGCTTTTCTCAAGACAACCACTCTACTCGGGTAGGCAGGCAGTAGAAGCATCTTACACATATTTCCCACTTTTACAGAGTATTAGAAAGACATGTACTCAGCTGTTGAGATCAAATTGATAAATCCATGCGTATTAATCAAGGACATTCTTATATGAAACTGACAGTTTTTGTTCTGATTTTTAACTGTGAGTATATGTCAATGAAGAATACAATGTCTATTAACAAAGTTTGGCGGCCTTGCTTTGATGTATACTAGGGCATCTGAGTTTTACCCTCCATTGTAGTCACACCTAGTTGAATGTCAACACAGCGGAAAAAAATGACAAAATAGCATTTTTGTATTATTGTGAAGATAGTTTTGGTATTGTGTACCCCTCCTAAGGGTCTCGGGCTGTCAGAGACTACATATTTGAGAACTGCTGCCTTAGGTAGATTCCTTCATCTCTCTATGCCTCAGTTTTCTTATCTGTAAAATGGAGATAAGTCATGGCATATATCCCATAGGGTTGTTGTGAGGACTAAACAGAACAAATCTGTTACAGACCAAAGAACAAAGCTGGCCTATGGTAGGTGCCATATAAAGATTGGCTAAAAGGGGCCTGGGGATCACTTGAGACCCTTGGTTCATTCAGATGTGATAAAAAATAATCACCTCGGTGGTTAAAACAAAAAGAACATCTCTCAGTCATTTCCACTGAAAAAGTTCTCGTTGAGTATTTCCCAGAGATGTTTCAAAAGATGAACTGGTCAGAGACTCCTTCAAATGCCACAAAAACGACGCCACTCTTTAAAAAGCTCTCATTGCTATTGCCCCTGATGTGGCCTGGAAGATTGCCTTCCCCACCTCTGCGTGACTTTCTGAGCATCTCTTCTTAGGGGTTGCCAGGGAATCACTGGAAATATTGGAGGAAAAAAGCTGACATTTATTTATATTTCTGTTTTTATGTGTGTCTGGGTTCTCACAATATTGTGACACAAGAGAGAGATGAGAGATTGCCGGACCCTGAGCGCGCTGTGCAGTGTCAGCTCTCTGCAGTTTAGCCTGGTTTGTAAAAACGAGCAGACTCAGGACAAAAACATCTGTGCCTTTCACCAACGAGAGAGGAAACTGCTATGGGTTTGTTTATTCCTGATGGTACTAAGGTGGTGTTTTTAAAATGAAAGCAGACATGGATGTATACTGCAAAATACAAACTTAAATGAATTTTTAGGAGATCTTTTTTGCTTTTGTTTTGAGTGCTTATTAATGATGGTGCTCGCAGGCAATTTGCTCTGTGCGTATGTCTTTGGCCTCCTCCTGTCCTGGTCAGAGCACTGCAGCCTGGGGCCTCCCCTCTGAGCCTCACACAGGCCCAGATCTGTCCTGCCGAGGCCTGTTGCTCAGGATGCTCTCCTTCACCGCCTCTTATCTCCCCTGCTTCCAGGGCACCTGCGACTTCTGGTTTCTGACTCTTGCTTTCCTTTGTCAGCTCCTCCCCAATCATCTGCTATTCCTGGTGGTTCCCAAGGAGTCAGTCCTGAGCCTGCTTCACTTCTCACACCACACTCATTCCCTAGGCTGGGCCGTGTACTCCTCTGGCTCCAAAATACCATTTGCGTGTTAACTCCCAAACATTCATGTCCAGCCCAGATCTATTGTTGAATTCCAGGCTCATTTATCCAACTGCCTAGTTGGTGCATCCACTTGAATATCTCACAGAAATCTCAAAATGGCTGTAACTGAACTCTTGGTCTTTTCTATTAAACTTCCTCCATCCTGGCCACCTCAGGGAATGTCCACCCTGTAAACCCACTTGCTGTCTTACTGTCACATCCACTTCATCAATGTCATGTCGATTCTACCTCCAAGAGATATTTTATATCCACCTACTCTGACCCATCTCCAAAACCACTGCTTCAGCTCAAGGTCTCATCACCTCTCACCTCTCTCTTAACCTGTCTCCTAGTTTCCCTCCTCACCCACCTCCATGCTTCACAGAGCAGCCAGAGTATGCTTGGTAAAAGAGGAATCACATCATGTTGCTTCCATGCTTATGGCCTTTAGGATAGAAACCAATCCTTAACGAGCCTACCTGGGGTGCTTGGGTCATGCATTTGGCATGTCAATGAGACATCAGGAAGAGATGTCCGTCAACTGCTGTGTTGGGGGCTTTGTAGGGTCCTAGCAGGCTGGAACCACCACTGTGAGAAATGAGCAAGGGAGCAGACTAGAAACGTGAAGGAGATACTGAGAGCCCATGGGTGGTGGGAGCCATTAACAGTTGTTGGCACCACTGACAGGGAACCTCCTTTATATGGAAATTGTCATTGGCACTTTATTAAAGACCCTTATTCCGTAGCCATACATTCATTGCATGTTCACAGAACACATGAAGCCAGCATGACTATTTCTGGAATGCAATGGAAACGTTAAGTGAAACATGAAACTATTCTACAAGCATTATATACTAGTTTACTTAGAAGCAAACTGTAACTTTTGTTTGCCACTAGTACAGATGTTGCTAAACAGAGACTAGATACTATCACCTAGATACTAAGTGTTCATTTCCTTCCATTCAAAAACAATGTAATTCACAAAAGAATGCATTCTTCATTCATTCAAGAAGTATTCACTGAGTCCCACTGTGTGAGAGACACTATCCAGGTGCTCGAGATAAACTGGTAAGAAAGATATGTTTATACAATGTATGCTTAATGAATGTGTCAAATAAAATCACCCCGTTATTATATCCCATCTTCAACACTTCAACACTTCCCAATGCCACAGACGCGATGCTGTAGATGAATCTACCTTGATTAGCTAGCATTAAACATTGCAAAAGTACCTCACACTTAAGTTCTATGTTGAAACAGATATCCAAAAAAACGTAGCTCTGTAGTAATATGTAGGAGAAAATGGCAGGAAAAGGAAGTTCGCCTAACCTCTGTGGTAATATTCTTTAGGTCAGCAAGAGCTTAGCTTGAGTTGAGAAGAAAAATCAAGGCAGGGCAATTTGACCTCGGAATAAAACTCTCTGGCTGAATTTTAAGTGGCTAAAACACAACTTTTGGGAGAAAGTGTTCTTGCCATGGAACGCTCTTCCCTGTGTGATTAGACCCAGTTTCAATTTTTATTTATTTACCTTCTTGTACTTCAGAATGAAGGGAAAATTCCATTCAATAATCATCTATTTATTGGGACATATTAAGGGTATTTTTTACCGATTCATAGTGGATTTTTAAACACTCAGAGCCTTCCAAAGTCTCATGACCTCTCCCTTTAATATGTTACTCTATAATAAGTAAATTTTAGTAAAAACAAAGGAAACAAAATTTGGTTCTGTCAGTAGACACTGATGTATATCTTCCAATTCTCATCATGTTCTCTGGGGCTGTACTTCTGTGAAAATTGATACAATCTAAAAATAATCAATGATAAGAGTAAATTTAAGAACATGTAAGGCATTCAATCAATCACTTAAGAAAGCTGTCACTAAACTCTTGATTTGGCAACATGAAGTCTCTCAAGTGAAAGAGTGGGTGGATGGGTGATTCCTGTTGCCTGCCAACATGCCTTGTTTTATAACTCCTATTCACCAGCATCCTGGTCAGGACACTTCATATAGATTTAAGCAGCAATCCTCTTCACCCCCTTTGACTCTGTAAGCCTATGGAATATCTTTCAAATACCTGAATTAAATGTGGACAGAGGTTAAGAAAACTAGACAACCAAAGCCCATAGAATTAGGTGACTTCCAGGGATGTCATGTTTTCTTTTTGTGCCTGAAGCCAACACTCAGGGCAGCCCAGGAATCTGTTGCATAGAAGCAATGAAGTAATAACTCATAGGGGCTGAAAAAAGTCCCAGAGCTGGTCATGGGGATGGAAACATAGAACATGCAGTTCTAAAACTGTTTGCCAGATTGTATTCTTTAACAAAGATACCTATTATTTATGCTTTTGAAAAAAGTCAGTGACTTCCCCATGCAGCCCATAATGAGTTCTGCAGATTCATGGAATTCCTTTCTTGAAATCATTTCCTTTACCTGAATTTTTATGTTTATACATATTATCCATCTCCACGCTTATTTAAATTCAGATTGTGAACAGGGGCTATGTTTATATCTTCTGGGCCATGCTCATCAACTTCCTCGTAGCTCCATAAATGTCTATATAACAATATTAATAAGAGTAATGAAGCAATACATAAAAACTACACAGAGTATCAGTTTTTCTTCCATTTCCTTGAGGTGCTGCAAGCCACTTTTGTAAAATTCCTCTATTAATTTGAGGTAGGGGAATGGTCAGAAGTTCCCTGTGATGGTAATTCTGAGCTCCTGGATAGTTTACTCAGAGTCAAGTGGGCATAAATAACTGGTCTTTATAATCTCTTATGTTTTGTAAAAGACGGCAAAAGAAATTGGTCATCATTTCACACGTGGCCAGGTTCACAAGCACTCAGGTCTTGCCAATGTGCCCAAGGGCCGCATCTGTGTTCTTGTGGAAATACGGAAAAACCTGATCTTTTTGTCTTTGCTTCTTCTTGAGTTTTTATGGCCTTTTCAATTATTATTAATGTCCATGGGAACAGCTAAAGTAACTAGTCTTTTAGGTATGAGCTATCATCAATTATCACTGTAACTTTCATTAGAATATTAAGGTAGTTAAGGACCAAATAGAAATAGTTCACTTTATTAATATCATTTAAAATAACAATGAAAGTGGTAAGATGGTTATATGTTCATTAAATTGCTAATGAAGCCCAACCAATAACTCAATGCTGGGTTCTCTGCAGAATATCCATCTGAAGTATCACCGGCCAAGATCATTTGATAAGAGACACGTAAAATTAGTACCAGGATTTTACTTTCCAAGGATTCGTCTTTGAAATTTTGTGGCTAGTGGTTTCATTTCTAGCCCCCTGAGAAATGTAAGGTCCGCTGAAGTGAACCGGCCTGAGTCTAGTTGGAGGAATGCAATTATGATGCAACATTTGTACATCATATTAAAATGGATAGGAGAACGCCGCATGCTCTCTGGTTGTAGGTCACGCGCCCTGCGAGGGCCCCACTGAGGCATCACCCAGGACACAGCTCATCCTGAGGCTCTGACTCACAGCACCGGGGCTGTTTTTCCTCTGGGGAAAGACCAGACACTTGCCCTTTATAAAAAAAAAAAAAAACCTCTAAGATGAGTCACCGGTAAAATTAGTTGGCATTCTGAGGTGGCGGGTGGAGATCAGGGTTTGCAACGGGGCCGTGTGATGAGCCGGATGATCCTGCCGGCTGCTGCCCAGGCCGTGTGGGTTGGGTTTTTAATGGCTGTGCCACATGGAGAATCCCTCGCTCTAGGATTCCTGGTGTGGATCTCATCATGCAGCGAGGACTCCCACTCAATTTCAAAAGGGTGCTACCCACCCTGGGGGAAAAAAAAAAAAAAAACCTAGCCCACTGAGGAGATGTGAAAATACACCGCCAGGGAAACAGATGGCTTAGGAAGAAGCAATCTGGAATAATAGTGAGGGTGTGGGAGTCGAAGTGCAGGCTGGGTGAGGAGATCAGAGAGGAGGGAACGGGCATCAGTATGTGGCGACAGATGACAGCGTGTTGTTTGGGAGGAGCAGTTGGAGGAGGCCAGGGAAATGGAAGTAATGCATAAGGGCTGCAGCATAATTAGGAAAATGCCCCTTCTGTCGACTCCATCAGCCCCGCTTGGTTCAGACGGAGAGAGAGCACTTGCTTCGCCCAGGAAGCAGAGGTTACATGCTATTCCAACAGGCTTTCTGTTTCTGATCGAAACAAATCCAAACTGAGCTAATTTGTGTACAGCTGCAGGCAATATAAACATGGCTGTTTAGAATTCTGTATAGAGTATGGGCCTTTGTACTCCATACGTCACCCAAGTTAATAAGTAGGTGTCAAACTCTGAATTAAAATTCCCAGAAGAGGACACAGCACAAAGGACAATAAAAATGATTTTTAAATAATCATAGGGATAAATAGCATCCACTTCTGACAAATGTTAAGTGCTGGCATAAAATGTTATTAGGCTACAGAGATCGTCTTTTGTTCAGGAAGTATGTTTTATTCTCCAGTCGTGTCATTCATCATCCTAATGAGCCCTCAAAATGTAAATTAAATAGCAAAGACGGATTCCTTCGAAAAGCATCTTTGTGCTAGGTGTTAAACCATTTTTCTACTTTTATGCTATATATTGGTTCATGTTTTCATTGGGAAAAAAAATAAGCCCTCAATACTTGAGCACTTTATGGGGTAAGTTCATGCAATTCATATTTTCAGCAAACAGTTCATTCATTCTCCAGTACTATGGGTTCTGTGATTTCAAAAAAAAAAAATCCCATTTTAAAATGCTGCGCCCTGTAAATTACATTTGATCCAGAAAATCTTAGAAACCTGTGCATGCATTTGCTTTGTTGTTTTATTCAGAAATGATTTGGTCCAGGGAAGCCCTCAATGGGAAAGGATTAGTGAAAATTTCAAACAGCTTTAGTTTACTGAACCAAATGCATTAATGGCTAGACAAACACCATTTCAACCATTAATGATAAAAGAATAAGGTCATGAGCCAAATTAGTTGTGATTTCTTGTTATGTATTGATAAGAACATTACCTGTCCCTATGATGAATAGAGAAATCAGGGTTTTGTACTTGACCTGAATTTATGCACGAGCACACACACAACAGAAGTGACTGAACAGCACTGCTAGGGAGGCATCCAGGAAAAATACACTGAGAAAGGAAAATAGCAGCAAATCATGTCTCATTTCGGCATGATTGGTCCTCATTTGCCTCTCTCTGTCTCTCTCTATATATATATCTCCCCTCCCCAACCCATCCTCTCTTACTGCAACATATAAATCATTCTTTGCATTCTTTGGCTGTCCCTGCTTATGTGAGAGCTCAGTTGACCATGTGTCTCTCCAGCTCTTAGTTCTGTGTATGTGTGAGTAAATGTATATAAAAATGAAGATAAAAATAATTACACTGTTGAGGTTTACCTGATGTCCAGGGAACAGCCATTAATCTGCACAAGGGGGTTTCTATAGCCCCATTCTGCAGGATAAACTATAACTAACCAATCTAGGTATTCTAGAGATACTACATTTTATGAGGTCAAAATGCTAGAGAAATATCCCACAGCAGAGATTGAAACCATCCAGCTAGGAAAAGGTAAACTAGTAGACAGCATTACATAGAAGCCTGGGTTCCTCAATGACTAGTGACCAACTGCTGGCCTGGCTTAGTGTACACCCTCAAAGCCTGTCCGGTTCATTGGCATTGTTGCCTCTGGGAAGCAGTGTCCAATGACGGCCCATCTCTAGATGAGTGGCATTTCTCTTTGAAGGTTTGGCTAATGAAAGAAAGTATCATGACAAATGGGAGGTCACAGTAAAGCCAGCATATTCTACTGAATGCCCTGTTTTAGTTTATTTATTTGGCTATTTCTAATGGAGAATTTTCTTTATAACATGACTGAGCTGAACTTCATGCAAGGCTCAAGACTGTCAAAATGATAGTTGATCTCATAAAGAAACTCTATAGTCCGAACCCAAATCATGGCCACTTTATTTCTGCCTATCAATTTCCTAATAATGCACATTTTGATGGGCACGTTGATTGGTTTATGATCTAATAACAATATTAATCAGGGAGGGAGAAGCTAATGCCATGTGTCAAAGAGGCCTTGAGAAGTACTGGTGAGAAGGGGACAAGAAGCCAGTGAAGGGGTGCAGTCTGAGAGATGAACTAAAGATTACTTCTGACAAAGGAAAACAAGGTGTTATTCTGTGCAATTTTTAACTCTGAAAAAGCGTTATACATTCAGAGACATATTTTTAAATGAAATTTAAGCCTCACCTGGAGTCTGGGAAGATAAATGGTTAGGATATCAATAAATTGTTTTATTTTTGACCCCATGAAGGAAAAACAACGTACAACCCAGGGACTGGAAGGTGCCTACTGTGAAGAATGTGCCTTTTAACCTTTGCAATATGTTAATAATATAAATTCACACCAATATGGCACCTTCACAGACACACAGAACTCACACATAAAACCTTTCAAGTATAAAAGAAATAAGCCACCCCCTAAATGTTTTCTGAGAAAATTCCCAATGAAGAAGGACCTCACCTTTTGAATGCCTGGACTTTCAACCAGATCTGAAATTCCTGCAAATAGGCCCCATGTTAAATGACTGACAGTACCACTAGGAGCTCCACAAAATAAAATACATGCTTCATTAGTCCCCCAGCTGAACTCAGAATCCTCCGGCTCAGAATAAATCTCAGCCTTTAAAAATAAATTCTCTTCTGAATTAACATCTCAGAATCATTAATCTTTGGAGTGACCCTTCAATTTCATATGGAAGAGAACCACTGCATTTCACAAAGGTCTTTTTTCTTTTGGCACATCATGATTTCATGGAGAGAAGAGAAATAACATACGTTTTCTTTTATCATTTCTCCAGTCTCGCCCTCAAGGTGGCTTCTTTGTCCTCAACTGAAACATCCTAAATCTAAAATCAACAGATAGCCATCTACTGAATCAGGAAGGGACAAAAATTTAGTTTTAGGTATATGCGAAAATAAAAACAAGGCTAGGTGGAATTATTATAAATTTCAGGAAGAAGGAAGCACTGCAGGCAATAAAATTTTGCTAAATTCAAAATGGTTGGGATTTTGTTCTTCATTGCAAAAGACCTTATGTATCAGTAGCCACAGAATGCAGCTTGATCATTCCACAAAGCCACCACCAAACATTAATAATGTTGATTTATTTAATAGGCCAAATGAAGAGATGAGGTCTGTGTGCCGTAATGATAAATGTTGCCTCATTTCACCCATTGTGTGTGATACTAAAGATACAGACATCGTGGCTTAAATATTTTAGAGTTTGGTCTATAAAGCAATGCCTCCATAATTCCTTCTTGACAAAGACAAAGAATCATTTTGAAAAGCAAATAATTATTCTTTTATTTGCTTATTGATTAATCTAGATGTTCAAAGTTAGATATTAGTTAAAGCAGGATGTCACTGATATGAGGAATTCTTAATCTCAGGAAACAAACTGAGGGTTGCTGGAGTGGTGGGGGTGGGAGGGATGGGGTGGCTGGGTGATGGACATTGGGGAGGGTATGTGCTATGGTGAGCGCTGTGAATTGTGTAAGACTGTTGAATTACAGACCTGTACCTCTGAAACAAATAATACATTATACGTTAAAAAAAAGAAGAAGATAGTAGGAAGGGAGAAATGAAGGGGGGGAATTCGGAGGGGGAGACGAACCATGAGAGACTATGGACTCTGAGAAACAAACTGAGGGTTCTAGAGGGGAGGGGGGTGGGGGGATGGGTTAGCCTGGTGATGGGTATTAAAGAGGGCACGTACTGCATGGAGCACTGGGTGTTATAGGCAAACAATGAATCATGGAACACTACATCAAAAACTAATGATGTAATGTATGGTGATTAACATATCAATAAAAAAGGGCAGGATTAGTCTATCCTGTCTACCAACTTTCACTGTGAAGACCACACAAGGTAGGTAGCAGAGGAGACACACGGTTGCTTAGGGATTGCTGGCTCCACTGTATTTGCTTCTCCTACCACCCTGGAACCTGTCCTCCCCTCTATCAAGGGTATTCATTGGAAAAATCCATGTTCTTCATTTTTGGTGTTCTTCAGCCAGAAACAGCTCCCTAAAAGCTTGCCTGCCACCCACCCTTTCCAAACAACACCATCCTCTACTACTAGGTTAATCTTAAAATACAGCTCTCACCATTCAGTTCTCCATGCTCCATGCTCCATGCTCCAAGCTTTAATGGCTCCCATCACCTAGAGGATAAATCTGCAGTCCCTAGAGCTAAGTGCAACCCCTCACTAAGCCTTCCTGTTCCTGACTGGCTCATCTGGGCATTTCCTTCTAAACAGTCTGTGCATTCCTGCTGAGAGCCCCTCCTTTTTCCTCCTCCTCAAATTCTTCCTCTGAAGGTCTACTCAAACCATACCTCACAATATAAAGACTTTCTCTCATCTTCCTGCTTTTTAAAAAAAGATTTTATTTTTAGGTAATCTCTACACCCAGCATGGGGCTCAAACTTGCAACCCAAGATCAAGAGTCACATGCTCCACTGACTGAGCCAGCGGGTGCCCCTCATTATCCTGCTTAAAACCCAATGTCTACAACCCTTTTGCTTGATATTTATTCCCTTCTGTCTTACTGAGCTGTTATTTTTTTTAAAGGGGGGGTGGGTGGAGGTAGAGACAAAATCTTGAAAAGGCTCCCTGCCCAGCATGGAGCCTGATGCAGGGCTCGATCTTACAACCCTGAGATCATGACCTGAGCTGAAATCAAGAGTTGGACACTTAACCGACTGATCCACCCAGGTGCCCCACTGCCTTACTGAGCTATTTTAATGTTCCACTTAAGTCTTACCAATATGTCTCTGAGAGCAGGAATTGTGTCTGTACTCCCATGCATATAATCTACACATAACCTAGTGCCTTACCCACAGAAAGACTAAATAAAAATATAATCATTTTAAGATTATTTTCCTACTCCCACCTTCAATTTGAGGAAACATGAGTCTCAGAGAGAAACTGCAGGCCTCTAAATCTGTGTTTATGCCCAGTGGTTTCCGGTTCCAGGGATGAGGGTACAGGGGCTTTTTAAGTCCCAAAAATTCCACCGCTAAGCCCTTCTAAGTTTTGGAGGTAGTAAAAGATATAGAAAGAACCCTTTTCCTGCTCAATGACTACTAACTTGTCTGTAATGGATCTGCTCATTCACCGTGTCCTACTCCTGCTTGGGAGAGAACTCAACCACTCACTTGGGCCATTTGAACAAGCTCATTTGGAGGGTAGACCACAGCTAGAAGGCCAGCTTTAGAATCTATTATGTGATAAGGCTTCTCCATCTACCCTCTCTGACTACATTATAGGCAAGGGGGGCTTACCTGTTGTCAACCAGTTTTATTTCATCTCCTACCGTCTAAAGAATGAACAGAGAACATGTAGACAGTGAAAGTTTATTGGTCCAGTTTACTCTTAGTGATTGATCTGGAGAAGGCAGAACAAGGCCTGAACCATGTGTACAGTTCTTTCCTAAATCCTCAAAATACATTTAAAAATATTCTTTAAACATACCTCTGATACACCCTGTGTGATATCTAAACCTGTTCACATCTTGTTCACTTATGCCTTGTTCATTTGTGCCTTTCAGATTTACTGTCTCTCTCCCACTTTGGAAAGGTTTTCATGACCCTAAAGATAGGTGCTCAGCTTCACACTAGCTAGGTCTTATTACTTTCCACCCACATCCCACAACTGGGAGAACATTCATCTTATCCCTGGCCAGCTCTTGATGGGGAACTCTTTCTTCAGATTGGTCTTAGCCTACTCCAACACATAGATACTCCAAGAGGCCCACCACTAAATTAAAACTAATACACTGGAGTCACTAAGCAATATTTTTTTCAGGAACAAAGGAGGGACATATAAGGTCAGACAGCTCCTTAACACAGGATGGATGCATTCCCATGATGTCAGGCCTGGGGGCAGAGCTAAAAGCATCTGCAGCCCCTTGCTGTCTCCCCTCCCTGCTGGAGAAATGCAAAGGATGCAAGTTTGCCATTAGAAAAATCTCTAATTGCTTTTGGACTATTTTTAACTTCAAGTCCATTGGATTAAGGTCCTTTAAAAAAAGGTCTGTACACCACATGCCACGGAAGAAATTTTATTACCCAAAGTGAAAAAAAATTGATGACAGTAAGGCAGACCTATACACAAATGACTGCCGTAGAAGAAATTCCATTCTAACATTTGATTTGTAGATTTCTTGAATGGCAAAGAACAACAGTATTCATGAAAGCATTTTTACTATGTTAATTTGGGAGTTTTCCTAAAAGTTTTATTTATAGGACCTCAATTTAGAAAAACTATCTTTAAAATCGTTTTTCAACTTCAACTTGTACCCAATGCTATAAGAAACAGCAAAATTTACTTTCCTTAATTCAATTTCCAGTGACACCTAATTTTTAAAAATTTCATCATTTACCATCTCTCAACGTCCCTTCATGGGATGGCTGAACTACTCTTGAACCCAAACCCGTATCACCAGTCAGTGTTTGGAACAGAAATGGTGGAAATCCTGGTTGGCCCTCACAGGTCACAGCTGCTTCCCTGGCCCGGTGGGTGGGGCAGGGACTGCAAAAGCAGCAGGTGTGCTGGTGGATGACAGCTGAGCAAATCTGTTCACCTAAACCTCTCTGTCATGTTCAATTTAGCCTCAGTCTCTGGAATGGAAGGGGTCTAAGGCAAAGAGCAACTACAAATGCAGCCCTAAGCCAGAGAGCTGGTCTCTGAGTCAGAAAAGATAAAAATTCTTTTTTTTTGAAATGCAAAATTAGGAGCTCCTGGGTGGCTCAGTCGTTAAGCATCTGCCTTCTGCTCAGGTCATGATCCCAGGGTCCTGAGATCGAGCCCGGCATCGGGTTCCCTGCTCAGCAGGAGGCCTGCTTCTCCCTCTCCCCCTGCTTGTGTTCCCTCTCTCGCTGTGTCTATCAAATAAATAAAATCTTAAAAAAAAAAAAAAAAGAAATGCAAAATTAGAGGGAAAAAAGCCCCCAAACTATTGTTACTAGAATCACCTTTAAGTAAAAAAAGACCATTAACTCTTCCAGGACTCTGAGCCTTTCTTACAACTGATTATTCAGGGTAGGGTTGGCGTTGTGCTTGTTAATTTAGCATCTGCCTAATTTATGAAGTTGACTATTTTTTCTAAGCAACACATCATCCCTACTTGCAATATCATAGTGTATATTCACAGTAATGTGGTTATCACATTACATTATAATTATCACTTAAATAGATGTACTTTTACCAGAAAATATAAGCTCTTTAATGTTAGGGGTTATTCTGTTATTCTTTCTTTTTTTTTTTTTTTTTCAAAAACATCCCAGTTCATAATACGATATCTGGAACATGATTAGCATTTAATAAATACACATCTTTGTTATTGTTTTACTTGATGACAAACACAGAGTACTTATTGTAAAAGGTCCTGTGTTAAACCCTTTCTACGCTTTATCTGATTTGATCCTGCATCACGTCCCTATGAGATAGTCTTCTTCCCCTCATTCACAGATGAGTTAACAAGGCTTAGTAAAATAGGTATAACTTATTCCAGATCACCCTGCCATAAGGTGGAGAGACACACCTCGGTCTGGGTCTGTCTAACTCCAAATAGGCACATTACTGCTGGCTGCACCAAACATCCATGAACACACATGATTCCGAGAGTTACCTCCCTGCACTCATTCTCTGTAACCAAACTCAGCAAGTGCTATATACATAACAAACACTGTCCTACACAGTCAAAACCTTGCATTGAACAGTTTTAGTAATGAACCTAATATAAGTACTTTGGATAATTCCAAAGCAAGGGATGAAAAAAGTGTACTCCCAATAAAACACTGGGATGGGAAGACGTAACTCTAAAAATAAAATACAAGGGGCGCCGGGGTGGCTCAGTCATTAAGCATCTGCCTTCGGCTCAGGTCATGATCCCAGGGTCCTGGGATCGAGCCCCGCATCAGGCTCCCTGCTTGGCGGGAGGCCTGCTTCTCCCTCTCCCACTCCCCCTGCTTGTGTTCCCTCTCTCCCGTCTCTCTCTCTCTGTCAAATAAATAAATAAAATCTTTTTAAAAAAATAAAATACAATACAATAAAACTTCACTATAATTTGAGAAAAATGAAGAGAGTAGGTGATGAAAGTATTGGGATAAGTTAAACATATCTCACCTATAAAGCATAGACATTGAGGACATTATATGTAATTTCAAGTGAATAAAAACTGTCACTTAAGTAGAAGCTTCAGCATGTTGAATAATATTTGAGCATTGCTATTTTAATATAGTATTTCAATTTCTGTATTGTATTAAAAACTACATTCAGGATTTCATAGTTACAAGGCTAGAAATGTTTATTTAAATTAAACGTTATCATTACTCTAGTGCTTGTGGATAAGTATATTATCTTTTCCTTGATTTCTTCCCACTTCATCAATTTCTTTCTAAAAATTGTAATAGTGTGGTTTTTGCAAATCACCATCTTACAATGACTTTCATTCTTAAGTATTTCAGATAAACATTTAACCCAACGTAACTTTCAGAAGTCTCTCTCTTTATGCATTGTAATCAATCACTCGTACTTCTGAAAAGACTAAAGTATGTACATCAAAACTGTATCTTTTTAAAGCATGCAGCTGTCTTTGTCAAAGCCTTGCATCTTTTCAAGGAAATGTCAGCAATGTTATTCTTGGGCCTCCCTCTGCCCAAGAGGCCAATGAGGGCTGAACAATGAAGCCAACAAGACAGTTAATCAATAGCAGTCACAGCACCATTTTTTATCCTCCAGAATCTTCATTTTCAATGAGGTTTACATCATTAAAGTAAGAAAACAGGACCGTCAATCTCCATTGGTTTCAAGTGGTAGATGAAAGAATTAATTTGACGGTCATAAAAATAACGATGCAACTGTGTGCTTTGAGTCTTTAAAAAATCATTTTTAGGTTTAAAACCCAGAAGGACAGACATATTGCTGAGAAATAAAAGCACTGATTTGTCAATTCTTTCTTTTTCTCGTAGTCCAAATAGATTTCTAACAGATCTGAATGTCATAAAGAAAAGCAACATGTTTCAATATAAGTGTGTTAAGATGTAATGAACAATATATTCGAAATACATTTATAATCAGTGGTACCAATGCCACTGTTTTTGAATGATGTTGACATATGTTGTCTCAACATGTGCTTTCATCATCACAGATTTATATGAAAAGGAGTAAAAGCATCACATAACACCCACATAACCACATATCCCCTTCCCAGGGACAGACACAAGTTTTGTGGGCCCTAAAGGTTATCGAGCTCTTCTTCTTCTTCTTCTTCAAAAAAGAATGCAAAATATGAAAATGAAATTAGGTACAGGGCCTTATAAGAAGACCACACAACCCAGGAGCCCTGAAATTAAAGCTTGGTTAATTCAGTGGTAAATCTACCCCTGCCTCATCCACTGAATACATGAGTATCATTTTGTTTGTACACTGGCAAGTTCTAAATGAGCTAGGGTTTTCATTTGGTCTTTTTTCCACAGCAGCCTCCCCTGACTTCCCCCCAGATATTCTGTGTTCCTGTGGCCGAGTACGCCTTGGGAGAGAAGGCGTGGGACATCAGCTCAGCCCACAGGGTTCTGTGAACATTCTGGAAAACTGCAGGTGGCCATTCCCAGCCAATGAGGCAGCAGTGAGGGAAATGCCACAGCAGGTAAAGGACTACTTTCTGGTTTTTACACAATGTAGGCGGCCGACAGGATTATCATTAGGTATATGTTCAGAGTTTTCAGAACTGGCTTTATACACTTCCATGTTTTGCTTCTAATCGTTTATTTCTAGCATTAATTTTCAATGGAAAATTCATCAGAAAGAACAAAGAATGGAGAGGAAGCAGAAGCCAGAAGAAATACCAAGACTTTGAACACTTGATTAAGATACATGCTTCGGCACCTCATTTTTAATTGAGACAAAAACAAAGCAAGCCCTGTCGAGGACAGCCATGATGCCTGGCCAGGCAAACAGAACGTTCCTGGGTCAGAGTGGGGAGAAGACCTGGAACGGGAGGAGGTGTGTGACTTCTAAGAATTTGGCACTTTCTCACCATCACCTTGTTCTCACAGAGGGTACCCTAGTTGCCCCCAACCCCATTCTTGTCCTTCAAACAGCAGGGGCGTCAGAGATAGGCTTTGGTGCTCAGTTCTGTCTGGGTAGAAGTGACCTCACATGCCCCTGGCCTACCAGATGCAGGATCAAGGCCTGTCAGCTGGATCTTCCTCACCTCCATCACGGGAACCCAAGCGAACTGAGAGTTAGTTTCCTTGCTCAGTGGGATTTGTCTTCCCTGGGGCTGGTGTCTTTTAAATGTAGGTTTATTATTGTTCAGGAATGATGACAGAAGACAAGTGATCAGAAGACACCTGCCATTGAAAGGATAACATGTTATTCACAGGTCCCAAGTGGAGGGGGCACACCACATCATGGGGGCCACAGAGGGAAGCACTACAGTTGGTCAGGAGGCAGAGGGAGCAAGGGGAAAATGTGGCCAGGAGCCTGTATTATGCTTTACAAGGGAAGGAATGGGCGAGGCAGGGAAAGCAAGTTTAGGATTGGCTAGTTTGAATAATTTTAGTGGGCTCTACAGTACTGAGGCTGCCCCTAGTTGTCTGGTACCTGGGGTGATTAGGGCAGAGGGATAGTGGCCTGATAAAGGAGGTGGTTGGGGGTGTGGACTCTGGATTAGTTGGTTGGTATATAAAAGGTGCACTCCCAACAGGCCAGTCATTTACATCTCTAAGAATCAGCTAACCCTGGGAAAGGCAGTCCCTTCAGGGTCAGCCAGGTCCCAAGATGTCAAAGCATCAAAATTACAGAGTAAAAAGACATGATTGATACAGGAGGGAAAGAAGAGCAGGCAGGTAATGTCCCAGCCAATAGCAAAGGCAGTCAGAGTCCCATTTAGCTTTCAGGATTCTGAGGCTAGGGAAGAAAGACTACCCTTGACCCTGCCTCAGGTGCAAGCTAGGAGGGTTACCAAGCCTTCACCCTGGTCCCTGTGACAAATGGATGACAGCTGCTGGTAGACGTTTCACCCAACACCAAGAGAGCAGACATGACCTCACTGGGGGAGGCAGTATCACCCCCATTTTATAAATGAAGACACTGGGGTTCAGAGAGTTTGAAAGCACCTTTCCCAATGTCACACAGCTAGTAGGTGGGAGAGCCAGGATTTGTATGCAGGACCTGGGTCATTCTATCTTTTAAGGCACTGGGCTTAAAGCCTACATTTTTAAGGTCCCACACAAATATTTGAGAAATAAATATAGGGGCTCCAAAATAAAAAGAGAAAACTATAATATCAAAATTAATAATGTTTAAATAACGTCCAAAAACATATTAAGTCATTTTTATTAATTGTTATGTTTAGTATTCATTTAAAAAATCCATTATACTTGAAAATAATGTACAGTTTAAATCTTTTTTCATTTTCCAAGAATTCCTGAGTTTGCCTGATTATTACAGAGAAACCAATTGTAAATTAAATGAATTAGTTATAGTCAAATAATTTCAAAAGCAAAACTGTAAAAGCCCCTTTCAAAAATTTTAAAGCAGGGCGTCTGGGTTGCTCGGTCGGTTAGCTGTCTGACGCTTGGATCAGCTCAGGTCTTGGTCCCGGGGCCGTGAGTTCATGCCCTGTGCTGGGCTCCATGCCTAGCATTAAAAAAAATTTTTTTTTTAAATCTTTTTTTAAAGCATTAAAATAAAACATCAAAATGTTGTACTTAATGTGGGATGTGGGTATATTTCAATATGTTCAACAGGAAAGGGGTAGGGCCACCAAAAGGATGCAAGCCTAATGCCTTGGAGGTCTTAAAAGGGCCCTGTCTGATTCAGCCTTGCTCTGAAATTCAGCCTCCTTCCACTTACATTCCCATCTTGACCAAAGGGGATGCGGAACATGGCTTCAGAGGTCCCCGTGGGAATGCGCTTACTGTAGAGAATGGTTCAAGGGCTCTGCCCACTGCTTGCTGCAGCATTTGATACCTTAAACTCTGTAGGATGTGATCCCAACTATCACAAAGGAGGTAAGAATATTCAAATACAGCGCAGATTCCCAATGGAGTTTCTGGAATATCTGTCGAGAGCATCAAAGTCTGGGAGTTCTTTCAGTGCTACAACTCCTTGGTTATCTGGGCAATTTAATACAAATTTAGAGCACAGTACATTAGTCTAGACAACTAGGAACTAGGGTACTATTATTAAAGTAAACACATTCTCAAATTAAATTGTTTTGGAATAAAAGAAGGAAGTTCTGCATTATTTTATATTATCTATGTAAGTCTCTCGGGAGGTAATCAAACATTATCTGGCTGTCTTAATAATAAGATGACAGAGCATAGGTGTTCTTGTCTGTCCCTCATTAGCTCAGGCGACGAGCATTTGTTGTGACCCCTCTCCATCCTCGGATTCTTCCTAAAGGCTCTCTCTCTTACATCCACATCAACATCTTGAGCATAAAAGATGGAGATCAATAAGATGGAGGATAACTGTGAGTTTGCCTCGAATCTCTGCTGTGGGGCTCAGCATTCAGCACTGTGTTCCCTCATCCCAGAACAGCACACAGAAAAGCTGTGGGCTTGCGGGGTGGCAGACGGGAGTGATGATGAGAAGGTGCTCCATGGGGGGCACCTAGTTCTCCTCATCCTGATGCTTATGCAGATGGCTCTGTGACCCAGGAAGAAGACAAATGGCACTCTCACTACCTGGAGACACATAGGATGAACCCATTTTGCATCCCCTCCAAATTTTTCTTTTTTTTCCCAATTAAAAAAAACAAACAAACAAATAAACCATCTCTGTCACCCATGGCTGGGCCTGCCTGCCCTCTGGTACCGGTCAAACTCTATGCTCAGGGCGACGATGGGTCACATGCTCTCAACATCTCCTACACTAGAAATTTTCTCTTATGATTATATCTGAAGTACTTCTTAGTGTGCTACACAAAGCAAATAGTTAATAAATGTTACTGACTGGAAGTTTAACAATCTCTTTTTAGACAGTGTTATGAACTGACTGATTGTGCCCCCCCCCAAGTTCACATGTTGAAGCCCTAACCTATGATGTGATGGTGTTTGGAGGTAGGGTTTGGGGGAGGTAATGAGGTCAGAGGGGGCCCTCATCATAGGATTAGTGCTCTTCTAAGAAGAGACACTGAAGAGCTTGCTTGCCCTCTCTCCACCACGTGAGCACACAGCAAGCGGGCATCTGTCTGCAAGCCATGAAAAGGGCTCTCACCAAAACCCAGCCATGCTGGCACCCTGAGCTTGGTCTTCCAGCCTCCAGAGACTTGAAAATATAAATTGTGAAGGAAAGAAGAAGGAAGGACACTGTCTGGTACTTAGGAGGCATTTTGATTGACGCTTTTTCTGATGAATGTCAGGAAAATATTTTTTAAAAGCTTAATTACATAATACATAAGCCTGTGCTTTAAAAAACTTCACAAGGCGCAAAAGTGCATAGATTTTAAAATGTAACCCGCCCTTTACTTTTGCACTAACCTGTATCTCTCTCCAAAAATAACCAATTATTAATAGTTTTGTGTGTCTTTATTTAAAAATAAAATCATACTATGTATTGGTTTTACAACTGCTTTTCATTTGATATTTCTTGATGCTCAGCACATATAGATTTGTTTTCATTTTGTGTAACTGACATATGATAAGTGACAAAATTTTTCCACCACAATTTAACTTCTTCCCTATAGGAAGGCATTTGGGTGGTTGATACTTCTTCTCCATTACAAGTTCCTTGAGCACATATGTGGGTATTTCTGTTGGAAATGTTCTTAGAAATGGAACTGCCAGCCTGAAGGGCTCATATTTTCAAATGCTCGCAGATATTGCCAAATTGCTCTTTGAAAAGACAATGCTAGTTTACAATCCCACCAACAGAACATTTCCCCATACTTCAGGAGAAAATTAATATAAAAACCAATTTGAAAATTTAAATGTGTTTTTGAAGTTGAACTGCAACTCAATAACAAGGGATAGAAACATGCCTTTGATTTTAAACAGATGACATGCTGAAATTCAGATATGCTAGGAGTACAGAGATAATTCTTGGAGTACAAGAATCCTCGCCTTCACTTATATATTATTTAATTGCATCTATTCACATAACCTTTTGAAGTTGGTTTCATAAAGAGGCCACCATGCTCACTGCAGAGAGGCTCGTTACCCCCTAAAGCACGACCTCCGACAGTGGCATGCAGAACGCCTCACCACAGCCATGGTGCCAACTGCAATAAAGGCCTGGGTTGTGCACTCTGTATGCTGATGAAAGGATTTAAGATGAACTGATTAAAGTAATAAACCATATTTGTACACTCTTAGCAGCTGCTTCTACCATATAAAAGGCGGTCTCTTCTTTCTTTTTCTTTCTTCTGTTCCACTAACCCTTCCACCTCCACCTCTGTGTTGTATTTTTCTTCTTCCTCCCCCCTCTCCCCACTTTTTTAAAAAGTAAATCTCAATTGAGAAATCACCTGGCCACAGAAAACTCTGTTCACCTTCAGTTTTTGAATAAACAACGAGGGATGGAGTTGGTTGTCTGACAAACACAGGATATATGATATTGTAAGCTGGTATGAAACTGTACAATGGAATGAGCCAAACACTCTGTGTCAAGGAACTTCCCATCAACACCATCCAACGCACAACTCTATCAACCCAAATTCCAGAAATGCAGAAAAGCCCATCCTGACTACTTCCATGATGTAACCACCTATCAGCAATGCCACTCTTGCTACTTTGCTGGCTTCTCAGGTGCTAGAAGCATTTTCTGGGGTTACTACCTGATGCTTTTTGCACAGAGCTTTACCCAAGAACCTGTCAGAAGTTTCCATCTGAAGTGAAGCAGAGTTAAGTCAAAGTGCTTAAAACTGCTAGTCAAGAGGTTTCATTTGTTCATTTTTTTCCCTGTCAAAAATGCATTCTTATTCAATATTTCTCTACCCCAGGAGTAAATAAACTGTTTTGCAAGCACACCCTATAAATTTCAAAGGAAGGATTTACTTTAAAATATTTTTTATTATTTCTTATTTTATTTTTTTTTCAATTGTATTGTGAAGGTTTATTCAAAAACTGAGTAACAGGTGGTTACTTCATCCGCCAAAGTTAAATGAAACAGACATTTATTATAAAATCAGGAGAAGAGTAAATTCACCCCATTTACCATAGGTATGATTTCATTTTAGGACAGTAAAGAGTAACATTTTAAACTGCATTTCAGAAGTTTTATCCTACGATGAACATAAGACAAATTGCACTGTAATCATATATACTTAATTGCATTTTTAGTCATGTGCAATTAATTTATGTTGTCTTAAAAAGCATTCCCCCAAATCCAACAGATTCTCCTAGAAACTTAGGAATGAAACAGAGTGCCAGGAGACGATGGAAATAAGGCCCCCTTGAACTGATCCAAAGGATCTCATTAGCCAGGTGGGTCGCTCATCATACTGTGAAGACTCAGGCCACATGCAAGCCCTCTTCCAATGGTCATCTCTCCTCACACTTACTTCCCATGGCCCACACTTCACTGCCTCCTCAGAGCTCAGCCCATTTCCCTTTGTGAAGCCTTTTCTGATTATTTTAGCTCATAATTCTAACTTCTCTCCATTTCTGGAGTGCTTACTGTCTATACCATTCCTTTCAGTCCTTATTCATTTACTTTCTTTTTTTTTTTTTTTTTTTAAAGATTTTATTTATTTATTTGAGAGAGAGAGAATGAGAGAGACAGCACATGAGAGGGGGGAGGGTCAGAGGGAGAAGCAGACTCCCCGCCGAGCAGGGAGCCCGATGCGGGACTCGATCCAGGGACTCCAGGATCATGACCTGAGCCGAAGGCAGTCGCTTAACCAACTGAGCCACCCAGGCGCCCCTCATTTACTTTCTTATATCATCATTTTATAATCCTGTCTTTCTGAAGAGACATCCTTTAGGAGTAAAATACAAATCTTACACCTTTTAATTTGCCCAGTATAGTGATAAACATTTGGTTGGGAAATTCAGGAAATGCTGAATTGAAATGTCTAGTAAGAAAAAATGATATAGGCAGAGCAAAGGAATATTACATATAAGCCACAAAGTACAATTATGATCTGCCAGCTTAATAAAAAACACACTAGGGGCGCCTGGGTGGCTCAGTCGGTTAAGCGTCTGCCTTCGGCTCAGGTCATGATCCCAGTGTCCTGGGATGGAGCCCCGCATCGGGCTCCCTGCTCGGCGGGAAGCCTGCTTCTTCCTCTCCCTCTGCGTGCCTGCCTGTCTGCCTACTTGTATCTCTCTTGCTCTCTCTCTCTGTCAAATAAATAAATAAAATCTTTAAAACAAAACAAAACAAAACAAAAATAAATAAAAAACACACTGATTGTGAATTGGTAAGAAAAAAACAAAGCCCTTCAAATAATTAACTTCTGAAAAATACCAGAGAACTTATCTGATAAGCTAGGTCAATAAGTCTTAAGACTTTGCTATTTCCTATCTTTTCTGCAATTTCCACTGAGCACATTACAAAGTTATATGCAGAATACAGACAAAAGTGGGTTCTTTTCTCCCTGCTAATTAACAAATGTATTTGCAGAGGGAGAGAAACCTATGCTGTCACCCCCCTAGCTTTTGTTTTGGTTTTCCTGAGAGTTAACATTTCCCCAGTACAATCTTCAGAATAACAACGCACACGTATTGAGCACCTGCCCTGTGCCAAGCACAATGCCCAATGCTTCTACCATCTCCCCCCACTGAATCATCCCTCCAGCCCCAAGGGACAGGCACTCCGATGAGGATGCTGAGGCGCAGAAGCCAGCATGCTCAAACCGTCCTCAGATTCCCACACCCTAGCTCCCGACACTGCCGTACCACACAAAGATGCGCACACAGGAGAAACTGTCATGCTGAACCTCAAGGACAAGCTCATGATCTGAAGGAGCATTTCCAAAAGCAAGCAAATCTTGTGTGTCTTCTCTTGCGCCATTGTGTTTTTCTCCCCCAGGCCTTGTATCACTTGTCTTATCCTCACTCCTACACTGGCTCATGCCAACGCTTTGGTCCCCCGCATGTTACCTCCAGCCTGCGCAGCTCTCCCTGGCTCTTGATGTAGCTCTGTTCCCTCATGAGAGCCTCTTTCAACCAACCATTCTGCATACCTCCAATGACCAGCCCAGTTTTTCAATAATACATTTTCATCTCAGCTTAAAATTCTGAAACAGCTCTCACTGCCTCTAGGCCTAAAATCCAAGGCCCCACTGAATGGCACCCTTGCGCTAGCCAACTTCGTTTCCCATTACCGCCCCTGCTCCAACAGGGTGCATCTCTCCCTTGTCCTCCCACACCTCTCCTTCCACACCAGCATCCCAGCCTCCTTCCTGCTTCCTGTTCTCAGTGCCTTCTCTTCTCTCAACCTGTTGCTTATGCTAAACTCATCGTCAGAACCACGACCGGTCCCAATGCCATTTCCTCCAGAACCCTTCTCACAGGGCTAGGCACAAGGATGTCGACTCGGAATGTCTGGATTTGGCAACACACACGCACACGCGCACACACACACACACACACAAGTGCAAAATGTTGACTATGTAAGAAAACAAAAGAGCCCACTGCTGAAGGAAAAAACCTCTCCACAGTTTCTTTTCTTTCACCCCACATTCACAAATACACACAAGTCTTTCCAACTCCCCTAATGTTGGCAAGTTTAAACTGCAGTTTTCTGAAACAAAGGTCACTTGCTCAGCTACAGATAAATAAAAATTCACAAGCATCTCCAGGAAAATCAATACAGGTACTAAAATATCTAAGTTGATAATAAATTTTAGTTCCCCTCGCACATAGCTCAGGAATGTCACTATTTACTGGACCTGCTGTAATATCAGATATTTCAGAAGGGTATTGATTTTGTTACTGAAGTGTGACTAAGGGGATAAATAAACTGCTCCTGGGGTCAATCGATCCATTTATCTTCACCGGTATTTTATAAAAAGTCAAAGTAGCATAAACTTTGATAAATAAATGTTATCATGAAAGAAATATTGCTGACATAAGGATCTGAAAGAAGAAAGAACAGTTTTGCTATCTGAAAGACACACGATTGGCTTAAGATTTTAGCACTTTTAATAATAGCTGCTCACAAAGAAACATCCTTTTTCATTCACTCTACATAATCCACGTGGACCCAAGTAAAATTGTGAGCCACGTGGCTGAGAAAAACAGAGGTGAGGTCACAAGTCAAGTCCTCATGAGACAGAAATGCAAGGCAAACAAAGATTTTTTTTTTTTCCTATTTATCAGAAAGTAACTGCTAGAGTCCCTAAGGTACACAAATGTCTTTGGATATTTTGGAAATGGCAGAGCTGTGGAAAATTTATCAGAATGGAGCATGCTCTGAAGTGGCTTTTTTGGGCTTTATTGTGAAACCCCGTTGCACCAATAACCACTTAACTGCACCGCAACAATCCCATAAAGATTCCAGTGCAAGGCCATGGAGAACCCACAACATCATGGCTCTGGTAGGATATTAAGTCTCCCGAAGAATTTTAATTGAAGTGTAGGAGAAGTGGGAACCCTGTGAAGAGGCGATAACTTACCCTGAGAAATTACCCTGGCAAGACAATTTTACTGTGGTTGTGCGAAGGCAGCATGACCATTTTCATCTCGTGATGGAACCGATGATGATGGAAGTTGCCATGTTGATACTGTAATTTCAGCCCAATAATGACTTCAGAAATGACCATACCCCAGGGAGACACATGGCTGTCAGGATACAGAGACTGCTCAAGATTATACATTTGGTTCAGGCAACTTCTCAAAGGGCTCTCAAACTTTAAAAAAAAATTTCCAATCCAAATATGTAGCTCTTAGATCCAAGCCTGCCCTGGTTTTCTTTTCATTAACCACCAGGAGCCCATTCAGGGGTTCCTTATTTTTCTTCTTTCCTTCACACAGACCATTGCTGCCTTCAAAGACCCCTGCCCAGAGAGACGCTTTTCAGGGTCCTGTTGGAGGAAAGCCTGCTCGGCATTTGGTGAGGCAGCTAAAAAGAGTGTATCTCCTGGGGGCTGGGGCGATGCCCAGCAGGACACAGTGGGCACTGGATACAATGGCATTTACTGACTGAAAGTGTCTGGGTGGCCAGAGCAGGCCTGGGATTCTCTGGGGGTCACAGGATGTTGGCAGTGTGGTTCTAACAGCTGCTAAAGCTACCCTGGGCAGGAACAGAGCGGTAGCCATGGGTACAGTCAAAGGGGGAAATGCCCATGACGAAAGGCTGTCTGGCAGGCTTGGACAATCTCCACGAAATAGGTCTGGCACATTCCCGTAATGGCAGGTCACAGGAAAGAGGCCAGAGTATAAAATGCTACTCATTTTGCTCCTCCTGAAGAGATGAAAGTGCAGGATTAGCCACAGATCTGTAGAAATGCATGCCCCTCTAATGGCAGCATCCCTCCTCGTCACTTGAAGAAACAGAATGTGTAAGTATGCATACGTGTGTGCACATACGCCGTCAGCTCTGAATTTATTGCAGAAATTCTCCCTGATATCATGGCACTAAGGAAATAAGGCAAAATTTTCTTTAATGGGGGTTTTCTTCTCTATTTTCTTCTCACCAATCATTCTGAGGATCCTGGACTTGTCTTCCCAATGCATTATGTCAGACTGAGGCTTTCATTCCTCTATCAGGATGTCATCTACATGTGGGTTATACATAACTGGAGAAAACGCTCATCATAACCTGGGAGACAGGCCCTTTGCCCTGGTGCTTGGGCTGCAGAGCAATCTGTGTTTCTCCCTTGAGCTTTTTCCCGCTCTCCAAACAGATTCTGCCAAACCCTTCTGTCTCTGCTAAACCCTTGCTCTCCCCTCTCTCTCCATGGCCAATGGGACACCTCCACTTGGACTGAACTCATCATCTGACCCCCTGCTTGCAATCTGCTTTTCTTCATGTGTTCACTCTCAGAGAGTGGCACCATCATCCTTCCAGCTGCCCAAGTTGGTGCTCTGGGAGTCAGCCACAGCTCTGCCCACGTTTCACCCCGTATCCAGCTCATTACCAACTCTTCCTGAAGAGCTCTGTTCTCTCCATCCCTACAGTCTCTAGCTCACACTCTATTCTTTCTTCTCCAATTGCTGTGGTCATCTCCCAACAAGTCCCCTGGTATCCAGTCCAGCTCCAGTGGGTTGTCTCCCTGTGGCCATAGGGATCTTCTAAGACTCATTTCATCAAGTCGCTCCCCTGCTTGAGACACTTTGGTGGCTGTGCCCTTAGAAGAAAAGGCCAACTGCTTGTCACAGCTAAAGAAGGCATTTCCGGATCTGGCTCAGCTTAACCTCTTTTATTTCCCTTCACAACTTCCCCGTTCACCCACTTTCTGTTCTCACCTACACTGCTAGGTTTTGCAAATATTTTTCCCTCTGCCCCTGTGCATCGCAGAAGTGTCTGCTTGGATGTAATTTCCTCCTCAAATCTGAAAGAGAGGTCCCTCCTCGGCTCTCCTACAGGACCCCATGTGTGGTGGTCATTAATACTGTTCATGAAACATAGATTTTTAGATGTATTTGGAAGTGTATTTGCTCATGACTGTTTAAACGGTAAGCTCATGCACTAAAAAAAGTATAAACTTTAATAAACAGTATAAATAATTTATAGCCCTATAAATTCTTAAAATCTGGAAGTCACATGCTACAATTAGTACTGACTTGTTATACATGTACAATGGAGGAAATATTTCTCTTTTATGGTCAGAGAAATTGAACATTTGTTTAAAATCAATGAGTGATAAATTCTAATTCCCAGTAGGTGACTCTTCTGAATAACGTTTAAATATATATCTAGCATGCTATGTGTTTGAGTATCTTCTGCTGAATTCAATTGTTGCCTCAGCTCAACAATGCAGGTGTAGCACATCGGTGCAGATGTACCTCATTTTACCTGACAGGCATGCTTTGAAAACTACATGTGAACTGAATTTCTGTGAATCGAAGTTGATTTTAAGTGTCCCATTTGAGCAAATTCTACAGTAATTCCATGTTCAAAGGGAAGAATCACCTCCTAATTTAAGTTTCTTGAATAATCCAGACTTTCATAATTGGATTTACTTACAGCAATAATATAAAGTAATTAAATTGATTTTAGTCACAGAATAAAAAAGAAAGAAAAAACAGAAATATAAGATATGTACACATACATTGCCTACATCCTATATAATACAAACACTAAGATGATTAAGCTGTTCTAAAGAACTCTCATATATAATGAGGGAAGAAATAAAGGAAAATTTAGTATTTCTATTCTTCTGAATCCCATTTTATCGATAAGTAAATTTTTTTTTTCTCTCAATTTCCAACTACCAAGGACAATAGAGCTATTTTTTTTACAGCCACAACGATGAAATAATCTTGGAAGAATAATCTCAATTTTCATAATAAATAAATATGAGTCATTTAGGTTCACCAATATGTATATGTATAACAGTAATTACATCGTTAAACTCTATTTCAACAGTTATAAGATGCTGTCAATTGTGAGATGCACGACGATGTTGTGTGCCATTTGGAAAGAAAAACTGCCAACCTAAATGATGACACATAATAGATTGTGAGACACATTCCAACTTTGGAGATGTTAAAATATGAGAAAAATGTGAATCCTGATATCAATGATACAAAGTAACAGATTCTTTCCTGCTTTATTTTCAGTATTTGGAATAGTGTTTGGCAACAGTAAACACTCTATAGATATTTGTTGAGTGGCTGAAAAAATAGTGAGTATTTAAAACACAGTGAAATAAATAAATGCCCTGCATACAGAAAAATGAGAAAAATGGTGGGCACTGATCAAAAGTTTTAAAAAGTGCAGTTGTTTTATGACCAAATACTGCTTCTTTTAAATTGCAGCTCAGAAAATCAGAATACAAATAATAACCTCTTTACAAATTTCCATTAAATAGATAACTATCAGGTTTCAGATACACAAAATCATATATAAATTTGATGAGATTACTTTTTTAATTAGATTTTAAAGTGAATGCCCTGCTATGCCTTTCTGGTATGGTTTATAATAGATTTTCCTTTGAGTTTTACTTTAAGCTCATTACTTATATCAGACTTATCTCAAAGGTCTGGGGTATCTTACTGGGACTGAACAAACACACCTTAGGCTTATGTCTGCAATCATGTCAATATGAATGGGAAATGTCCTATTTTACAATTGTGGACAACCCGCTGATGCTGCCAATTACATACCTTCTTCTCAAATATATTTCATGAATACTCTTCCTTTATTATATTTATCTTCTTCTACTGACATCATTTGAAGATGTTCCCAGCAGAGAGCAGTTTTGTAAACAAAGAGGAATTCAACAACTTCTATTTGTTGCTTAAATTTGCTCGGTTTTAGTCAATCACTTTACACATCTTTATGAATTTTATCCTTCACCTGAAAACTCCCCTTTTCTTCCCATTTGTTCTGTCTTCATGGGCTCATGAGTATGAAACCAGAAACTAGTTAGGTCATTTCTGAGAGTTCTGCCATCTGACACTTCACTGGGAATGGAAGCTACAGCTTCCCCAAGCCTTGATCTTCACGTATAAATGCCAGGTCTGTCGGGTCTGAGATAAATCCGTGTCTCCTCTGTGCTCAATACACAATGCAAAACAGGGCCTGGACCTCTGGAGAATAACTAAGCAAGGAAATCAGGTTCTATCTGTACAATAAAATGCACATCTCACATTAAATGGCAAATCCTTCATTTCTAAAGGTTGAATAGGATAGTACTTATAAATGAATTCCACTTGGTTAAATTTAGAGTGCAGAAAAAGTCCCATCCAAAAATATACTCTGGCTTGGGGCCCTTTCCATTTGATTTTGAATTTATCTCACACCCTTTCCTCTCAGTAGCTGATGAGGCAAACACCAGTTGATACAGCAATATCAGGCCCAGAAATCTGAAATATTTTAGTGCTCTGAGTGAGTTGCCTTATAGAGTTTTCAATTAAATGAGGGCTTTGCTTTATTGATACGTTTGGTGCAAGCAATCTCAGTAACAATGCTTCCCTATCTTGTTCATTGTTCTGTTCTGTTTCGTTTCTTTAATAATTGACTTGGCCTCTGCCTTGTTCTCCAGACTCCCCAGGCATCCTTCTTTCCCCTGTAGAGAGGGAAAGATCTCAAATGAGCATGGCCAGTTCTATAAGCCCATCTGTCTTAAAACTGTCTAGAACACTACCATAACCTGTTTGGTCCTCTTTCCCGGGTGCCTTTTAGGGTCTAGAGTAACAGCCCTTCCCACACCTCTAGTGCCTGCAACCCTCCTTGTGGCCATGACGCCAGCTGTCCCAGAATGACGTGCCAGCGCCTAGTGCCCCACCCTCCTGCCTTCTCTTTCCTCCATCCCCTCCTTGGCTACTGCCGCTTACTGGCTTCTTCCATCCCCCTACACCCTCTGGCTTCCTCCTCTGGGTGGTCACTCTCCTGAACTTCCCCCTTCCACTCTCCCTAACACATAGGCACCTGTGCTGGGGTGGCCCACAAACCTCGATACCCCAAGGCCAGTCTTCAAGGGATGGACCTGTGTTGCCTATGCTTGGTGGGACATCTGATGATGGTGGGACATCCCGAAATCTCTGCTGCTCTTTCTCTCTGCTGGCACCTGAGTCTTCACAGGGTTGCCCTGAAGATGCTTGTTCAAGTTCCTGCCAGCTTACCTCTGCTAGTTTTGGGAAAGGCTTCTGATGAAAACTTAATAACGGCCCTCTTAGTCTCGGTGACTTTGCACAAATAAAGGCAAGGACAGTCATCTGCCTCACATTCTTGGTCCAAATGCCTCTTGCCTGTCTCCCCACCCTACTTCCCCTCTCTCAGAAATAGAGATCATATCATTAGTTACAGTTTCTTATCATCTTAGACACTGATTATTTAAATGACAAGGAGAAATCACTCCAATTAATTGTCCCCTTTGCTCTCCTGTGTTTATTCCTAACCTTGGACCCACAAAGAGAAAGAGAGGTGCTTCGTGCAGTTCAGTGCATCGGTATAAACAGCAATACAAGGCTTTTGTTTCAATTTTATATTTTAAAAACTGTAACAGATATTCATGAGTTTAATTTAACTGTCTACTTACTAGCAGCCGTGCTTGTTAAGGGCTGCAATAAACCAACAGAAAAATTAAGCGCTCCACTTCCTCACATCCTAAGTAATACATTATTTTAAAAGTCCCGTCATTATGAATTCAGTTGGTACTCATACCAGCAGCAAAGATCCTAATGACTGCATTTGGTATTCATACAGATGTTATCATTTATCATGCCCTCTACTGCCATCAGAGAATCATTCCCATTCACTGTTTTTTTATTCCTTGTGTTTGATAAGTAAGCTGATAATCTTTGCTCTACACAATAAAAGAATATTAAAACCAGGCCTGACTAATGTGTGACTGTAGACATGAGAAGAAACTTTTATAAGTCCCCAACACCAAAAACTCCAACTTCTTCCCTGTGACTCCATCCAGATGATTTTAGGCATTCTTACATTTCTGGATGCCATTCCAAACAATGTGACGATAAAACTCCCTAAATTGCATCTTAAACCTTAAAACATTACAAACCACAACAGCTACTGTTAACTGTGTACTTTTATCATATCAGATATTCACTTGATAGTCCTAAGAATCCGGACAATTCGGCATTACTACCCCCATTTTATATATGAGGGAGCTGAATCAAGAAGAGGTCAGGAAACATGCTTGGCAAGCTCAGAACCAGGATGTGACAAGAGCTGGGCTTCAGACCTAGACTTCCCAACTACCAAGTGGGTGTGTTAGCACCAGCATGTCAGCCCAAAACATAATCCTACCCTTATCCATCTGCAGTGGTCAGTTGTATGCGTCAACTTGGCTAGGCTACAGCCCCCAGTTACTCAATCAATCACTAAAGTAGGTGTTGCTGGGAAAGTATTTTGTAGATGTGATTAACATCCACAATCAGCTGCCTTTATGTAGAAAAGATTATCATGGATAATATCGCTGGGCTTGATCCAATCAGTTGAAAGACCTTAAGAGCCCAACTGAGGTTTTCCTGAAGAAGAAGTTCTACCAACCAGTTCCACCAGTGGATTATAGCATCAGCTCCTGGCCAAGAGTTTCCAGCCTGCTCTTCCTGATGTCCTGCCTATGGATTTTGTACTTGCCTAGCCATTCCCCACAAACCATAAGCCAACTCCTTGCTATCTATCTATCTATCTATCTATCTATCTATCTATCTTTTTATTGATATATATCCATATATCTCCTACTGTTTCTGATTTCTCTCCTGGAACCATGGCTGATACACCACCTAAGAACTGTATTGATGGTTAAGGAGCTATCATATGCCAATACTGTGCTAAGTACTCTTACCTGTTACTATACAGCAAGCCTATACATATACTACAGGCCAGGCAAATACTGGATGCACCATGTTTTTGAAGATCAACCCCCCAGATCCCTTAATGGTAAGCAAATGAATTCTAACAATAAGCACAGCTATTTCACCTTTTGCAATTTAGGGCTCCTTTTATCCTAAATGGAGGTGGAAAACAACCTTTCCTTCTCATCTATTTGAAGTCACTCATATACTTATCATATCATTGATAAAAAGAATGTTAAAATTATGTAAAATCTGCATAAGCTAACACTAGCCCAATTCTGTTGCACTGTGTACAATTTTTACCATTTTACATAATTAACAAGTTCATGCAAAACTCAGTCATTCTGTGTGCAAGATTAAAGTGAAATATTTCAAGTATTACCAAAATATTATTCCGCAGACACTAGTTTAGAAAAGCCTATTCTTCTCTCCAGGTTAAATAACCCACCCTCTCTACTGCTTCACTGTGAATCACGCACCCAATCTTGCAATTACTTCACTGGCTTGCCTGTGGAGTTTTTACTATTTATTTTTTCTCATCCTAAGCAGCTAACACTAGATTCAGGTTTCTAATAAGAGAGTCTGAGTTGTTGAGGAATACGGCTCTTACCAGGAAACAAACATTCCATTCACCAACCATATTCAGTCTTGAGTTTACTATACCCGTCCCCACACCACTGCAGTCAATCCCCTCATTCTCTTCCCGCCAAGCAGAAGGCACCTTAATGCTTTACCTTCCTTCCTCATTGAAATCAATGAGTCCTGGCCTTATGACCACAGGATTCTCACATCTTAGCTTTTGTCTTTAATAAAAGTGTCTACCTGAAACTTGTTTCTAATTCAGGTGGCTTATACTTGTCCATTTTCTCCCACTTCTCATAATAATTTTGAATCTTTGTTGGCTATTTTACCTCTTGCTTACTGGTCTAAAGTCAGTAATAGATCTTCTATGTGCCACTGAACATCATTTTCAACCCTTCACTCATGTCCCTAATCAAAAGCTGTTTAAAAGTCATCATTTCAGGGGCACCTGGGTGGCTCAGTCGTTAAGCGTCTGCCTTCGGCTCAGGTCATGATCCCAGGGTCCTGGGATCGAGCCCCGCATCAGGCTCCCTGCTCGGCAGGAAGCCTGCTTCTCCCTCTCCCACTCCCCCTGCTTGTGTTCCCTCTCTATGTCTCTCACTGTCAAATAAAATCTTAAAAAAAAAAAAAAAAAAAAGTCATCATTTCATGTATAGCAGCATATGTTCAATTTGAGATGAACTTCGAAATGTAAAATGTGCTGATTTGGACTGAAAGAAACATAACCACAATGCTATGCTCTGTCACAGAGACTACTCACTAAACAATAATTGCATTAAAATGACCATTCAGGAGGAAAGCACTCGTAATACTTGATTTGGGAATAAATATACTTTTGTTTAGGCAGTGACAGAAAACCACCCTCCCATTATTTATTCACTAAGTACTGGTGGTTAACATTTTTATTGTTCATTTGTTTTCATTCCCAAGCATATTTTTAAAAACTAGACTTGATTAATAATTTAAAGTACTGTATTATGCAGTAGCATTTGGATACTGTATTAAAGCATTAAGGAAAGATCTAGATAGGGAAGAGGTAAAATAGCAATGTATTCATCCTTTGTCACCACTGTATTATATTTTGGCATTTTGATCACTATCTGTACAAAGGAATGAAACAAAAACAGCTGGATGAAAATTTCTAGTTATTGCAAGAATGTTATAAACAGTCTTTTCTTCTACATCACTACCCATGAGCTAGATAAGGAGAAATGTCTCTTAGACCACAATATGAGCAAAGTATCTGCTTGTCCTAAGTGGCTAAGTTTATATTTAAGGACAGAGTGATTCCTGAAGCCCTTCACGTTTCCCTTTTCACTTTGGTCACTAGGGAACTCAGAGGGAATTTACCAGCTACTTTAACTTACTATATAATAATTGTATGAATTTTGGTAAGTTACCTTAGATCCTTTTCTGAATAAGAGACATATGACTAATATTGTAGTTTGACAAAGTAAGGTAAATATGATCACTGAAGGAACTCTCACCAGCTTTGCTGTTTGGCTGCACAAATCATGTAATTAGAGCTAACATCACGTATTACTCCAAATACTGAATTAGGGACTCTACAATTCCTTCCTTCCTATCCAAGGAGGATACTCTGATGATTGGTGAAGTTTACGGAAGGATCTTGAAAGAACACTTCTACATAAATGTTAAGGACGGCATAAAAAATGCTTCTGATTTGTGTGTACAGTATAATAACCCAGCACGGAGTCTGAGTCAGAGCTGCTGGGGTGTGGGCTTCCTGGGGTGAAGCATATTAGTCCATTTATTCTGCCAGGTGCCTGATGTTCTGTCTTTGACAGTGGATTGGCCTTTATTGTAGGAGGTATGGCATCAAGGGTCTATGTGGTTTTGTGTGTGACTCACATCCGAAGATCTTTCCATCATTGTTTGATCTCTTATTTCTATGTGTTATTTTTTATAAGACTAAGCATGTACCAAGATATAGTACAAAAAGATTTTTTTTTATAAGAAAAGGATTCCTCTCAAAAGCTCAGTAGAAACTGGAAATTACAAACTACCTGCCCCAGTAAATCTAACTGGTTTTGTCAAACGTTTGTGCCCATATAGAGATTTGTACTTTTTATGTTCACTCAGACAGGCAGGGCAAAGGATGGGGGTCTGGCTATTATGGCAAGCACTAACCCCTCTGATAGAGCAAAATTCCAAGTATGAAGGTTGAATAGTCATTAGAGGTTTCCTGTGTCCCAGGATTCATACTGTATTTTACTGATCAACACCTGAACTGCATATGGAAACAGACTAAATGCAGGTGTTATGTATTATTGCAAAACGGTCCTTTAAAAAATAAGCTGCTGTACCCAGACCCAGCAACAGCTGCCTGAAAGGACGCTGTGTGGTAACTGAACGGGGTGAACTGAGTTACGGCAGCCAAGAGGCTAGAAAGGAAGATATGTACTACAGCGACAAAAGCCAATACCTGTGCTACATGGTGAAGAAACCTATGTTGTCACTTACAGCTGGGATGTGAAATTCCAAGAAGAACTGGGTATTTGAAAGCAATTTAACATTTTAAAAGCTCTAGATGGTAAAGGTTAACTTCCCTGATGATTCATCAGGTCTGTCTTGTTGAAAGTGGCAGAATTTACAAGCACAAAATAATAGCTGGCAAGGGAAAGTGCCCAAAAGAAAGAGAGAAGCAGAATCCATCTATAGCCAGGATACCAAGTCTCAGACACAGTATTCCTTGGCATGTGGAAGTAATTCAGAGATCAATGGGAGTAATATATTGCTTTTTAGCCCAAAGGAGAACAAGGCTACATTCATGTTACCGGGGAATGGTGAGTCTCGATTTCTGCAAGTGATTAGCCTATAAAAGGAAGACTGCTCTATTTATTAATGTAAGAACCTAGCATTATTAGAGGCTCAGGGCAAAAATACACTATGACTCATGGGGAAAAAATCTTCCTAGGAAACTAATGATCAATAGTTCTATATTTACCTAAAGTTTTATGCTTGATGACAAACACAGTCCATAAATGTCATTTGGTAATTTGCATTGGGAAAATTATTGGCCAAAAGTCACACTTGGGGCGCACATGCTTCCAAAGTCCACATAACTTGCTACAACATGTCCTCATATTTATAACTATGCTGTATGTCCTCATTAAGACCCAATAAATTACTTCTCTGCACCACTGATTATGAAGATTTTTCTCCGTTAAGGTACCTTCCAATCATACAGAGGTTTCCAAAGGTCATATTTTTAACCCTAATAAATATAGTTGTATTTCTCACCAAATGATCTCAAGATCAGAAATCACTAGGGTATGAAAGAGACATGAGGCTACATATCAACTCAGAAAACTGTACATTTAATGAGGGACAAAATCTCACAGGGTCATACATTCCCAAATGATAACACGGGGAAACAAATTCTTACTGTTTCTGTATTAGGGATTGATCTTGGCTCTACCAAAATTGCATATCCACGAGCAAGATAAATTATTATGGTTATTTTAAGCCACTAAGTTTTGAGGCGGTTTGTTATGCAGCAACAGCTAATCCAAACACTCCCTATGAGGGTAGAAGTAAGATGCCTGTGAGGGGATGTCCTTTCTGTAGAGACAGATACTACATGGTACCCAAACAGGGAAGAACAAGGATAACCGCCATATGCACTCCCACTACTCCCAGCCCCATCATAGCCTGGACTCTGCAGCACTTACTATGTTCTGATAAACGCTGGGGCAAAACCAATTCTATCTCACTCCTTTCATTCAGAGAGGAGAAGACAGAGGAAGAGTTAAAGTAGTTTAGTGACAAGGACTATATCTTACTCCGGTATACCTACTATTGTGTCTAATAATAGGAACCTTATATAAATAATTACATTAAATAGTGAATTCTTGATAGTATGTTTGTTTTTCACAATTGTATATATTAGCAATTTTGAATCTTTTTTTGTGTATTCTAATATGGAACAAATAAGTAAATATATTGTGGGTAATAGGAACAAGGCTTTTCAATATCAAAAAAGGGAATTATAAAGGCAGAAAGAGAGAAGGCTAGAATGAACCCTGTGGAACTGGATTAGAATTAGAGATGTCAGTATGATCCCTGATTTTTGTTGGAGAGGAAGGTAGATAGATATATAGAAGATAAATATTAGATAGATACTTAGGTATCTAGCAGTTGTATATGTTAAATAGATATTGATAGTGTATGTGTTTGTTTCTGAACCACCTAAGTGGCAGACATAAATACAGAGAGAGAGTGTGTGTGTCTGCTACCTCTTTCCAATTAAAAAGCCTAGAAGCAATAATACCCAAGTAGCAATGAGCACACACAGTACCCAGATCTTGGTTTCTAAATACCATGACCTTGATAAAAGGAGCCAGGGCTCCCTCCTTAGAGAAATGGCTGATTCCAGAACTAGGGTTGGGGAATTACAAAATTATTCTAGAACATCTTACTGTATCAGAGAAAAGGTAATAATGGGGAATAAGGGCGATATGGCAACTGGAAACAAGTCAGCTTGTTGAAAATCTCACTGACCATATCTGGGATAATTTGAGCATTAAGATAATGTGAATAATCCATTATAACCTATTGAATAAAATAAAAATCCCTGAGTCCATACTGATTGAATTAATAAATAAGGTAGAAAGGAAAGCTCTTCTCTACATAGGAATGTCAACTAATAAATGTAGAAGTAATGATGCAATTAGAAAATCACTGTTTGGCAAGCACCACTATAATAAATGACTCAGGCAAGAACCATCAATGGATGCTAAAACTAGTGAGTGAAAACTTCATAAGAAATAAAATGTCTACACAGTCTCAAAGATACTTATTGGCAATACTTATTAATAACTTCAGTAGAGAAAACTGACGAGTACTACCTTAACCAAGTAAGGATGTTCACATCACCAGTGATGAGACAAGTCAATATCATGAGCCTCTGAACATGATGTTTTGAGATGAATCAGCATCTCTTCTGTGGCATTCCCACCAAAAAATGCAAAACCTGAATCTAATCACTGGAAAACATTAAACAAATGTAAATTGAGAAACAGTTTATAAAATACTGGCCTCTGGTCCTCAAAAATGTCAAGACTGTGAAAAACAAAAACAAAAACAAAAAAAGCCTGAAAAAATAATGCATATTGAAGGAGTCTAAAGAGGCATGTCAACTAAATACAGTGGATAATCTTGAATTGGACCCTGGACCAGGAAAAGAGACATCATTAAGACAACTTGAGAAATTAAAATAAGGTCTGTAGATTATTGTATTAATGTTAATTTCCTAATTTTGATCAATGTACTATGATTAGGTAAGAGAATGCTCTTGCTTTTTTGGAAAACACACACTAAAGTATTTAGGAATAAATGAGCATCATGTTTGCACTGTTTTCTCAAATAGTTCAGAAAAAACTATATGTATATATGCTAAAGCCATATATTTTATATTATACACACATATAGGGACCAAAGAGAAGAGAAGAGAAAAGGCCATACCACCCTGAACACGCCTGATCTCATCTGGTCTTGGAAGCTAAGCAGGGTCGGGCCTGGTTAGTACTTGGATGGGAGAAAAGGAAAAGGAAAAATAATGTGACCAAGCATTAACATTTGGGGAATCCAAGTGAAAGGTGTAGGGAATACTTTGACTCTCCTTGCAACTTTTCAGCATAAAATTACTTCAAAATAAATGTATTAAAATTATATAGATATGGGAGCACCTGGGTGGCTCAGTCAGTTAAGCGTCTGCCTTTGGCTCAGGTCATGATCCCAGGGTTCTGGGTTTGAGCCCTGCATCGGGCTCCCTGCTCAGCGGGGAGTCTGCTTCTCCCTCTCCCTCTGCTGCTCCCCCTGCTTGTGCCCTCTCTCTGTGTCAAATAAATAAAATCTAAAAAAAAAACAAAAATTATATAGATATGAAAAGATGAAAAATATTGGCTTAATAATGGAACAGATGAATTAAATTATATATTAACTTCTAATAGCAGTTAACATGAAAAAAATACGTAGCCACATGTATCAGTAGGGACAGGTGCTGAAAATGTACCAAGTGAAAAAAGGCAAGTTCACAATGTCATGGACAGTACAGTATCATTTATGTAATTTAAAACATATAGGTGAGACATTACTATGTCATTTAGTGAAATTCTTAATTTTTAAACATGGGTACCCACATTTTCATTTTGCACTGAGTCCCATAAGTTACGCAGCCCCACAAGTTGTTATAACACTTTCTTTCTTTCATAAAAAAGTAACTAAAATAAATTAGCTATTTCTGGACAGCATATACCCTGGTGTTTATTGTGTTATTCTATGTACTTCTCAGTATTTCAATGTTTTTTTCAAGTTAAAAAGGATCTTTTCACAAGTTCATCTTAAAATACTAATATAGCTTGTGGTGGTAAAACTGGAAAAACACAACAATGACAGCCCTATATTCAGCATTGCAAAGTTGGGTTGCCCTAAACTAAAGTTTAGTTTAAAAGAGAAGTTCTCTGCGTAGGACACTCTTCCCTTGTCCCAATCCCCTGCATTTACTTCTCTGCTGAAATGTTACCTCTTCAAAAGTTTTCTTTAACCACTCCATCAACAATTCCTCCCTTCATTCTTAGCTCATCACTCTATCCCCTCACTTTGTTTTTTCACAGCACTTACTATTCTCTGAAATCCTATAATTTCTTTGTGTAGTCATGCATATTATATTCTCCTTCATTAGAATATAAACCCTAGAGGTAAGGAGCTCTGTATTCCTTGTTGCTTCCATATTTCCAGCACCTAAAACAGGACTGGCACACAGCAAGTATCTAATGTCCATTAAAAAATAAACTTAGAATGAGAGATAGAGACAAGGAGAGAAAGATTTGCAGACATGGAAGAGACCTAAAAGAGTCTGCGCTTTTGTAACAAGCCCAGAGTAAGATTTTCCAAGAGCCTGCAGGATGCACTAAGCATGCAAACACGGACTTGGAGGAAGCTAGGGACACCCTGGTCCTTGGAGATCACATTCTCCAATCATGCCCTTAGGAAACATATCCTGGCAACAATCCTGAACAGAATTATGAGCTACCTCTTCAGGGACAGCAACATCTCCAGGTCATCAATTCTGGTCACCCCAAATCTTCATTTCAGGGTGGCCTTGCAAGCCCAGGACCCGACACTTAATGCCACTTCTGTAAGACCAGAAATCTCTAGAAGATTTGCACTTCTGTGTATCTTTGCTCTTGTTCATGCTACATCCTGTTTCTTAGCTCAACCAGAAGCCAGAGGGCAGGAAAACCTGATACAGTTCTTACAGGCACTTCCCTGGCACTAAGCAGCTGGGAGAACAGGTGAGAGTGGGATCTGGGACAGACAAATAGAAGAAACTCTGAATACTGACAATCACCTCTCTCTGTTCTAAACACTTATAACTAGGGATGCACAATTATATCCTCTCCTGTTAGCGTTCAATCCTTGTTTCCTGTGTGCTAGCCTTGTCTCTTTCGGCTAGACTCTAAGCTCTTCAGGAGAAGGATTCATGTATTATTTTTCCTGTATCCCCTAAAGAGATTATCATATAATCATATATCATACCATATAATTACAATAATTTAGTGATCATATGATAGATTACTAAACAGGCTGTCAGATTTTCTGATAAAAAATGACCTAAAAGCATCAGAATTTATGGTACTCTGATTATATGTGATAGCAGTATCTATCTCATTAATAGAAGTCAGAATTCTGTAGCAACCCATATACATATCTGCACAAGATACAACATAACCTAGTAAGAAAAGTAAATGATGAAAGTAGTTCGCTATTTAACAAGAAAACTGCATTATGTGCTCCACAAAAAGCATGAAAAAAATTCTGTTGGATATTTATTACTTGGCCATTATATGAAAATATTACAGAAATAAAAACCTTAGGAGAAGGAAAAAATCCTAACAAATTTTTATAGGACTGAATAGTAATAATGTTAGTGCACAATCAATTCTGATACAAAAAAGGGGGAAAGAAAAAAAACCCCAGCTTTTCTCTTTCAGTGTAGTTTTCTAAAGGGAATAAATAATTTACTATTCCTTCAACCAAGCAATTGTGTCCTATTATCTGAAAAATATATTCTGGTTGCAGTTACAAAACAAAATATAGGGTGTTTTTTTTTTTCTGGCTTGCCCATTACATTGCTTTTGATTATGAACCTGATAACTCAGAAGTCATAAAGAAAAGTTTTTTGAAACACCATCATCTTGCTTTGAGACAATGAGAAAAAGGCAATCAATCCAAAGCCTGAAACACCCTGGAAATATCTTGGGTGTTTAAAATAATTTGGAATAATTTAAATTAGACTACTTCTACATCACATTTCATGTCCTTAAAAATCTACTAATGAACATCACCCTGACCCCCACTCCGCATTCTTTAGACACTCTGGGGGTCAGAATTACTGACCATACATAGACAGTGTTCCACTCCTGCCTTCCACAAAAATGGTGCCACTATCAGAAAAGCATCTGTTCTGGCACCAGTGTTGGTAATATTAATTGCTCCAACTTTGGTTGTTGCAGTCATTCATTCTAACAACAAATATTTATGAGGTGATGTGGACAGACATAACACAAATAAGCATTACATGACTGCCATAGGAAGTGCTAACCTACAGGCTACCTCATTAGGGTGGTATTTAAGTGCAGTATGAAGGATAAGTACAAGTATTACTTAAAACCAAAACCTAATAGAAGCAGCTTCCAGTGACAAACTTTACATATATTTAAGTCTTATTTTCAAAGGTTATAATAAAAAAAACCCAGCAGCAATAAAAATACTGAATTCGGTAGAAAAAGTTTAGTATGAAGACTGAACTTGGATACCTGAAGTCCTACTTTGTCATCTAAAACCACTTTTACACAAAGCCACTAAATTCCCCAGTGGCACCACAGAAAAGGCGATTTTCATATAGGGCATGAAAATGCCTGGGTCTCCTGGTTTGGAAAGCCAGAGGTGCTATTAATCCTAATCATTATTGTTATTGCTTTATGATATACATTAGGTTACTGTCTGGTTTTTATGAATATAGACAGCACTCATTAATTCCCAGTAGCTGTAAAGAACCATTTCCCTGCACTGTAATGTTTTCCCCCATTAAGGACATGGATGAAAAACATTTGGGGCACCTAATTCTTTTATGGAAGATCCAAGAGCATAAAACTATTAATGTTTATCTCTTAAGTATAATTACCATATTTCTCACCTCAGTGTCCACAGTTGAACACATCAATTAAAACTAGATGTATAATTTTCATGTTTTGAATGAATTTAATTGTGTGAAGAAGATCTATTGTATGCCCTCCTACATATACCTTTCAGGAGGCATTCCTTTGCCAATTCTAGAATGGGTTGTAGAATATGGGATGGTTCCTTCTACAAAATAAGCCAATCCCCTGGACAGTTGCTACCAAGACCAGAGCAGCTATGCCTGTTCAGATCATTTTAGATCTAACAGGGGAACTTTACTCATATTTGAAAACTAGTATCAAGTTCAATATACCTACAATATTTTATAAAACAATTATTCCTTATTTTAAAAGATTTCATACTAATTAATCTTTTTTCCCCTTACTAATAGTAATTCCTTTAAGGCAAATGTTAAAAGTAATAGAATTCCCCAAATTAAACCCAAAGTAAGTAGAATACAGAAAATAATAAAAATTAATGAAACAGAAAACTGACAAACAGAAAAAAATCAACAAAGCCAAAAGTTGCTTCTTTAAAAGATTGATAAAATTGATAACCACCTAGAAATACCAATCAAGATTTTGAAAAAAAAAAAAAAAGAAAGAAAACAGAAATGATCAATCTTAAGAATAAAACAGTGGACATACTATAGATTGTACAAAAATTAAAAGCATAGTGAGGGGATATTATAAACAATTTTATGCCAATAAATTTGACAATGTACATGAAATAGACAGATTCCTTTAAAAACATAACTTACCAAAACTGACACAAGAAGAGATAGAAAATCTACAGAACTCTATAACTGTTAAGGAAATTAAATTTGTAATTAAACAATTTTCTAAAAGAAAACTCCAGGACAAAATGTATCCACTGTTAAACTCTTCCAAGAATTAATAAAAGAGATAATATCAATCATACACAATCTTTTATAAGACAAAGGAGAGAAGACTTCCCAACTCATCCTGTGAAGTCATTATAATCCTGGTATCAAAACCAACCACATTATGAGAAAAGAAAGTTACAGACCAAAATCCCTCATGAACAGCAATGTAAAGAAAAAAGACCTTTAACAAAATATTATTAAATTACCTAGAAGTATATAAAGAGGATAATATACCATAATCAAGTAGAGCTTATTCCCAGAATTAATGGTTGGAAATAAATTAATATAGTTGGTTATATTAACACATTGGGGGAGGGATTTATATGATCATTTCAGCAGATGCAGAGAAAGCATCTGGCACATCCATTTATGTTAAATACATAACCCATTTATGCAAAAATCTTTCAGTAAACTAGGAATAGAAAATAACTTCCTCAGCCTATAATGGACATCGAAAAAAGAAAAGTCTATAGTTTCTCACTAAGGTTGGGAACAAGAGAAAAATGTATAATGTATACTCTTACCACCTCTATTCAACATTTTACTGAAGATCCTAGCTAGAGCAATCAGATAAGCAAGAGAAACAGAAGGCATATAGACTGAAAAGAAGCAGCAAAACTCCCCTTATTCAGTGCTGACATGTTATGTTTATATAAAAAGTCAGAATAAATCTACAAGAGAACTACTAGATCTGATAAATGAATTCAGCAATGCTGTAGGATACGAAGTCAATGTATTAGCAATAAAAAGGCTAAAAATACCATTTATACAAGTATGAAAAATATCAAATACTTGGGAATAAATTTAACAAAAGTCATGTAAGATCTTTTTTTTAAAGATTTTATTTATTTATTCAAGAGACAGCATGAGAGAGAGAGAGAGTGTGAGAGACCACAAGCAGGGGAGGGGCAAAGGGAGAGGAAGAAGTACGCTCTCTACTGAGCAGGGAACCCAACTCAGGGCTCAATCCCAGGACCCCAGGATCATGACCTGAGCAAAAGGCAGACACTTAACCATCTGAGCCACCCAGATGCCCCATCATGTAAGATCTTTATACTAAAAATTCTACAACATGGCTGAGAGAAACTAAAGAAGATCTAAATAAATAGAAAGACATATTACAAATGCACGAATTGAAAAACTCAATTATTGTTAAGAAGTCAATTCTCCCCAAACTGATCAAGAGATTCAATACAATTCCAGTCAAAATCCCAGCAGGCTTTCCTAAAAGAAAAGGCATAAAATTAAAATGGGAGACAATCATGGACCCAACATAAAAGCTACAACAAACAAGTTACTAGAAATGATGAAAAGAATACACCATCTCTGTTACCTTTCATTCTTCCCAGTAAACCATAATCTGTCTAATGAAGAAAACGTCAGGCACACCAAATTGAAGGATACTCTACAAAACCCCTGGAGTAGTCTTCAAAAGTGTCAAGGTCATAAAAGACAAGTAAAGGCTAAGGAACTATCAGAGACCAGAGAACACTAAGGAGTCATGACAACGAAAGGCAATGTGGTATCCTGGATTGGATCTTGGACAAAAACATTAAGGGTGAAACTGGTGAAATCTGAACAGAGTTTATACTTCATATACTGTACATATACTGTACTGATGTTAATTTCTTAGCTTTGAGAATTGTACAATGGACATGGAAGATGTTAACATTAGGGGTAGCTGGGTGAAGGGTATATAGGCACTTGATACACCATCTTTGCAAATTTTCTATAAATCTAAAATCACTTCAAAGTAAAAAGGTTTTAAAACGCTATTAGAACAAAGTGTAGAATAATATATTCATGAAGGTGAAGTGGGCAAAGATTTCTCAGAGTAGAAATTTTTCTTAGAAAGGAATAAATGTAAAAGAACAAAAATGATAAATAACTTGGATTTCATCACAATTAAAAATGTGCATCAAAAAGTACCATCAAGAGAATAAACAAGTAAGCCACAGAATGGGAGGAAAAATCTGCAATGCAATCTAAGAAGTGACTTCTATCTAGTATGTAACAAGCACTCCGGTACCTAATAAACAACAATAACAGCACAATAAAAGAGGCTAAAGACTTGAATAGAGCCACTTCACAAATGAACGTTTAAGCAAACTGCCAATAAACACGTGGAAAAGTGTTCGATATCATTTCCATTTGGGGAATGCAAATTAAAGCCACAATGAGATACCAACAGTCACCTACTAAAATGATTAAATGAAAGACTACACCACCAAATGTTGAGGAGGATGTGCAATACCAAAATTCTTCAGTATTGTTGGTCAAGTATAAAACGGTACGATCGCTTTGGAAATCTCTTGCAGTTTCTTAAAGTTAAACACAATCTACTCTAGAGCCTACCAATTCCACTCCTAAATATTGATACAAGAGAAGTCAAACCACAGGTCTACAAAAAGTTCTGTATTACAAGTCCATAGTTGTTTAATTCATAATAACCCAGACCTACAAATAGCCTAGATTTCCACCAAAGGATCGACCTACTGTGATACATTCATATAGTGGATTACTACCCAACAATTGGGGGGGAAAAAAGGAACCACTGATGCAGGCAATAATATCAATGAATCTCAAAAATATTATGTTGAGAAAAAAAGCCAGAAATTAAAAGTACATACTGTATGATCCCATTTCTACAAAATTCTAGAATGGGTAAAATAAGATCAAGGCTTGCTTCTAGAGGCTGGAGAAACTGACTGGAAGGGGGCATGGGGATGATGCCTTTAGCCTTTGCATTTATCATAACTGATTGAAAGGTACATTTAGTAACTGAACATTCCACTGCATGCAAATTATACCTCAATTAAGAAAAAGGTAACACAGCTCCTAAGAATTAAGAACCATTATAAGTTCTTGAGTTAACATGTTTTTTTTCCTTTATGCCTAGAATCTTTCCTACCTCTGGGGCTGAAAGAAGCCTTTTTCATAGTTCCGGTCCTTTGGCCACTTCTCATGGAATGGTGGTAAATATTTTTTTAGCCTAGCCTGTTGGAGCTTTCAGCTAGGGCAAGCTACTGTTCTGCCAGGTGTCCCTGAAATACTTCTCAAATGTAATATAGTATATTCATGCATGTGCTATTCACTCCAACACACCCATCTAGAGCATCAACCTCATAAATGTTTCACGTTTTATAAACTTTAAAAAAGAACAGAGTTCCACCATCACTCCTCCCTTGGAAGAGTTTTAAACCACCATGCCAAATACCGTATGTTTTAAGCAAACTTTTCTTCACCCCACAGGAAGCATGACAGTAACCTAGCTACATTTTCAGTAGAATAATATAGGGGAAATCTGAAGAAAAGACAAAATTGGGGCTCTGTTTAATCTCGATCTACCAGGATCTTCTCACAGTTGCCATCTCTTCGAACCAAATGCCAAGTTGCTCAAAGTTAAATGGCTCCTTAGGGAGTTATGGGATTGTGCATACAAAGTGTTGATAAGGACTTTGGTCTGAACATTTGTGATGCTTACCAGAGTACAGATTGCCAATTTCTAGATATAAGCTTTCAATGTGAAAAAGCATATGTTATATCAGGAAAGAAATATGCTTTGGGCTTAAGAATCAGCAAGTACTTTATTTCACATTCTACCCAAGTATTCTCAAGAGCCGCAATTACAAGTTCTATAAACTTAGAAGTTAATTTGTATTTTTGCAAAAGGAACATTTAAAGATGACTAGGATCTTTGAATTGTAGTTGGGTGGAAAGTGAGGTCCAATGAATTCATTCAAAAGAGATAAAGCACATAGTGACAATAGTTGTTCTATGGCATATGAGCGTATCTACAATGCTGACTGTGTAAATCATTGAATCAGATATTTTAAAGGACCTGTTCCATAGTTGTTTTGCAATAAAAACTCAATTTTGCTTTGGGAAAAATATTCCCCAAATAGGAAATTTCTGCATCCTTCATTTCCGAGATTTGTGTAGCTTTAAAAAAAGTATGTGTGTATGTGGAGGGAGAACCCCAGTGTGCATGTACTAAGCATATTAAATGTGTTTTTTGCCTCTATAAAATCACACCACAGAATTCACTTTTAATGCTGCACTTCTTACAGTTACAATTAAACCAAGGTAAAGAATAAAATCATTAACAGCTACATATAAAGGGTAAGCAAGTCCTGCTTTAAGAAACATCTCTGCTTTCGGACTATAGAATGGGCAAGAGAGAATTACAGCAGATAGCTTAATGTAGGGAGTGAACTTATCTATGAATCAACTTGCTAGATATGACCTTCAAAAGGAGATGATCAGATACGTACCCAATTCAAGCTATTCTCTGTAGGTTTGTTGTAACATTTTTCCCTTGAGCTTCCCTATCCTGTCCTTCCTCTAACAAGTACCACTGAACAAACTTTTGTGCCCTCCATTGGAGGGGGACTGAGGAAGTTTCTTTTTCCCCCTAAGACATGCCTCAGCGACTTAAGATTTTTGGAAGGAAAACACATACACACACAACACACACACACAGACAACAATGCAATTCTTCCCCCTTCAGCTAGCACAAATCTTACATATTCTTCAAGGTTCTACATGGGTATCATTTCCTTTGAGTTGCTTCCCTAGAGTTCCCAAAGAAATCAACCTTCCTACTCACATCACAACTTACATCTCTATTATAGCTCTTATTTGATCCTGCTATGATCTAGAGTTTATGTCTAATGATGTCAGTGCTCACTAAATAATAGCTGAATTCCTGGCCTTTTCATTTAAGTTTGGAATACATAAGAAGACTGTCATTCACAGGAAGGTGGAGTGAATATCCTTCTTTAATTACTATCACCATCCCTCGGTCTGCCATATTATGTAACAAACTCAAACTTCACTTTACCTTTGCTTATTGCTATAAATTCAACATTAATCTGGCAAAAATAGCAACATCAAGAGGTCACTCTATCACATGCTATGTTTCAGATTTAGAAACTATTAAACTGACACATAAAACCCAAAATGCTACTTCATCAACTTAATTTTCCTACATCCACACACTCCAAAAGGGAATTTCTATTTTAGAACTACAACATCAAAGGCAAATGACTAAGGTTTTTATTATTAATATTATTGTTACAGATTTTCTTTCCTTTCGTGCTCATACCGATTCAGACAAATTTACTTCAGGCTTGGCACAGATGACCAATCTCTATTTTTTTTCAAGCTCAATAATAATATTTTCCTACAAAATATGTTGATTAATATAGGTAAACACAAGCCATTCCAAGGAGTGATTCTCACTAGCCCAGAACATGATGTAGGAATTTACATCTGTTGCTTTTGATATCCTTGAGGTCAAGGACCACATATTAATATATTGTGTTCTCGGCAGAGAGCATAGCACCTGGTACATAGTCAGTACTCAATCCAAGTTTACAGAATGGATGCCCTACATTTAGTCTTGGGCAGATGAAAAGACAACCAAAAAATGAAGAAAGACAGCATGCTGAAATCTCAGCCTTCCACTACCTTCAGCCTTCCTTTCTGTGCTTCTCCAGGGGCCTAGTCCCTGCCACGTATGAGGCTGTCCTGGTAGACTGAGCAGTTCAGAGGCCAAGCACAGGTGAAGGAGGGCAGGATGAAGGAAACACACAGACCAGGACTGGAAACCTCAGACCCTGACATCAGCTTCGCACACAGAAGACACACAGTAAACACATATTTCATCCCAAGGCCCATAAGCTAAGCTTCCATTCCCAGGGAGCTGCTTTATTATGAGGGAATAAACCAAGGTCTCACAACTATGGATCAGGAACTGATAATATCCCTTTTATGCTATGGGCAACCATGCAGCCATTTAATGCATATCCACCAAGGCTGGATAATGTATGGAAATGAATCACTACACTGTACACCCGAAACTAATATAACACTGCATGTTAACTACACTGGAATTAAACTAAACTAAAACAAAATAAAATAAAATAAAAATAAAGACAACATGAAAATAATATATCTGCAGGGGCTGCTCAGAGAAAAATGAAGTTGTCATTCATACATTTGGTAAATATTTATTGAGCCCCAATTCAACTGTGTGAGGAGTTGAGGATGCAAGAATCAATGATTCACAGTCCTCAGGCCTCATGGAGCAACCTGCCATGGGGTGATGGTCATAACAGAAACCAATCAGCACAAGACCAGATTCCCAGTATGTATGCCTGGAGAAGAAACACAGCTAGTGAGAGTAAGACAGCAAAGTGCGGACACATGGGTATAAGAGCACAAAAGAAAATGAAATGGCACGACTGAGTCCAACTGCCTCTCTCTGCAAGAGGCACATAAGCCCAAGTGCATCTGCAGCCAGACCTGGAGACCTGCTGCTCCACGTTCAGGTGCGAGTTCTCGATGCTTCTCATTCTCCTACTCTGAGCTCATTCTATTATTTAAAGATACATATGTTTTCATACAGCAAAATCCCTAAAGCCAAACCACCCACTTCACACATTATTAATTTATACATAAACAGTTAGAGGACTGGGTACATTAGAACAGGTATCAACTGTTCTTTGTTGGAGATTTAGGGCATCTCAAGGACAGTTTTGATTAAGTGCGGTTTTTATCTCATACCCCAACTTTAAATCTAATGGCTCCACTGGATGTACAAAGTGCTTCAAACACACAGGACCTGGGGGCAAGCCTGATGCATCTGCAGGGCTGCAGGGGATCAAAAATGATCTATGCTCTTATTACTCAACAACTTGCTTCAAAAACACCACACACACTTAACAATGCTTCCAATCGATCTCTTTCTAGGGACCTGATTTCTTTCCTCTGCATATATTAATAAATGAACAATTAAAAATGAAATTTCTGCAGTCAAACCAATCAGAATTATGCCCACGAATGTACATCTCCAAGTAATCTAAACAAAAGCATCACAGCCCATATGCTAATCCTGGCTAATTTCTGCTAAGTCTCCTAGCAGCTCCCGTGGTCTCACACAGGCTCAGGGCATAAGCTGATGTGCAAGGTGATACCGGAATTCTCTTGAGAGTGGACCCTTGTCTCCTTGAAGGAAAGGAGGTGAAAGCTGCATCTGTCATCTCTCAACTTTTCATCATGCCCCTACTTATGCAAGGCAATGCTTGCTTAGAAGTCAAAAGCTAGAAGGAGATGAGTAATTAAACAATTTTCCAAAGGTCTACAAATGAGCCAGAAGCCATCCAGCCCCAGCACCTCTCCAGAGCTCTAAACCTTAAAAATACTAAAGTGTCCTAATCAGAGAACCATGAATGTATATTGAGAAACCACAGAGCACATGGGAGGCTATTTCATGCTTCAGAGCCCACAAAGCTATTGTCGGACAGATGTACTAATATGGGAAAGAAAATTAAAGTTTAAGGCTAAATAACTTCAAGAAAACCTCAGAATGTAGCTAAATAGCATTATGTAAGTTTTTTTAATATGCACGACATGAAGTCAGGGATCCTTCCTTGCATATAAGTTTCCGAAGGCTCTTTGTCCTACAAATATTTGCAAGTGGAGGCTGATATTTATTTATAGGTCATCCTCACAGAACATACTCACCTAATTATATTTATATAACGAGAACAAGCTGGACTCTGTCTGCCAGTATCAGGTGGAACGTGAAAGCTACCACTGATGAAAGAATCTTCCTTCAAAAGCTGAGTAATTGTATCTGCATAAACTAAGTTGGGTTACTCTCTTTACCATATCACTTCGGGTAAATAAGGCCAGTCCTACTCATTCTGCAATTGGAAACACAGACAGAAGCCAGAAAACGAGTTACAATTCCACAGGCAGGCCTTGGCGATTCACTGGGTAAGTCAATACCACCGCTGCGGTTTGTGATGGCCCCAACCTCAATTCATTTGAGCAAAGAACTGCATCATCCCGGCTCTAAGGGACCTGTCAAATTAGTGTGGAGTCTACTCAGATCAACTCTCTTGGAGTTGCCACAGCCTCTAAGTGTAAGAACTCTGGTCACAAAATACGGTGTACAGCAGTGTCATACAAATCATAGACACGCCACAGAAACCAAACTTTTGGGACTTGGATTCGATGCTGTATATTAAAGTCACTTTTTACAAAAGCACAAAAGAAATATTTTAGACCGGTTTAGTACATTTCAGGCTATGATTTAAGAAACGGCATGGGTAAATGTCAGTAAAAACTTTACTAAGTATGAGAAAACTCACAAACAATTAGGTTATGTAATAAAAATTAAGCCATGGATCAACTCCATTCAAGAAGAAAAAAGGATATATTCCTTCATTTCCTCATGAAGTCTGACCACCTACCTCCTTCAGTATAGCTTCATGTTAATTTTATGTTGACCTCAGTTATTTTTTAAAAAATAAATCTGGTTTCTCTTTCCCTAGGACTTCTCATACGAATCATCTGAAAAAAACCACCTTACTTAAGGCATACCTTTTTGCAGAAAAATGCTCTCTTGGAACAAAGCATTTTCTGACATCACATTGCATTGCCTTTACTTGATTTAAGTTCATACTATAATAAAATAAAAAGAGATTCAAAAATGTTAAAATAAATATGTTTTGAGTATAACATTTTACAACCAAAATAGCTTGAAAATAGCATTTCCAAACAAATGAAAAGGCTGGGATGCCAACAAATATCTGAAAATGAGCATCATTTTAAAATATAGTTTGACATGCGCAGTGAAGGAGAACCAGGGGTAAATTCATTATCATGCATTTAGAATTTTTATTTTATTTCAATACACATCTGACTTCTTTTTATGTTTCAAATTCAGGAAAGCAGAAAATCCCAGGATATTAAAATAAAGCATTTTCTGGATTATATAGAGATTGCAACAGACCTGCACACTAGTGTCTCTCTAAACTTTAAGAAACTGTTGACTCTAGGCTAAGGGAGTGTTCAGTGCACAGGTGAGGTCGAGAGGATAAGCCTGGTTTACCCAGACCCTATGCCTTCCCACCAAGAAATGATAAGAGAATGGTTTATATATGGAAAGTAAAATAAAAAGTCATACTTCTTTTTCTGAGGATTGCAATCTAACAAGATGGACAAGCAGAACTAAGCAAGTAGCTGGTCCCCAGGAAGAGCCTGGCAATGGTGCAGGGACATAGGGACACAGCACTGTCAGCTGGGTCTTCAGTGTGGCCCCTGCAGGCTGGTCCCCTCTGTCACAGAGTGCAGACTAAGCCCTGACCCCAGCCATGGATACCATATGGTCATCTGAATGTGCCAGGAACTGGCTTTGAGAAGGGAGAAGAAAATTGCTGGGTAGGTGAGATAGGCCACTCTCCTCTCCACCCATCCCTCCCTCTCACTTTCTCTCTCTTTCACTTAACTCCTACATTTTTGCACTCTGGGACAAACCAGGCTTCTGATCAAAGACAATCTGTGACTGGGGTTCAAAAGCATTGATTAATGCGTGTACCTGCCATGCAAATCCACGAGACAGGGGTGACCAGCCTAAGGGCTTTTATATTTCTTTAAAGCATTAGCCATTGACAGGTTAAGCTTACCACTGGGACCCAGGAAGTTAGCCCCAAAACACAAGCTCAAATATACATACTTTCCAATCTATGGTTTTCAAGGACATGTTCCATTTCTATGAGACTTTAATGAGACTTGAGAGCTGTCCATTTATAATGGCTCCCACAGCACATCTGGGGGTGATTTAGTAACTTGCCTAAGCTTTTACAATACTAAAGTTCTACAACCACTAGTTTAAGATTTAGAATTGAAATTCATATGGAAGAGGGTTTAAAGTCACAGAGTGAATCTTTGCTTTTATAAACTTCACATCACAGAAGGTTCATAGTTTTAAGACACGGAATAAGCATAGATTATCATGACCCTAGGATCGGTTTACTTTATAACAAAATCAACAACATGATAAAATAAAAATAATGGCATACTCCCCTCCTGTTATTTTTGGTTGGTTTATGTCTGGGTATGATGAGTCAGGACCTAAGCGTAATATCCATTGACTAGTTGATGAGCTCACAGCACTTGCTGAGATGTTAAGAATAGCAAGCTACATGCTGCCCTCGGTCTCTGGCCACCAAGAGAAGCCAAATGTATAGTTCCTTTTTCAGGGATCTGTATGGTCAAGAAACAGAGCGGATCTGGGTACAAGCTGAGAAGGACTCCAGCTCTGAGGAGGAGTTGAGGTGTTAGAAGAGCACCGGTGGGTTCTTTCTTTTTTCATTTCAGTGAGTACTTCAAATCACTGTTAGTCGTTATCACTGTGATAATTTTGTTGTTGTTTCATTTATATAAACATAACATAAGTGTAAATAATTTGTATTACAAGGTTTAGCATGTGCTCTCTTCAGTCCATGGGGACTCCAAAGAACAAGATGTTCAATAGCACAGTCTTGATGACTATAGAGATGAGGTTCATTTAATCTTCCCTAATTTAGCACTACAACCAGTGTACAGATGAAACAGCTTACTGCTGTTTTACTGCTTACTTTTCGCATGGAGCAAGAGCATTTCAGAAGATATTTATCTTCATTCCAGATTTTATGCTGATTAAAAAAACCCCCAAGATTTGGAAGGAGAGCACCCTCCAGTTATGTGGGGTAAGTAAGAACTACCAAGGAGAAATGTTCTAGTCTACAGCTGTCCCCTGTGTCAGTGGCCTCTCCCACAGCCCCACTGGCAAATCCTGCTGACTCTCCTTGCTTGGGGACAGTACTGTACTGGAACCCTGTGTCACCTTACAAACTGCCTATCTGCCCAGCTACGCTGTAGGAACTAGGTGGGCAGGGACTGCATCTTGCATTAATCTGTGTCTGACAGATACAAAATGCTCTTCAGTGTTAGTTCACGGTCTTAGGATCAGAGAATGTATTTCCTAGAGTTTAAAAGGCAGCAAGGTCAGCATTTTCCATAGGACCCTGTGGACTTCTCAGTTAATCATATTTTCCAATTAACTTTTCCACAGTGCTCCATAGATCTTCTTGTTCTATTCCTGATCATAATGCACAGTTTCAATAATGTGGAGTTTTTTAATTGATGTTAAATAAGCTCCTAGAGGTTGCACTGCAATGAAGTAATTTCATAGAAAGGCAAACTAGATTTGCTTGTCAGATAATAAATATATGTATGTTCATAATTAAAAGAGATTCATCTTTCCAGAAAGGAGCATAATGGAATGAAGAAGAGGTACAGAAATTCTGAGCTCTATACAACTAGTGATGCATTTCACCTGAGATCTTTTTCAGAAAAATGCAACATTCTGAATATTAAAGGCTTGAGATGAGTTGGAAAAAGTTCCTTTGAGGACCTGTCAAGAAAGTAAGAAGCTTCAACTAAAGGTGGTGGTATTTAGGTTAAACATCTGGAAGACTCTCAAACACGAGACCTGATAGCTGGTGGAACAGATAACTAAAGATGGCTGGAGGTATTTAACAATAGGGCAGTCCCAGGAGGGAAGCAGGCTTCAGCTCTAGTGTCAACGCCGGCTCAGCAGTATGACCTTCCCTGGGTCCTGTGACTGCCTCGGCACAAACAGCCACCGTGCGCTCGCAGCCTGGGGAGGTGGGTTTAGAACAACAACACAAAGAACTGAAAGGGACCCTGTACAGAAGACAGTGAGTGAAGAACAGAACCCTCGCCCCAAGTCTCCCCATTAAAAGTTGGACTCCTGAAGCTTCTCTCCACCACAGCCCCCACATACCCTCAACGGTGATCAAGATAGTGCTATCTGGATCAAGTGTGGGGTCTCTTTTAGTTCCATGGTTTGACATTTGACACTAACCTATCAACTGGGCTTTTTCAGGTCTAGAAGGTGAATATTTTATGTGAGTTTTCATTAAGTTCTGAATGTCAAAAGTTTCTGAGAAGACTCCTCTGTGACCCAGCATATAAAGAACTACAAAGGCAATTCCCTAAAACAACATAGGGGCCTACAGGGCCACAAAGGTGCTGTGTATGTGTCCTTAAGTGCTTCACAGGCAGCTAAAGACAATCAAAGCAAATCAGCCCTCAGGGAGTAGAGGCACAGGGTAAGGACAGAGAAGGATGTCCTGCAGACTTCCACCCTGGGGATGGGGCAAAGGGATGGTATGGGGCTTAATCCAACAGTCAGGGCTGCAATGAACCTAGACAGAACAAAAAGCCAGATCCAGGCGGACTTTCTAGACAACTTGTGTTAGAATAGATGTTTACATATAACTGTTTACTGTGATACTATTCCCTCTTCTCATCTGCCCCAGAAGGGAAGAAGTTTGCACTCCATTCCTGAGAAGGGGCCAGTCGGGAAGGAGCACTTCCAACCTCACGTAGCCTGCACCCTCACGACTCCCTCGCCGGTCAGGAGGGCCTTTTCCTACCACTGCCTGAGGGAGAAGGATCAACGACCCTCGGTCAGTCTGGTGTTTTGACTCGTTCTATGACAATGGTGCATTTTTTAATCTATTGAAGTACAGCTGACATACTGTACTTGGAATGTTATATTAGTTTCAGTTGTACAACATATGGATTCGACAATTCTCTACCTTAGACTGTGCTCACCACTGTAAGCGTAGTTAGCATTCTGTCACCATAAAATGTCATATTTTTTCTGCTCTCCTGCCACGCAGAGAGCTTAGCAAGGCAGGCCCTGCCTGTCCCAGAGAAGCTGCAGGTGTCCAGCATTTCCCAAGACCACTGGGACTGGAATGTTTAAGAAACACAGATCGAGGACCACCTTCTGTAATCCACTTGACCAGCTGAGATTTTGACATACATTTGACTGTTGCTGTGTCTTATTTCCTAATTAGTTCTAGATTCAGGAGGGGACGAAAGGAGTGTCTTTACATGCTTCTTAACACTCCAGCACCTTTTATGTTTGAGAAAAGGAGGTCACCTAATGTTTAGCCTTAGCAAGGGGATGGCCAATGTCCACTGTCACCTCTAGTATGTATGGCCTTCTTTTATCCTCAGCCATGGAGACACCTTGGAGTCCCTCTTGACACGGTGTTCACATGGACAGTCACCACCAATAAACTGCCACAGCGACGTGAAATTATCTGTTATCCCAGACCTTTGCATATTGGGCGCTGGCTGATTTCCTTTCTGAAGAACTTCTTACTATACTTAGCCAGACAGGTTATCTGTGGTCATCGTTCATTCACTCACTGTACAAATAGTCAATGAGCGGGCGCCTGGGTGGCTCAGTTGGTTAAGCGACTGCCTTCGGCTCAGGTCATGATCCTGGAGTCCCGGGATCGAGTCCCACATCAGGCTCCCTGCTCAGCAGGGAGTCTGCTTCTCCCTCTGACCCTCCTCCCTCTCATGCTCTCTGTCTCTCATTGTCTCTTTCGCAAATAAATAAAATCTTAAAAAAAAAAAAAAAAAAAATCAAATAGTCAATGAGCAATTTATAATTCAAATGGGGGGGGGCAGAAAAAACTATGGTCTTTATGGGACCTCTTTAAAACAATAAAGTATTCAGGATAATAAAGGACCATGAGCCTTACTGAGAAGACATATTCTCACTACACTAGTGGGTACAATTTAGAAAGAAAGAGACTGAAAGGCTCAAACATTCCCAGAGCTGGCAGGCCATCCGCCAAGGATGAGTGTGACGATCTTATGCTCCATATAACAGCAGAGAACTTCCTGACACCTTAGCCCCATCATGAATATTTCTAGGACTCTACAAATAGTCCCACATCCAAACGCCTATGGTTTGTCCTAAAATTCTAACACCACTTCTCTATCCTGAATACACAATTTGAAAACACCAATATTTTTCATTCCACTTATGAGTGTTAGGGGAGAAGTGATCAACATGCAAGGAGGAACTGAGAACATCTACTTGACGGAATGCAACTGCACATAAACACGCTTCTGGGTAAGTAAGCCAGGCATGCATCCTCAATCATAGGAGCTGCATGATAAATCATTCAACAAAAGCCAAAGGAAGAAATGGAAGGAGGTGAATTCAAACAAAACCAAAACCCCTCCATTATTTACACCCCAAAATCAGAAGAGGAAAACCAACCATACTAATTGGTTGATCTTGGAGCCTAGATAGGTAGGTGAGTAGGTATGTACGTAGGTAGGAAGGTAGATAGGTAGGTAGGTAGATATCCATGGTGAGAGCTAGAGAGAGAGAGAGAGAGAGAGAGAGAGAGAGAGAGAGAGAATTTTCCAAGATGCTTGAAAGGAAAAGTAAATATAACCCAACATGCTCGTGTCTTTCATTTTTGTTTCTGTCCCCCCCCGCCCTCTGTGTCTTCCTCCTATCCCTCAGAGACTACAGCCCTCGGAGAAATGGAATTGGGTATTAGCTGGCTATTAATTAGAGGATCTGAGTTTGCTGGTACGAAAGGATTAGTGAGTGCTAGCCACACGATGCTCGGCTAATCCCTCACCTGAGGCACCGGGGGCCGTTATGGCCTGGTGGTGCTGTGTGGGCAGGAGTTCCCAGGAAATCGAGAGGATCTTTTCCTGACAGCTTCATATGCTGAGTGTCAGCACCTGGCCTGCTTTGATGATGCGTTTTACCCTAATCAGACCACCCAGGAACTGCAGGGACAAGAAAGCCAGCTGAGTTTCAGGGACATGTCCATGAAGCTACAGGAGGATTACAGAAAAAAAGCATTCTTGTTATCTGTCAAATCCATATACATTCCTACACAGACAGGAGGAAATGCCATTTGGGGCTGTGTGCTTATGCAGTTTAGAGCTTGTAACTTCATCTTCTAATTTTTTTAGAACACTAAGGAGAAGTTACACAATATTCAGGAACAAAGTCCAACTTCAAACTCAGAAGTCCCTAGGAAGGAAGAAAGGATTAGGGTGCATTCATTTGGTTTAAAGATGCTGACCCCAGTGAGAAATTACTGGACTAGTGAAGTGTGAACACACTTGCTGGAAAGGTGAACACTCTTTAAAGTACTAATGACCCTCGTTAAGAAGAAGTTTCCTCTTTCAGTAATTATTGCCTGAGTTCTCTGACCTCAGTCCAGACACCAGCCCAAGCTCGATTTATCTGTGGCATCATCCCATGCCAATGCTGTCCTCAGACACTCAGGTTTTAATACAGGACATCTCTGACTATTTGATGCATTCCTAAACCCAAAACGTAACATTCTAGAATGATTATTTATATTCAGGAAGAAAAGAGGAGAAATGTACAATGTATTTCATGATGGATAGGCATAAGAATCAGTGATGCCCAGGTTGGAAGGGCCAGGACAGAGAAGAAAAAAGAATAGTATCAGCCATGTCTTCAAGGAAATTTTATAGGCAAAGTAGACAAGTATACAATGAAATTAGATGAGCTATAGAACTGTGGGCATGTTACCTGACCTCGCAATTCTATCATTTATAAAATGGGTATAATAAGAGTATGTATCTGATGTGGCTGTGATGAGGATCCAGTGAGTTAATACGTGTAAAGTACTTAAAGTAGTACCTGGCACACAGTAAATAATGATGATGATGATCATGGTGACAATGATGATGTTACTGTTGTAATGGTTAATTTTTTTTTTTTTTACCTTTTTTAACTGAAGTATGGCTGATCTATGTTATATTATGTAATGGTCATATGTGTCAATTTGACTAGACGACAATACCCAGATATTTGGTGAAACACCACTCTAGATGTTGCTATTTTTAGGTATTTTAGATATTTTTAGAAGAGATTAACACTTAGGTCAAGAGATTCCGAGTAAAACAGATTACCCTCCATAATGTGGGTGGGCCTCATCTAATCAGTTGAAGGCTTTAAGAGAAAACAACTGAGGTCCCTGAGGAAGAGGGAATTCTGCCTCCTGACTGCCTTCAAAGTCGGGCAGACTGCCTTCAAAGTCGGGCAGATTGCAACATTAAGTCTACTCTGGGTCTCCAGCCTGCTGGCCTACCCTACAGATTTTAGACTTGTCAGCTCTCATAATCATGGATCCAATTTCTCAATTTCAATCTCAATCTCTCTCTCTCCATATATATATCTTCATACTTATATACATATATCTTCATATATATATAGGTATATATACATATATATCTTCATATACATACATACATACTGTGTATACTTTTGCACAGTGTGTGTATATTCTTACTATATACTATACTTACTATATGTATGTGTATATACATAGGTAAGTGTATGTATACACACACACACACACACATACACACTCTATTGGCTCTATTTCTCTGGAGGGCCCTAACACAAATGATATTTTTTAAATTATTATTTTATGGCCAAAAAAGATGAGAGAAATGCCAGGGATCAATATCACAAACAAGATTTCAACTTGATTAACTTTTTCTGTAAGGGCCATCCTGTTTGATCTTGTTTCCCTGAGAACACTGGCAGAGTGTCAAGAGGACAATTTACTTAATGCATACCTAGTTGTTTCCTTTCTATTAGAAAATAAATACAAATGTTTAATTAAAATAAACAAGTAACATCCTGATCATACCAGGGGCAAAGGTCTTCACACTCAACTCACTTAATCATATAAACACAATGACTCAGTTCTTGGATTTAGAAGGGAAAAAAGCCTCCCTCAGTTCCCCTCTTCACTTTGTTGAAGAACACCTTAGGCCTTCCCTACGGAATAGTTCCTATGAGTTTAGACTGACACTGTATCTAAGGAACATTTAAATATTTGCAACAAATGCAAATGAATTGCCCAAGAAGAAAAATCCAACTCCATGCCGCTTTAGAAAGGCTATGATATATTAAGAAACTAACCATTTTCTTTAATATCTCTTAACTCCAGACAGGCACAAATAAAGCTATTTGTTAAAACAAAGCTTACTGAAACATCTGATATTCTGATTACTTCTGCCAGATTAATGAAACACTTGAAATATAAAAAGTGAAATCTGTATTTCTTTCATTATCTGTTTATGGCATTAGTAAGAACTGCTTTGCTAAATACTCTATTGTCAGTTTTCTATTGGGATAAATCTAAGGTATTAAGAATACATAAGAGCTTTATATTTAAATCTTGTTCCAAATGATGACTATATTGTTCCGATGGGGCCCACAGCATTGAGGTTATAGTTAGATGCATTATACTGTACTGAGCTAAAAGCTAACTTAGGCTGAAAATAGCCCTCCACAACCACTGAGATCTTACAGTTTTCACTAAAGTTTACTCCCTAATTTAAATGTCTGATGTGGCAGGAAACTCGTGCTCTTTAATCAGGAGACCCTGATGTCCCAGAGTTTGTGTGTGTGTTTGCATGTGAGTGTGCACGGGGTTTGTGTGTGTTGTTACATTTCATCTGCTATACGGGCTTTCCTCTATGATTACAAAATATTTTACACATATTAATTAGAAATATCCCCCTGAAGTGGATAGAATTTTCCAGTTTTCTAAATTATCTTCCCAGATAATTTGCTTTCAAAACTAGAACTAGAATGAGGAGGCAATTCTAAATTGTCACGTTTTCTGTCTGTCCCTTGTGTTCTCACCTATCTGTTTCATGACCACCCTCCCCTCACTCCTTTTCTTCAAGCTCCAGATTTCTAGGTTCATCGTAAAGGGAATCAACAAAGACTACAAGCATTCCCAGGATGTGCTTCTGAAGCCTTGAACAGGTAAATGAGCTTCTGCTGCTACTGAGAACAAACCAGGACTGAGTGAGCCCTGCCAAGGAGGGTTCTGCTGAGTGTCTGTCATCAAGGTATGGACGGATGGGGACTGGAAGGGGAATTTCTTTGGCAGTCAGAGAAAAAGAAACTGGCCTAGCACTGCTCTAAATTGACAGGGACTATGAGGAATTCCTTAGACGATTCAGCAGCCATTCCTGCTATGAGAGGCCTTGCTTGAAAGATGTTCTTGGACTTTTGTCTTAGGGGCAGTCTAACAAGTTACCATGCTATTGTTATGTGTTAGGCTTATGAGAGCAGCCTAGCACACTATGCCCAGGAAGCCTAGCAGTTTTACATGATCTCAATTATATATGGTAGCAGAGACTGCTAGCTGCTGATCACAGTCCATTCTTCCCTTCCTCCTTTACTAATAGTACCTGAATTCTGTTGGACAAGGCAATGTATCCACTTTACAAGCCACATTTCCCAGTTTCTGCTGTGACCACTCATGTGACTAAATCCTACTGAGTGGGATGTAAGAAGTTAACTGTTGGGGCTTCTGAGAAACTTCCTTAAGAGGGAACTTACTCAGCTAGCAGCCACCATTCTGCCCATCCCCCTTCCTCCTCCTTCCTATCAGGAATAGAGATGATGAAGGCTGGAGCTGCAGTCACTACCTTCTGACAATGAAGCAGCATTGAGGATAAAAGCTACTAAGGGGTGCGCCTGGGTGGCTCAGTTGGTTAAGTGACTGCCTTCAGCTCAGGTCATGATCCCAGGGTCCTGGGATCGAGTCCCCGCATCAGGCTCCCTCCTCGGCGGGGAGCCTGCTTCTCCCTCTGACCCTCTCCCCTCTCATGCTGTTTCTCTCTCTCTCTCAAATAAATAAATAAAATCTTTAAAAAAATAAAAATAAATAAAAATAAAAGCTACTAAGGATGGTAATTTAAAAAAATGAGCCTGAGGCATTGATAATATTATGGTTAGGCAGCCTGTTGAGATCAATCAAGCAATCATTTAAAGATCCCTACAGTTTATCTCCCAAGTAGCTGTAGTCACCCTTTTTTCTAGTCAATTATTCAGCATCTACTTAATGCCTAATGTGAGCCAAGTGCCGAAGGTACAAAGAAGGGTGAGACACACATCATGCCCTCAAGGAGCTAACAGTCTACTGCGGGGAAACAGGTAAGTAGCGGAGTACGTGTTGTATGATAGTAAGATGTGCGTTATTAACCCATTCAAAAGAGGTCTATTAAGTCCCTACTAAGTTCTAGACACTCTCCCAGGGATACAATAAGGAGTTTATATTCTAAATGGTGTGGAGAAGAGCAAGTTGGGGAATCAAAAACAAAAATAATAAGATTAATGAACAAGACAAGGTCAGAAAATAGGGGTGCTGTGACAGTGAGTGACTGCTGGTAGCCAGCAAAGGCTTCTTTGTAAAGGTAATATTTAAACTGAGATCCTGAACAAAGAGAAAAAAAGAGCAAAACTGCCCTGTGGAGAGCTGAGGGAGGAGCTCATGCAAAAGTCTCAGGCAGGTATAAGCTGTTGGAGGATGATGCTAATCACTCCTAGAGAGAAGCACTTAGCCCTGACAGACGGGGGGGGGGGGGGGGGGGCGGGGGAGGGGCGTTAAGGAAGTTTCCCAAGTTGCCAAGTTGGCCTGGCTGCAGCCAAGTCCTTCCCTCTAGAGCACAGAATTCCAAGCAGAGAAAGCACAGTGACCGAATCCCCTCCCCCCACCCTCCCTCAGGCCCTACTCAGTGACACCACATCTGTGCCTCACTCCCAACATATTTTCCTTCCCTGAGAAATCATCACAGGAGACTCGGAGGGAAAAAAAAACAAACCGAAGAGACCCATCCTTCTTCTGTATCAGAGGAAAATAATTTTTGGCCGCACTGCCACTTCGGAACCAGTTGTCACGATGAACGCCCAGCCTGTACCAAGATCAATGGCCACGTAAAAGCTCACTAACACACCATTCCTGTTCAAAGTTCACCAGGTACCTCAGTTCAGAAGAGTCAACTGCATCTTCACTGGCCATATGCCAAGCCAGCGTGGAACAGAAGCAGCCCAGGCCCTCAAAACCACAAGAGAAACTGATGCAAACTCATGCCCCTTACTCCAAAACCCCAACCCAGTTCTGTATGAGGCCCCATGAACACACGTGAGCCTGCCGGACGGCGCCTGTGTCCTGAGTACCCTCCAACGGCTTCATGACATTACCAAGCAGATGAGGACATCCCTAATCTTTTGGTTTAGTCAGCATTATTAAAACAGTGGGAAATATTGAAACACACCAGTCCAATGACTTTAGCAGATTCTGAGGTGATGTATCCAATTTTCAATAAATGATGATGTTATCACCTGGACAATGATTCTTTGATCATTAAAAGAAAATGTGACACTGTCCTCTTCTCAAACCAAAACGAGCTCTTTTCCTTTGGAAAAAAAAAAAAAATGAGGGTTTATCAAGTGAAAACGTTTTTCTTCATTTTAATGAAGATCCTTTCTCTCTTTTCATAGATTTACTGCACTCAATAATTGTCAAGTTATTACCTGGTGATCTATTTCTAATGAACTCTACTTGGTTAAAAAAGAAGCTGAATGGAAAAAAAAAAAAAAAAAGAAGCTGAACTTGGAAGAATAATTTCTCACTGGTTTCCTATTACCTTTCTGCTGACTGTTCAGTCTCCCATCTAAAAGTGGGGCTGATGACAGTTTTGTGGAGTCTTCTGGTGACTTCCCTCGTATATGTTTTCTCAGATTAGTACTTTATTGTAAAACTGGGACTAGGAGATCATTTTTCCCACTGACGCCTCTATTTGCAATTTTCGTCTGATCATCTAGATTAGATTGAATGTTGGCTCTCAACCTAACCCACGCTGTCTTCTATGAGTTCTCTGTGTTTAAAATAAGCCTACTTATATTGACTTTTGGTTCTACTGGCCCAAATTGAGATTGGAGTTGATGATCTTGGGTTGGAGTTGATTATATTCATTGCATATTGTCCCAGTGTGGATATTTCTCACTATAAAATTAAAGCTGTTTAAATGTATTACCTGTTCCCCTATCTGTAATAACATCCATATGTAGGAATATCCTAGTAAGTCAAGTAGGATTAATTAGACAAAACAAAAAAAAGAACAACTTAAGGCAAAGCAGACTGTGAAAGGCTGGTGGTGGGGAACCTGAACTCCCACTTCTTCAAAGCGCAGTAGTTGGTCAAAGCTTCCCGTCGTCATCAAATTACACCACCTGCCAGGAGTTCAGGCATGGAAGGAAACATGGAGGGAGCCAGCCCTTCTTTCATTGACGGTCTAGGAGTTTACACTCTCAGGGTGAGTCAATGGGCTCTACAAACTCTTTGCTTTTTACATTTTTCAGCACTTACATGCTACAAACCATGCTTGACCCTAGAGGTACAAAGAAGGAAAAGGCAAGGCAGTGAGTGACGCAGCTGCCAAAGAGCTCCCCTGTAGCCAGGGTGACAACCAGTCAGTGGCCCACAAGACCCAAGTCCAGAAAGACCTTCCTCTAAAATGTAATCATCAGAACCTAAAATAAACACTTACATTTAATTAAGAAAGGAAGTGGACCTTAAGAGGTTATCTGTTGAGGTTTTGTAAACAGACTTAGAGAAAATAGAGTCAACAGGAAGTTTGTGTGACTCTCTGACATAGTCAGTAATGCGATTCACCCATTTAAGTATTCCACAGTTAATGGACACCCACTATATGTACGGGCTGGCATTACAGAGGCAAAACATGATCCCTGCTCTTGAGATGCCTTGTCCTCAGAGATAAGTGAATATATCGAGATAGCTCAGAACACAAGACACTGTCTGCAGGTTGATGCAAAGACAGGAACCAAGGCATGAAGGAACCAGAGGTTAAAGAATGGTCTTTAGTTGGTTCTCAAAAGATAAATGTGATTCCTAAGACCTGGTATACTTTTATTCAAAATTACTTTGTAATTTCTACTCTTCCATAACAACACTGTCTCCTTCTCCCTTTGTTCAGACACTATCAGGATCACTTGAATATATGTACGCAGAAGATACAAATGGGTAAGTCTCCACTGTCTAATTAGCAAAACACACAGCAAGGAAACAGTTCTTTGACTAGGTAAAACCACTAGCCTAATGGAACTCTAAAGTAAACTGCAACACTTTCCTTGAAGACTGATGGCAAAGAGGATCTCCTCTCCCTTTCCACAGGTGGGGTGAAGAGCTGGTATAGACGAACATACTGAGCCTTCTCACCTATGAAGTCACACTGCCCACCCAGACACCCCAGTGGACCCCACCACAGTGTGGTCGGTTCAGGCCCTTTCTCCTCTTCATGAAGGCAACTGGGAATGGCGAGTTTCTGCTTTTCCATTTGTCCGATTTCTGTCCCCCACTGTCTAGCCAGGAGAAATGAGAAACTCACTATCCATCTCACCCTCACTGGGGAAAGTATGTGGGGTCTAGGTTATGCAACAATGATTCCTTCAAACAGCTTCTTTTGACTCCAAAATCTAGTCCACAGATATTTTTAGAGATGGCTCAGCTCTGCACTCTGGGATATATAACCACTGAGAGTAAGCCACACATGGGAAAGATGCCTTTGGGGCTAGAGAGCAGAGGCTGTCAACAAAAGTCTTCCTGGCCACTGGGGAAAACTGTGAGCCATGGGACAGGGGGTCTGCCACACCCCAGCACAGCCTGGATGGCATTCAAAATACACTTGTTGAACAAGTAGTACAAGTGACGATGCATGCACAAAGCCAGTTCACCAAAGTTTTGACAAACAAAAATTCCCTCATTACCTATTTCAGTGATTTTCTAAATGTTTCATAGAAAATTAACTTTAAGAACCAGGTCCCCCATTCAGTCCTCCTCCAGGCTCAGTGTAACAGGCACAGCCTCCAACACGAACACGTGCTTCCCTTCTGGGAGATGCCATATGCAACGAAGGTCCCTAAGACATGGGGGTGGTCCAGAGATAGGCTCTGACGGACATCCTCCTGGGGCTTCAGGGTGCACCACTGTCTTCTGAATTTCTCCATAACATGCCCCAAGCTCAGACACGGTACTTCCCTTGCAGACCGACACTCATCAAGAATAAAGGAAAGCAAATTCATTTGGGCCACCCTAATTAGAAACCAATAATAGATGAATAGGAATTAGGCTAAAGTTCACACTGTTTGATACTTGTGTAAAATGGTTTCTTTACAGAGCTAACAATACCAAAAGTTGGTGTGTGGGTGGGTCATAACTAACTTATTTAGGAGACTATGGTACCTCAGCCACCTTTAATCCCCAATTACATACAAATAACTAACAAACTAATCTCAAATCCTCAAGGTAGTGACTTGTCTTTTCATTTGTGTATCACTGAGAGCCTTGTACTCACTACATCCTAGATAAAATGATCCTAATTAAAATATGTCACTTTAGGGGCTTCTCTTTGGCAACATTTTGTTCTCCTCATGCAAGTAAATGTATTATTTGCTTTAGTCAGTCATTATATAAATATTTATTCAATACCTATTACGTGCAAAGCCCTGTATAAAGTATTGTAACAGAATGTAAATATAAACAACACATTTAAGCAAGTGCATGGATATAAAGTCAAAAGGCAGATATATGTAGACAGACAGCACAGAGCTGTCACAGGAAGTGGGAGTTGCATCTGACCAATGAGAGTAAGAGGAAGGCCCTTTAGGACCAGCTTGGGGGACATACACAAGTACACCCGTGGAGATGGGAGGGTTGGAAATCAGCTCAGTGGAGGTAGAGAGCGTGGTGTGGGAGTACACAGGGAATACTAAGACATTCGGGTTTTTTTCAATGCACAGAATAAATGAAGGGACTGGTGGGGGATAAAGCTGGGAAGACAGAATGGGGTCTTAGCATGGATTATCCTGCAGCCAAGATCAGGCATCTAGATTTTGGCCATAAGAAGTGAGTGGCAAAAATCTTTTAAGCAAGGGAAGTTGTGATAGTTGTACAGAAGAGCAATAAGACCACATTATTTTTCTAGTCCTCCTCTACCTTGGGGTACTCTCATTCAGGTTGACTGACTTCTCCCCCCAACACTAGTCTGCGTTAATAAAACTCTGCTGTACAGGTGACCAGTCTGGGGGTACTCAGAGCTCCATGGCTGCCTGGGCCCACCTTGTTCTGGGGGGAAGGCCTGGCCATCTTCTGCCTGCAGTGCTCAGTTCCTATAGAACTCACCCCGTTATGGAACTGCAGGTGTGGGAGAATCTTACACTAAGTGAATCCGGAGACAACTCTCTATGTTGCCCCATCCCATCCACCTGCTCCTTGACACCTTTCAGCTTCTGCGGCACACTCTGAGGGTCTTGCTTGGCTTTGTGTGCAGACAGCAGGGATTTTTCTTTGCTGCTGTAGTCTATTGTATTTCATTTGGAATCGAAAAACTCAAAGGAAGAAGGATGATGAATGAGAACAGTGGATGGCAAGGGCCTTGTTGAAAGGACACCTTCACCCTCCTGCCCCAAATTAGCTTCTCCTGCTATCCCCAGATGGACCTCCCTGCCTCTTTCTGAGAAAGAACAGAGTCCTAAAGACACAGCTCCAGAAAGTCCAGGGCAGAGCTAGCAGCATGCACAGCATCTCCTCATCCTAAACCTTCAGTCCATGTGGGAAAACATCTGAGAATTAAAACCATTGTGTCAATAAATAAACAAATAATGAAAATAAAAACTGCTAAGTGAAATAAGCCAGTCAGAGAAAGACAAGTAAGTAGCGGAGTACGTGTTGTATGATTTCACTCATGTGGAATTTAAGAAACAAAACAAACGAACAAGGGGAAAGAAAAGAGACAAACCAGAAAAACTCTTAACTATAGCGAACAAACAGATGGTTACCAGAGGGGAGAGGGTGGGGGATGGGGGAAATAGGGGATGGGATTAAGAGTGCACTTGTCTCGATGAGCACTGGGTAATATATGGGACTGTTGGATCTGGTGTATGAATGTTCTAAAACACCCACAGGCATCCATATGCATCTTCTACAGCTACTGAAATAATGTTTCAAATATCAAAACATGGAATGCAATGAAATGTCTTTTCACACAATAACCATGAAATGATATTTTTCATTTGGGGGAGAGTCCCCCACTCTTCCCAAGTACTAAAAAAAACACTTTATTTCTTATACTCTTCCTAGCCATTACAAAGAAATTTTAAAAATCAAATCTCTACTAGCAATTTGATTTATAAGAGACAGATGAGAAAGCATTACTAACAGAGTGATTTTATAGCTAAACCTTAATTACATGTGCAGCTGCGTCAATTCAGTTTGGACAAATAATTACATGATTAATCGTGCAGTAACATTAAATGTAACATAACAGTAAGATTAAATGGATTATCTCTATACTCCCTCAGCCAAGTATTTCTGCATTTGTGGTTTGCTTTCTACGGTTTTGTTTTGTTTTTTAACCTGTCAAAAAAAATAAGGGGGGAAACAAGTTAAGAAGAGCCGGTGTGTGGGTGAATATGTGACAGATTCCAGGAGAGGAAGAATGGAAATATTTGCTGAATTTTAAATATTCTGTTTGGTAAAAAGAGATATAAAGTCACTGCATTCTGTACCCCAGTGCCTGGGTCATGGGAGACAATTCAATGTTTGTCCTTTGAATGAATGATCACAGCAATTCATTATTACTACTAATAATGAAAATATTATGGCCAAATAAAAATTTAGTGAGTTTTTTTGGTGCGTGTTCAATGAACTGTCATATCCATGAACTCGTTTTATTTTACAAAAAAGATTTAAAAACTAGGTTTAACTATTTCAAACTCTGAACCTGATTTTTTTTTTTTTTTTGCAAAAAAATAATCCAGTCTGTAATTCTTACCAGGATTTCTCTTAAAAAACAAAACAAAAACAAAAACACAACCCTACCATCCATGCCATCATCCTGGTTGATTTTCTCTTTAATTATTAACTTGTCTAACTCTGCCAAATGCTCATTTGCTAATGGTTCTGCCTATGATCTGACCAGTTCTCCAACATCAATTTGATTGACATCATTGAAATCCCATATTTTGATAAGACATGGACACCACAGTTCCAAATTGCATTGTATTTGCAACTTATTGTCAGATGTTTACAACAAATTCTTAGGAGAAACAAATAGACAGATACAAGGTTAGGAAAGAGGAGTAGAAACTCATGTTACAAATGGTCGGTTCCTTTGTAAATACTGTCATATTACAATGACTTGATTTTCTTTGTGGTTTTTTTTTTTAAGATTTATTTATTTATTTATTTTAGAGAGGGGGAAGGAGGCACAGAGGGAGAGCGACAGGCTGTGTGATTTGGGATAGGGAAGCAGGGACAGACATTCAAGGCCACCTGTGCCTCTTAGCAGCTGTCTGACTCTTGATGGAGTATCTAATGGCTTTAGACTTCTTTCTTCCACTGTAAAAAATGGAGACAATACTCCCTAACTCACACAGGTTTTGGAATGATTATATAGAAGACATACTTGAGAAAGCATCTCACAGAGATACTCCAGAAATGTTCATTTCCCTTCCCTTCTTCAGAAAAATGACCATAAATTCAATTTGCAAATACCTAGAAGATGAGTCATTTAAATAAAAGTGCACTCTGGTTAATTTTAAATCCTTCTGTGTCCAAACTACAAGTCTTCGAAGACTGAGGATCAGTAATAGCTTTAGCTTCTCAAATTCATCAAAATGTATTATCTCATTCTGGACAGAGTAGCTAACCAATGAACTGAGAAAGTTGTTTTATAATATACTTCCTCAGACTGTTTTATACAGAAGAGGAGGAAAAATGCCAGTTGTTAAAAATAGGCAGGAAAATTATGTGAAAATGAGAGACAAAGTGATGCATAGCAACAATTGTAGAACCAACACAGTCAGCTGCAAACATGGAGACAGAGGGATAATGGTGTGGGAAGGACCCAAGTGAGGAACTGGGCTTCCCTCACCGGCTGCAGCACCTGCTCCCATGATCCTCCACTCCCTTTGATAGTGGTCTATAGTAGGAGAGATACAGCTCTGGCCAATACACCTGAGTGAGTCACTGGGACATGTTAACAAATGATCAGCAAGAACAAAGAGGGTCTTGTGGGTTTGGCTGCTTGGCCAAGGTCATGGCTTAACACTTGCCTTGTATACCAAGTCCAGGGAATTTCTGTGTGTGTGTGTGTGAGTTGAGTAATGGAGTGACACAGATTCTATACCCCTACTGTGCATGAACCAACCAAAATCCTCAAAGAATAAGCTCTCCTGACAGAGTCAGTAGACAGTTCTACTGTCAGTGATGTCTTTTCATATACATTTAGCATAATATAAATGTGGGGATATTAAAATCCTGTGGTACAAAAAAACCCCACTTAATTAACAATCTGCCATGCTGATAAATATACATAGAAAGCAATGCTTAGGCTTTTTTTTTCTTTCTATCTATTCACATTTTAGGGCTACTCCGACTTCCAAGTATAGAGAAAATGGATTTCATATAGTTTCCAATAAATGGTGACATATGTGTGTATTGCTGTATGTATACAACGCACATATATGTATATACACATATATATTCTGAAACTTTGTGGAAATGTTAACAAGGTAATAGTATATACACATACAAAACACTCTGAGGAAGTAGAGTATTTAGAAATGCATCAATTATCACCAAGGTGATGTAGTAAAATGAGGATAATAAAATATAATTAAACATTAATTACAGAAACTATCAAAAATAATTGACTTGTACAAAGCACAGCACTCCTATTAAAAAGGAAACTGATGGATAATAAAATATATACAGTATTCTGTTCTCTAGACATAATTACTTCAAGGCAGCAATTAAATTTATAGAAAACTGTTAAGTTTCTTCTGTGACGCTTTACTACTATGAACTCAAGACATTTTGACTGAGAACTGCCTCCAAAAAATTCTCATGATTGTTTAACATCTTAATAGGAAACACTGCCATAAACTCCAAGATGTGCGTTATAAACAAATAGAAATGAATTTTAATGCAGTTAGGACTCTGCTGCACTTGTCACATTTCTGGTGCCCACAGAACAGACTTTTGTTCCCTTTAGAAATGTCCAATGCTCTTACAACCAAGGCAGAGTGCAGTTTAAGCTGAAGGAAAAATTTAATTTTAATGCAAAAATAATATTCTGCAGAAATGCTGGCAGAATATATTTTTACTAAAAATGATCAGGCCAAAGTTTTTATACCAGTTTGTTTCTTTATCATTTAAGGAACTAGGACACATTCCATAAAACCATCCCAATGTCCTTATGGGAAACATTAGGTTTTTAAAAGGGTATAAAAATCTCTCCTTTTGGCCTTTTCACAGCATATTCAGAGAGTCCAGAGAATTCTCTACATATAGGCAGCTGTAAACATAAACTCTACACTGTTGCAGAGGGTCCATGGGGGGAGGCGAGGATTTCACGTATTTACACTGACAAAGTTTGTAACTACTCAAAAATGAAAATGATTCTAGTCAAAATAGGTGTGTACAGCTATAGGCAAAATGGAAGCAGTAAATTTGAGAATTCTGTATGTACATATATGTGTGTGGAGAACATACTTCAAAAATCCAATCGTACTTAATTTTTCCTTGTCATACGCTTTTTTTGTTTGTCCACAAATGATGCTTTTAAAAAAAATATTGCCCCTGGTGATGGGTATTAAAGAGGGCACATTCTGCATGGAGCACTGGGTGTTACACACAAACAATGAATCATGGAACACTACATCAAAAACTAATGATGTAATGTATGGTGATTAACATAACAATAAAAAATTTAAAAAAATATATTGCCTTAGTCCAGCAACACTACAGGGACATCAGGTTAAAGGAAGGAGGAAGACATGGCTAGAAAGCACAGGGGCCCTCCCTTACTGATGTGAGAAAAAAACCCGAGTCTCCAAGGAATACTTCCTGAAGCAGAACTGAAATGGAACCATGATAGACATTTAATGTGAACCATTACAATGGAAGCCATTAGATTAGGGGTTGTTACTGAAGCAACAATTAGCTTAAGCTGACTGACACAAAACCCGACATCTAGTTTTTATAAGCAAGTTATGGTGTGAAGACCTGACTTTAAATGAATATGAAAGTCATCCCTCACCTGCAATGCCTTGATTTAACATTAAAAGAAATTGGAATGATTTGGCAACATTCCTTCAGTATGCCTGATTTTGACCAAAATTATGCCACTAAAGAAATTTCAGAGGCACATGTATTCATCACCTATCTCTATTCATGACAGTACATTCTGGCATCATGGAGCATGGCAAGGAGTTTCTGAGAGGGACAGGAAATAAGGAACTCATTGATGTTATAGCAAATTCACCCTGTTGCCTTTGATTGAAGATGAAATGTGAGCTCCATGCCATAAGAACCACAATGTAAAAGTAGGTTAAGTATAAAAGTAATATAAGCACCTACCCACAGAAATTACAACTCATGGAAGGTTCAGCAGAAACAGCTGAGAGTGGTGCCCAATAAACACCAGGGCCCACATTACAGCCTTGGGATAAAGAGACAATATGCATTCTACTGCCCATGAAATCTCAAAACGGCCCTATTGCGCATGAACCGCAAAGAATCCCGTCACATTCACAGGCTGTGTGTGTGTGTGTGTGTGTGTGTGTGTGTCCCTGTGTCATTAGTTACAGACCCATTAGACACCTTACTCAATTAAATGTTGACCCCTAGAAATTTGGGAGGGCATTCCAGAGTTATTTTTTAAAATTTATCACTCCTTTACAGGAAAGGCGGTAACACTTAACACCTTAGGGTTGCATGCAGAAATAGATTAAAATCAAAGGATAATAATCCACTGTAATATCTCACTTAAACTTATCTCCACAGACAGTCTGTCAAATAAGAAAATTCATTTATGTATGTGTGTGGGATGTGGAAGGAGGGAGAGAGGAGAAAACAGAAGTGAGCCGTCTGTTTCTTTAGAGAGAGAACAAGATACAGCATAGAGTCACAAACACCAGCACACTTTCGGAATGTTGGCCTCAACAGGGTGTTCAAAAGGCAGCGCCGTCTCCAAAGGCGGTATCAGGTGTTAACAGGAGCAACCCGATCATCCAGGTGAGAGAGATCTTTCAGATAAAGCAGTATGTAATGGGCAAAGAAAGCAAACTCTCAAGACCCATGGAAGGTAAAGTCTGCACATTCAATCTTGTTCAGGAGAAAGGTCACTCGGTAGGTGGAAACAAAGGGTTGTACCTGTTCTGTGTGATGTTTTCTTAATGTCGACAGCCAGGGAGGCAGGTGAGTCTTTTGACGGTAGAAAACGATTAGCACCTTAGAAGCAAGGCTGGCTTGGCCACAAGGCCTGGCAGCGTGACTAATGCTCATTATGTGTTCAAAGACTTTTTGGCCCATTTGACTTTCCCACGATAATTAAAAAAAGATGACTCTCAGAGTGGTGGGTAACTCCCCCTCACCCCCTACTGAGGAAATTGGTGGTTGTGCTGTGTTGGGCCCCAATAAGAATACTGTTTTCAGTTCTAGACACAGTCAGAGGGACAATGTCCACACAAGAGCAAGCAGAAAGACAAAGGCTTTGGAGATATTGAGTCTCAAGAACCGTGGATGTACATAGCCTGGAAAAATTGGTGGAACGGAATAGTTATGCTCCAAAAATATGAAGGCTCAATATACAATTCAATAAATATTTACTGAGTAACTTCCATGTGGATGGTCCCTGGAGGGATATGCAGAGACTGGTAAGAAACAGTCACTGTCCTTAGGGAGTGTGCAATCTAACTTGGGCAGAGAAAAATTTTAAGTAAACACATAACCAACCCAAGGCAGGTCCGAGGAAGCACAAAATGCTGTGTGGACCTAAGGGAGGAAAAGATCATTTTTCACTAAAAGACATTTTGGAGAGATGGATAAAGTTTTGATTGCCAGAGATTTTTTGAGGAGCAGGTAAAGAATAAGGACATTATCAGGAATAGGATGAACAAAGAGGTCCACGTAGAAAATAAAATGTATGAGGTTGGAGGGAAAAGTCTAGTTTTGCCGGGAAAATACGATATGATAAAGAAAATAGTGTAAGATTGGTTATGTGAAATATGTATTTTCAAGGAATATCTGAATTTAAAGAAAATTTTTATTGTAGTACTAACATATATACCATTTATAGTTAGAGAAATGAAGCACAAGAATTCTTCCTCACAACACCTCCATTCTAAGTAATCCTTTTGAGTCCAGCACCTTTTAAACACTCAATAATGGATTGCTGAGCCAAATGAAAAAAATAAATTTATATTTTTAAAGATAGTTTATAGCATAAATACATATGAGATTATTAGCAATTTTCCTCCTAAAATCCATCATATATTTCTCCTCTTTCTGTTTGTAAACATAGTCCATTCTTGTGAAATGCATGCTCTTAACTCCCATGCATGACTTAAGCCCCATTTTAAGCTCCATATTAGCTCCCCCTTGTCACGAAGCGTAGTTTATGGCTTCTCCCTACCACACCCAATCACACCCATGCCCAAGCAGAGACCATGGGTATTTGAATAGTGTCCCAGACAGAATGAATGAGGACAGGGATTTTGTGTGTTTTGTTCACTGTTATATTCCCAGTGCCTAGAACAATATGTGGAACATAGTCTGTGATCAATAAATATGTTGTTGGATAAAGCAAACAGATGTTTAACTTACACAGAATAAGCCAAAATAAAATTATGTGTTTTGTTGTTTGTTTACCTGCTTCTTAAGATTATCTATTATACTAATGGAGCAGCACAATCAAGATTTTACACTAAATGAAATGTGGAAGTTCATGCTTAAAAAGGGTAAACCCTTCTTTCTTTGATGGGCACTAGAGTTGTTAACATCTGGGCAATCACTCCGCCAGCACTCATCTTTAAATTTTTAACTGTATTTAAATAACAACAATATTACAGGTTTCTTGACTATGATTTTTAGACTCCACTAGAAATTGCTGGTCATATGTAATTTCACACTTACTTAGCTATTACAAGGAAAGTAGTCATTCTGATGTTTCATTTAATATCACTATTTACAATTAGTTTTTATGTTTACTGAAAAAAACCACTAGCGCCATATGGACTAACTCCAAGATATCCTGCTGGGATGTTGCATTTTATAAACAATACGCTAAATGCTATTATCCTTATAATAACCCCCAAACATTTTCTCTTCCCTCAAGTGCTGAGTTTCATACCATAGACCTCTTCCTTAAAAAATCAAGCTTGCCATCTATGTCATATTATTTTTTTTATTCTCCGCCTTCCCTCCTTCTCCTCTCCCTTGCGCCTGCCTACTACCTAGTACAGGGACCCTCCAAATAGGACCAGGTGCTTAGAACAGTTGGAGAAGGGGCATTTGCAGGTTCCAAAATGGAGTGCGTATCCACAGCAGCGCACATCAAATAGGTGAGCCTTCCAGGCCCCCTTCTGAGCACTCTGATAGGCTAAGTAAGGATCTGGCCTCCACCTTTTGCTAGTCACCAGAACACTGTGCTGTTTCCTTCAGAGCTGTCTTGATCAAGCTGCCAAACCTGTGACCTACTTTCACACAGCCCTGTGCTTCTGGCGTCCCACAGTCACATGTCCTTCCACATGGTGGGCCTGCTACCTGTTTTCTCAAAACTGGAAATCACATGGAGCCAGCCACACCCCTTTTTAGCATATTAGTCACTGCCTTCAGGGTTTTAGTCACCAAGCCATTCTCCCAAAGTCTTCCCCATTGCCTGTCTCCCACTGATAGCTCACCACACCCTCCCTGCTTCCCACTCCCCCAGTACCTAGTGAAGGGACTGGATGACTTGGGGGAAGGTGTCTTGTTTTAAGATGTTGCTTTCTAGCCGGTGGTTCTATATTACCAGCTAGAAAACCTCATCAACCTGACGATCATATCCTATGGGTGTCACGACCACAGAAAAACTGTGGTTATTATTGCTCAGGTCAGACCAGGAGATATATTGATCTCTCCTTCCTCTGAGTCCCCAGTGTTTCTTGCACTTATCACTCACTTGGCAATCAATCACATTTTGCTCTGAGACACCTGAGGTTTCCCTTTTGCCATTTTCTTTAGGCTCTTTGTTTCCAACTGGCCAGTCTTTTGGTGCACAAAGATTATGTAGATTATGTGTTTCTGCATTTTCCACAGACTATACAAACTGGGTCTCAGAAAAATTTGAGGACTGACCTGTGGGCATCAAGTGTGGATAGGATGATACAGACTTATTTCTTTCTATCCCTGCAAAGCAAAACAATGAATCCTGAAAATAACACAAGGGGCAGCCAAAGGAAATATCTAAAAGATGTTAGGAGTAAGATGAATTGGCTAGGGACTCTAGATCCAGAGGTCCACAGAGCAGCAGGGCACCTTAGGACCACCCCACCCAATAAAAGAAGGAGTTTCAGACTTGGGGTTTCCCAACTCACAACCTGTAGGAACAGAAGGCAGCCCAGGTAGGCTCATTCCTTCTGCGAATTGAATAAGACTCTTACCAACAATGCCAGGTGAGGCAGAACCGGTAAGGGGGATAGATCAGGTGCCCCACTGACAAAAATCAGCCAGGAGAAGAGTTCTCCTACCTGCCAGGCCCAAGATTGCCCTCCCTCACCCAGACACACCAGGCAAGGGGGATCCCACCACAAGAAGCACCTGACCAGGGAAACATTCTTCATCCATATCCTCACCATGAGCCAAATACTTCCTTCCCTGACCTAAAGGCATCAGGAGACCCAGCCTGCAAAAACTCCTTCCTTTCCCTCAAGCAACATCAGGGCCTGATAAACCAAAAAGACCAAAATAGCACTATAACGGCTCTGAACACTGTCATTGTAACCACAGTCCACAAAAGTAGCCTGGGTGCTAAACCTAAAAAGAGAGATTCATTTAATATAATAGCCAGAATGTCCAGGATAAAATTGTAAAATCACCCATTATACCAAGAGCCAGGAAAACCACAGTTGACTGAGAGAAGATAATCAACTAATGCTAACACTGAGATGGTGAGATGTTAGCGTTACCTGACAAGGACTTGAAAGCAGTTATCATGAAAATGCTTCAACAATCTAATAAACAATAAAATCTCTTGAAACAAATGAAAGAACAGAAAATCTCAGCAAAAAAATTAGAAGTAATAAATGAACAAAATTGAAATTGTATAATAAAAAATACTATAATGAATATAAATTCACTAAATAGGCTCAATAGTAAGGTGGGGATGACAGAGGATAGAATCAATGAAATTGAAGATGTAGCAATAGAATTGACTCAGTCTGAGCAATAGAGAGAAAATAGACTGGAAAAACAACAATAACAACAACAACAAAAAAACCCAAAAAAACAGAGCCTTAGAGATCTGTGGGACTGTAACAAAAGACCTAATATTTTTTCTCATCAGAGCACCAGAAGGGGAGAAGAGAGTACGGATGAAAGACTGTTAACAAAATAATGGCTAAAAACTTCTTAAATTTGGTGAGAGACTCACAGATTCAAAAAAATTGGGTGAATTCTAAATAAGAGAAAATCAAAGAAATTCACACCAAGACACATCACGATTAAATTTCTGAAAACTGAAGACAAAGAAAAAATCTTGAAAGTGGCCAGAGGGAAAAGTTGCATTATTTATAAGGGAATAACAATCCATATTAAAACAGATTTCTCATCTGAAACCATGGTGGTCAGGAGGAAATGGCACAAGTCTTCCAACATTTTTCAAAGGAAAGAACTGTCAACTTTGATTTCTCTATCTGGCAACAATATCCTTCAGAAATGAAAGGGGAAATAAACACATTCTGAGATGAAGAAAAACTAAGCAAATTTGTACGAGAATTTGCACCTACCCTTAAAGAATGGCTAGAAAAGCATATAACAGAAGAACATCTGGAGCTTCAGAGAAAAAGAGTATCAGAATGGATAAAACTGATGGTTGAAGCAAAAATTATTGCACCATCTGATGTGGTACACAATGTGTAAAGAGGAAACACTTAAAACAATTATATTTAAAGATACCCAAATGACAGTAAGTTTTCTACATTTCAATCAAAATGGTACAACTTTGATACCAGTACACTATGATGTTTCTTTCATAGGCGCATTGTTAATATCTACAGCTACCACTATAAAAACTATACAAAGTGAAATGCTTTAAAAAAAAAACTATAAATAAATCAATACAGAATCATTAAAAAAATTTTCACATAACCTACAGAAAAATAAGAGAAACAGAAATGAGAAACAGTGAAAACAAATCAGAAAACAAATAATAAAATGGAAGACTTAAACCCAAATATGTCAAAAATTATCTTAAATGTAAATGGTCTCAATAAACCAATTAAAACAGATGGTCAGAGAATATAGAATAACATGAGCCAACAATACACTGTCTACACAGAACCTCCTTCATGTACAACCCTACAGGTTGGTCAAAATAAAAGGAGGGGAAAAGACAGATCATATAAACATCATACAAAAAAAGAAAGGGCAGAGTGGCTGTATTAATATCATTAGACTGATAAAACAGACTTAAAGGAAAAATACTAGAGATGAAGAGGATTATTACATGATTATAAAACAGTCCACTGGGAAGGCAAAACAATTCTAAAAGTAGATGCATGCACCAAACCACTTCAAAATGCTTCAAAATGCATGAAAAAAAAAAATGATAGAGCTGAAAGGTGAAACAGATAAATACACAGTTATAGCTGGGGACTTAAACACCCCACATTTAGCAATAGTTAGAACTACTAGATAGAAAATCAAAAAGGATATAGAATAATTGAACAACACATTCAACTAACAAGATCTACTTGACATATACAGAAACTACACTCAATGACAGCAGAATAAACATTTCTTTCAAGTGCTCATGGACCATTCATCAAGATTAGAGAATTTCCTAAGTCATAAAACAAACTTTAACAAATGTAAAAGAATTAAAATCATATGTAGACCATAATGGAATCATACTAGAAAACAATAAAAGAAAGACAAGAGGACAATCTCCAAGTCCTTGGAAATGATACAAGACACTTCTAAACACTCCATGGGCCAAAAACGAAATCTCAAAGGAAATGAAAAATCCATAGAACTGAATGAATATGAAAATACAACATATCAAAATATGTGACACCCAGCTAAAGCAGTGCTGAAAGAGAAATTTATAGTACTAAATACCTACATTAGAAAAAAGATCTCAAGTATTAGATGCAAAAGTCCTCAATAAAAAATTAGCAAATCAAATCTAGCAATGCATAAAAAGTATTATGCACCATGACCAAGTAGAGCTTATTTTGGGGGTGCGAGGGCAACACAAAGGATCTCTGTGGTGATAGAATTCTTCTGTATCTTGACTGTGCCCATGTCAATATCCTGATTGTGATATTATACCATAGTATTGCGAGATGTTACCACTGGGGAGGAATGGGTAGAGAGTACATGGGATTTTTCTGTATTATTTCTTACAACTGCATGTGAATCTACAATGATCTCAAATAAAAAGTGTAATTAAAACATGTGTGGGTGCCAAACGCAATTTCCACTCAATCATTTATCTTTAAGTGATCTTATGTTATGGAAGACTGAGAGCGTTGTAGTTGTTAGTTCCTAGAGGTTAGACTCCCCCAAAACTAGGATTGGAGATTGTTCTCTGAGGTTTCAACTTTATGAATGACACAAAATGAGTGAAAGATGAAATATAAAAATAAATTTTCAAAAAATTACCATGAATGCTAGAATGATAAGACTATACTGTGATCTGACTGAAAAGTTACCTATCTAAAATATGGCTATGTGGTTCAGAAGGGTGATTGAAGCAACCATGCCAAGCACAGAAGAAAAAAAGATGAGAGTGTAGCATCCATCCCAGCCCTTTGCAGGGAAGAAGCAGCCTTAACCAAATCTATTACTAATACCCTGTTGTTAGGCAGGCATTCACACCACTGTGATGGAATTATACTTATTGGACTTCACATATTCCGGTTCTGCTCCCCCTCCTGCGGTGCGTGGTAAATAAATCAAAATACTTAGAAATTGATAGTAAACCTGCATCTGATGACAGCTAGCTACAAGCTTTTGTTGCATACACATCTAGCTTTTCCTTTTTTCCCCTCTAAGCCAGCCACATTTCAATCTTATATTCTTTCCTAGATTTGTAGTTCTCTTCCTACTTGAATGAATAAACTGACATTCTAGTTTCACACATCAGGCTTCTTTGATTAGTATAGGTGAGTCCAGTCTTAAAAGTTTGGTGGCAAAATCAGAAAATTTACTGCTGAAATGGTGGCAACCACAAGTGGCCTCTTAGGAACTGGGTTGACTCTCATGGTGATGATAATTCCCTCTCTATGTCCTGGGGTCCAGTGTGACCTTTCCGAACCCACTAGTCATTCTTCTGCCAGCAATCTCAAATTAGATAGGGTGCTTTGTTCTTTGACTGTATTAACACAATTGCCACGCGGTAAATGGAAATATACATGAGATTTTTATTATATTTTGACTATCAAATAAAATAATTTTATGTTTTTATTTTAAAGCATTATGAAAACTCAAGATTTTGAAACAGAGGCAATGAAGTTACTTTCTCACAATACCAGACTTTAAGACTTTTATTAATTAAGTCTGTTGAGTTTATGATATGGAAGACTAGAGAAAAGAGCTTCCCAAACACATTAACTTTCTCTGTTGGTGTTCCCACCTAGACTTTTAATTGACCTGTGCTTAAGTGAGCTGTCAGGAAAAAGCAACTAACTAAAACTTAATGGGCTTATATTTCAAGACAAAGTAAAACTTACATGGCTATAATGACCACGGACTAAAATTTATAGAGATGAAATACTGCCTAAAGGATCATCTGTTTGTTGTTAATGGTTAAAAAAAAAAAAAAAAGGACCCATGGAAATTGGATCCACAAATGATGGCCTCAAAAGAAAATGAACAGCAAAGGATATAATCAGTAAAATTCAATAGAGATTTTAAAAAGTTATTGATAAATCAAATCTTTACCATGATATTTATGAGGAAAATAAGCAATCCTGATTTAAATAATTTTATTAAGATAAATATGGAAACAGAAAAAACTGGAAACAGATTAACAGCACTATGGAAAATTGATTATGGGAAGGAATTAAATTGGCTTAATGATGTTCCCTCAGGAACTTCATGAAAATTAATTCATGCTGGGCCAATTCTGATTAAAATGTTATGTTCATAAGCTGGGAGTCTAAACATCCCATCCTCCTGATGACATCATGCTGTTGCGTGAACTCTGTACTTAGATGCTGCTACCCTGCCTTCTCCCCATTCTCACCCCACTGCTTTCCCTTTCTCAGTCCTTCACTTCCGGGTGGTTTTTCTTTCACATTTCACCCCTTATACATAAGTAAGTACTCCCCAAGGTTCCATTCTAAGTCCACTTGTATAAATTCTATCTCTCCCCCCCCCTTCTTCCAGCCACTTCCCCTCTCCTGCTTCTGTCCTCCCCCCCACCCCCGCTTTAATGCCCATGACGTCAATCTCCATATCTCACCCTGCCCTTTCTCCTGAGTGCCAGTTATGTCTCCAATGCCACGTGGGTATTTCACGGATACATTCAATTCAAACCATTCAAAACTGGACCTAGCATCTTCCTATACAACCTACAGGACACCGTGCTGTGTGGGGCCAGCTCGAACCAGCTTATACACTGACTGTGTGCATCGCTTCTCAACTCCACAGTCAGGTGGGAGTCAGCTTTGGTGGGCGTATCTACAGCAGGGACCTTGGAAAACAGGATTTCTCTGTATTATTCGTCAGCGTTCCACTCAAAGACACTGCTTCATCCAAGCTACCACCAGTGTGTGCCTAGACTAGACTATTGCAATAGTTTCTGAACTGGTCTCCTTGACTTGTCTTCAATTACACAATCCATCTCATGTGGCCACAGGATTCTAGCCTTTAAAATAGAGCCTGGCACATTCAATTCTGCTTCAATATCTCACCATTTTCTAAGGAATGAAGTTCAAAACACAGTAGATCATTCTGTGTTCCCTGAGAACAACAATACATGCCTACACATTCCCATCTGTGGTTTTCCCGTGTATTCTCTTAACCTTAAATGTCCTTACCCTCATCCCCCTCTCGAGGCCCACTCAGCTGAGAAGCCCCTTTCCTGATCCCCCAGTAAGAATGAACTCTTCCTTCCTTTATGCCTACGCAAACTTTGTTTGCATCACTACGCGTTCTTCTAGCTCTATGCTTCAGGGTCTCGTGTGTACCCAACTTGGCAAGCAATCAACTTCATTTCCATCAGTTTTTAAAACCTCCTTTTGCCTTTAACTGATGGAGATTCCATTTGCCTTTCAACCATGTATTTCCTTCATTTTGCTTCCCTAACCCAATTTAATTATTCCCAAACCATAAGCATTTACAGAGTTAAGAATGCCTACTCTGTCTGTCACAATCATGCAAGATGAAAGGATATTTAACCTCAGGCTGGGTATTCCAAGTGCCTGCAATTAAAGCAAATCTTTTTTTTCCCTTTGGTTGACTCTGCGATTAAAAAAGAAAATGATTTCATTAAAGATAATTCAGTTGACATTTCTGCTTTGGTACAACTTGGATTTGAGACTGCCCTGGAATAATTTAGCATGCAGTAACATCAAGAAACAAGGAGCAGGAATGCCCTCAACATATCTGAGTAACGGGTAAAACATGAAGTGAGCAGCAAGGAGGTAAGTGGTCTAGAGGAGGCTTGGCTTGTCATAAAATACCTATGGGAAGCCCTGATAGCTCTGGCCAGTGATGGGTTTGTACAATTTTCCCACTACCCTTGTTTTCAGCCTTTATTTCCCTCTGTTCTTTGTTCCCCACTTCTAAGGCAGCTAAAGCAATATCCTTTTAACTATGTATCAAAATTTAGCAAGGTTCTATTGCAAAAGAAAAGATTCAGACACTTCAGGGTCATAAGTGAGATGAGATGGAAATGAAGCAAAGGGAGAGGGGCAGTAGAAAGAACACAGGCCCTGGAGTTAGTGAACTGCTTCCCGCCCTAGAGCCGCGCCGTCTTCCTAAGATCCAGAGCAAGAACAAAGTGGGAGTAGATTTCTGACTTATGTTCTCCCCTATGCAAGGGTACAAAGGTGAGGGGATGGCCACCAGGCACCCTTCATGTGTGCATGCCACATCTCTTATTTAAGACCCCATGGAGGGCAGGCCAAAGGATCACTCCACCCCCTTCACTACCTTCAGAGACAATGCAGACATGCATTTTCTCTTTTGGTGAACACTGACCTCAATCTACGTAGAAACAAATGTACTAATTGGTGGAAAGACCCATGTTTGGACAGCTCCATCTGTATATGGGGGGGTGGGGGGGGAGCTTAAACTCCCTTGTCTGGAGCGCCTGGGTGGCTCTGTTGGTTAAGCATCTGCCTTTGACTCAGGTCAGGATCTCAGGGCCCTGGGATTGAGTCCCACATCTGGCTCCCTGCTCTGCAGGGAGCCTGCCTCTCCCTCTGCCTGCCACTCTGCCTGCCGCTCCCTCAGCTTGTGTTCTCTCTCTGACAAATAAATAAATAAAATCTTGAAAAAAAACCTCCCTTGTCTATGAAGACAGATTATGTTTTATTAATAGAAAGTTAGTAAGCTGAAAATCCATACCATTTCTACCAAATCTAGATCCATATTTAAAAATGAATAAACACCTACTAAATCAAATAATTTTAGTATTTCTAAGCCTGAACATCTATTTATCATTTTTTTTATAAGTAGGATCTTTGAAATCATATACTGAATTATCACAACAGTACCATACATTTATATAATGTTTTCCTCTCAAGAACCACTAAACATTTATAGGTATTATCTACCTCAGTCTCAGTTTTTGTACTTCTCTTTGGACTGAGAACAAATATAACAGCTCATAATAGTGTACAAATGGTGCATCTCTGTGAGAGGTGAAGAAATTTTCTGATAGAGATGAAAAGGAAGAAAATGGCAAAAGGCAGAGACATGAAAAGATGTGCTCCACATGTTTCCTTTGGGGCACTTACTGTACAGCTGACAATAAATTGGAGTCACCTCCTTACAGTCCTGAAGGACAAAGTGTTCCCACCTTCTGAAGAGTAACCCTGCCCCTGTGACCCAGAGACCACCCCTTCTGTTTCTTGCCCATCTTCTTGACTCTCTCTTCTGCCAATGCCTCCTTCCCTTTCCCTTTCAAACAACCAAAGATCTTCCATAGCTTGAAAAACCCACTTATTGGTCCATCTCCCTCCTTCTGTCATTATTCATGATTAATGCTGGTTTAAAATCAAAATCTCTATTTCATCATCACCCACCCATCCACTTTGAAATCTTCCACCACCTGGCTCAAGTTCCTACTAAACTATTTTTACTACTCTCACAAATGTCAACAATGACCTTCTTTTGCCAAGAAAATGAGCCTCTTCATAACCCCTGAAGGCATCATGACACCACCCCTCTCCTTGACATGCTCCCCTTTCTTCACTTCTAAGATACTACACATCCCTTTTTCTCTTTCTCCTGTAGGTACTCCCTTTCTGGGGTCTTCTCCTGCCCCCTAATGATGCAAGGTCTTCAATGGAGAATTCTTGGCCTCCTACTCTTCTTTCTCTAAATCTCCTTCCCAAAGAGATTCAATGATTGTTTCACTGGTTTAATTACCATATTGAAGACTTTGGTCTCAAGCACCTACACTGTATCTCCAAATGGCTTCCTCAGCATTCCACTTGAATTTTCCACCATGAACTCAAATTCAACATATTCAGATGAGAATTTATCACATTCTTGACCAGGCCCCAGGGAACCTAGGCTCCATGCCAGTTTCTCCACTTTATTAGCCATGTGTCTTGCATTTTCTGAGCTCTCTGAACATCTACATCCATAATATGAGAGTCAAAAGATCTTTCCTGCCTAGTCCAGGGAGTGGTCATAACAATCAAATGGTCTTCACATCCACAGAGTGCTATAAATAACCTAGCATGCTGTCATAGCAATTCTACCAGTCCCATTCGTCTGAACAGCTTTCCTTTACTAAGTCACAGGATCAACATTTTCTCCAATTTGTTCTCCCTTCCCCTCAGCCAGACAGAGCATCTCCAGGGCCTATCACTTCCTTCAACACATCTCTCAGTTCCTTCATTTTGTGCTCGTCCATTCTTCTCCACTCTTTCAGCCCAGTCCTTCATCCACCAGTACTTGCTTCCTGCAACAGTTCCTTAATTCAGACATTTTCCCGTTTCTCCCTCTTCACTCCATTATGCTACCCTCAGAATAATCTTCCTAAGATTTACTTCCACAACATCTTTTCCCATTTCCTAAACTGATTACAGTTCCAGGAAAATATCCAGACTCAAACTTCTGGCTGACTTTCAATCCCTCCACAATCTAACTTTTCCTCTCCGATCAAAATTATCTCCAACTAATCCAAAACCACAACCCACTACTAAATGTAAATGTCATGTCTCCTCTTGAGGCTAAAAGCTCCTTGAAATATACATATTAAAAAAACATGACTTAAATTTATTTTGTGTAATCCACACTGTGGAGTCCACCGTTGACTGAACATGTAGTGTTTGATCCATCTTGTACTGAAAACTTTAAGCAGGGTAATATGATCATAAAATATAATTTGAAGGCCATTTTGGTTTAAATAATAACTCATCACCTAGCCCTACACTGGGGAGTCGGGCGCAGGGCCAAACCAAAAACTGAACAACAAAAATATATTAGTTGGAGGTTTCAGCTCAGTATGATTGATCTGGCAACATATCTTGACGCTCTGTTAACAAACTTTATGGTGGGAAAAAAATGATTTGGATTGATTTCCACTGTCTAAATCATGAGCAGGAAACTGAAAGAATTCGACATGTCGGTGCATTGTAAAGACAGAAGATGACTAAATCCATGAACAGATGAAACAACTCAAATTAGAGATCCACATCAAGCTAGTTTAGTAGGAACTTGAGCCAGGTGGTGGCACAGAAGTGTCCCACCTTAAAGCCAGGTGGCCACCTGCCGGAGGCTAATGGCACTGATAAACCTACTGGGCACTAAGAATGGGAGGCTATCATACTGGTGTCACCCAGAATATATCCCAAGCCTCGGAGCTGGAGTCAACGAGGGTCTAGTGCAGAGACTACAAGGAGTGTGCCAGGCTCAGAAGACACAGGCTGGCTCCTTGGTCATCCACATGTCTATCCTGCTTAGCAAGAAGAGCTGAACAGGAGCAAGTCCAAAAGAATTACTTATATCCAGATCTACTATAGTTGGTTAGCTCTTGATTTAGGGAAGCCTCAAGCAACATCCTTTCCTGTAATTTTATAGGAATCATGGTGGGTGGTGGGGAGGAGGTGTCAGATAAAGACAAACAATGACACCATGCAGAGTTGCACAGAATATCTGTATTACCCTGCTTTTCATTATGGATGGCATTTTCATTCATTTGACAAATAGTTATTGGCCCTTTACTGGGTGTCTGGCACTGCTATAGGTACCCAGGATACAACAGTAAACAAGACAGATACAGTCTCCTTAAAATATCAAGGAGGCAGGCAATAAACCAGAAAATGAGTAAGATAATTACAGACAGTGATAAGTGATATAAAGACTTTATAACAGGTTTAAAAGATTGTGAATGATTGTAGACTTTAAGCCCAGTCAATAAAAAAACCAGAAGGAGGCAAAGATATGTTCCAAACTCCTTCTCACCACTCCTCACCCAACTCCTAGAGGTGGAAGCTACTCTTTCCTGCTATAGCTCTGGCACCAATTATGCTCAAAAGAAATGCTGCATTGCCTTTTATTCCTTTGTTAAGCCCAGCATCATCATAACAAAGCTATGCCTCAACACCTACAAATGGTTAAGTGTAAATAAACATGCAAGCTTTTCGCCTTTGGTGATTTTATTTAGTACAATAGTATGCTTTTTGACATACTTGATCTGATCAGAAATGGACCCTAAAGCAACACACGACACCTTTAATTTTTTTCCTGATATGCCTTGTATAATTTCCAAACACTTAAATGCACAGGACCTTTCACTCTATATTGAGTATTCACTATAGATAAAGTTGTTCTTCTTAGCATTCACGAGTAGCCTCTACCTTTCACTAACTGAGGCTCTGTGTTTTGTCATCATGGCACAGGTGCAGCTAAAAAGCAGTCCACCCACTCACTAGAAAAATACTTCTTTGTTAAGATGAGATATGAGGAGGGAAAACATAGATCCTCAGGACTTCTAGTCTGTTGAAATTCTGTTAAGTATAAGGTAGACAATGGAAGCGATAAGCAAGTTGTTCTACTGGCTCCATTTTCCCACCACCTACATCAATGCAGAATACTTCCTAACTCTTTTTTACCCATAGGTTCAGACTCACACCTTAGACAGATGGCTATACTTTACTCTATGCACAGAGCGGGGTGTGTGTGGTCTCATGTGGATGACCAAGGGGAATCACTTAAAATGGACCCAAATTTCTCCTACCCTCAAATCTGTGCTGCACAGAATTGTAATCACAAATTCAGGTCCATTGAAATAATTCTGTTTCGACCTGGGTATTCAAAATTGCACTGGATAAGCCCTAATTGCCTAATTCTAATTCTCAATGTTTTCCCCTTTCTAGGTAGTCTTCATTTTTTAAAGAAATGAGACCTTTAATGGAAAATTATTGCTACAGGTACAAGTCTCCAATTTCTATTCTGTCTCTGCAGCTATTGTTTTAATTAGTTTGCCTGCTTGTATGCCGGCCCTTTGTTGTGGCCTGCTCTGGGGCAAGGGTGCCTGCAGAGGGTTCTTCTTCTGGAATGCAAGCAGTAATGAGCCATCTCAATAATAAGAGCCCTGTATTGAGCCAGGAGCCAGAGCACCGGAGATGCCCCAAGGAGCAGAAATGCTCCTGCATTTCTGAAGCTGCCTTTCTAATTTGCATTTAAAGATAACTCCTGAAGAACAACTTCACCTGTGAAGTTCACCTGCGTTTCTGAGCTGGGGAGTAAGGGAGTTTAGATGTTGAATATGTACAAATTATGTTAATACAATGGAGGTAAATGAAAGTCAAATACACTGTCACGTAAAATGTGTAAGTTTTATCCAAATGCTTACTTTCTACCACAGGTTGTTTTTATTTTTTTTCTCCTTAGGTGAAATGTGATGGGATTTTTTTTAAATTAAGTGAATCTTTATAATTCCTATTTGATTAAAGCTATCTGATCACTCTTCATTTTCCTGTAACCTAGACTTCAGAAACCTTAGCGAGAGGATTAGTGGGTGTCTGGCCACTTCATACAATGGATTGAAACCAATCTAATTTAACACCTGTGTGCTCATCAATAAGTGTACTCAAGCACAAAAGGGAGCACAGTGTTGAGTGATTTTGACACTGACTGCATGACAACCACAGATTCTGTATCCAAACACTCACAGACAAGAAGCTAATTGCAGGGATGAAAGGCACACCGCTAAAAGCATGAGTAATCGCTGCCAGGATCCAAAGATAACCTGCTCTCCTTTACTAGCAGGGTACTTCAGCATTTATGTCAAACCTGTCTCGGCCCAATCTGACCACCTTTTGTCTCTCTGACCAGTGAAAAATGGAAATGATTTTTCACCGCTGCAGTGCCCGCAACTGTGAAGGATCTCTTCCAAGTGTGGAGATTTCATTCAGCAACTGAGTATAAAATAAATGCAAAAGCTGACATTTGTCATCACACTGCAGAAATGAAAGGCTAATTAATGAGATCTGTTTGAACACCTTCTCCCCAGTCCACCCTTTGGTACCAACGGACACTACAGACACACTGCCTTTCCAAGTTGTGACACACACGTAACACTCTACCAGGGCCAGTGATGGGTGTGTGTCGCGATGCAGCCCTCCCGTGCTGTGGTGACACAAAGGAATCATTATTATCCGACTGCAGTTCAAGGTAGTGATAATTAATAATGTACTTCCTGCAATATACAGCTTCAACCACTAAGGGAATATTAAAGTTTTCCGCTTGGTTGCCCCAAGAGTATGTGAGCCCAACCAAGAAGCCTGCTGAACTGGAAGGCATCCTTCACCTGGGACTCGCAGGTAAACTTGAGTTTGTTTCACCAAGCTCTTTGGGTCTTCTCTCTTGACAGTCACTTAGGCTAGTGAGCAGTACACATCTGACTGGAAGCTGGAATACACCCAGGCCCGCTGAATCACGGATGTCTCATTTCAACCCTGATGAATCGCTGTAGAACTGGATATTCTTAAGTATCACACAAAGCAGGAAACATGAAATAATCTTTTGAATTGTCCAGCTATGTGGACTAAACACTTTCACCTGCACAGGGTATCCCTGCTTGTGAAGTACTAGCAGTGACAGCAGGAAGATCTTCCAATTTCAAATCTACAGGTGCCAATACTGATCATGGAAATATACGTATAAAGTAGTTCTCCATAAATCAAGTCACTTCCAATGGCATTTTGCTCATTTCGTGGGACTGAACTTGAGATGGGAAAAATGAAGGCACTCCATTTTTAGAAAGGCTCCATCCCTGCTGTTTTTCTGCTAGGCCCCATTTACTCATGTTGTATATTTTGCATCTGAGTAAAACAAAGAAGCTGTGTGTTCCCACTCCAAGGGGAAAGCAATAAAGTTTATCATTCTCTGAGTTTCGTCCTAAGCCCCCCAAACACCTGATAACATCTAAGAAGAGTTGGATCCCAAACATGTTCCAGGATATTAGCTTTGAACAAAACCTCGGCTGATGCTGGTATCAATATCCCCCTACCTTCGATGACTTAGGAAATGACACCTATTATTACTTGCCCCTCGCCTACCCTGGATTCCTGAAGGAACATGTACCCTGACCCCCTTTCCAATATAAACCCTAAACCCCAAGTGACCAGGAGACTCATTTTCCTTTCCTTTCTGAGTCTCCCAGATACTCTGTCTGCTATACTCTATTCCTTGCACTATTCAATAAACTCTGCTCTCACTTCCTCCGGGCTCGAGATGGGTTTCCATCCTGTGTGAAGCCAAGGATCCTATTGGCTGGTCCTGCAGGACCTGCTCTGGGTCCTTGGACCCAGCCTGCATATGTACAAATGAAGGAAATTTGTTCAGGAAATCTGAATTCTCATACATCGTGTATCCTTAAAGTATGTATGTGGGCTAGGAGTGAGGAGACATTGAAGTTTCCATCTTACTCCACAATGTGTGGAACCCAGTTGTCTGAGATGGGATGAGTGATATATGAGCTTTGATGAGCAATCACGGTGGCAGCCCTTTGGGCCAAGACCTCATTGTACCCTTTCCTCCACTCATTTTTGCCAAGCCGCCCTACTAAATTATAAAAGTGGTACATCAAGTAACATCTCACTAAATTCTGGAAAAGTACAGCCATGAAGATGGAAAACTAAAATACAGAAAAACAAAGTGAAGTAACAGATTCTGAATGCAGCATTTTACTGATAAGAAAGCCCAGGAAGGTGACAGATGAACCCAGGTCCATATAACCAGCCAGGGGCAGAAGCAAGAGAAGAATCCGTTATCCTGGTGCCTGGCCAGGGTTTCTTTACACAGCTCACTGCATTGTAAGGAGGAGGTTAACACCAACTCTTATTCAAAATTAAATTCTACTAGATATTATGGATTTCTGGTGGGAATACTTCAGAAATGAAAAAGCATTTTCAATTTAAATTAAATTAAATATCCAATTATGTCACAGAGAACTATATAACTTCAATAGGAATCTGTTTTACTTTACCCTTTTATAAAAAGAAAAATTCACTTTTTCCTTTCTTTTTATAAATTAAGAGTTTTATGCAAAATGATTCATTTTTACCCCTGACTAAAATGCAGCCTATTTTAGGTTTGGGGATTAGAATCCAAGGTCCAGGGACTCAGTGAAATTATATGGCATAGTTCCTGTATATACATATGTTGGGTTTTTTTCTAGGAAAGGATTTTTAGCTTTTATCAGATTTTCAAATGGGTCTGTGACTCTGCCCAAAGATTAATAACTTCTGTTCCAAAGAGGGCTGAGGTTTTGGCAAAAGTAAGGAATCCTCACTCCACAATCTTGTGTCTCTCAACAGCTCCTAAATCTCTTCAATTCACACAATTACTTTTAAATTCACAAAGGAAATCCGTAAGACTTACAAAGAAAAGTAAATTCTAGCTCCCACTGGAAGGGGGATGGACAGCAACTGATTAATTCGGCAGCGATGCAAACTTAATATAAAACTTCATTTCAGGTAGCCTGAACTTCAGATGGGACATTATCAGCATAAAAACCATTTCTTTCTCTTCCCCTCCCCTTTCTCTCTCTCTCTCCTATAATTTCCCCCCTAAAAAAGGCCTATATTTACTTGATTTAAATTTGCCTAGTAAGCTTTTTCTTCTGAATTCATGTGACTGGAACTGAAATTATTCCACCTGGGGAGAAGAGAAAGCTGAAAGCCGATTTCATATTGGTTTTCAAATACAAGAAGGGTACTCAGAGAGAGGATGATAGCCAAAGGAAATGGTCATTGAACTAAAGTATGAAGAATCTGAGTTTGCTCTAAAGCTAAATTTCCTAACATAAAGAGTTCGTAACATTAAACCGAGAGAATGAGGGATTGTTTGTGGACAGTTTAAGAACCAGATAGATTCTTGAATGTCTGAGATGGCTTCGATGTGGCCCTGCCTCTAGACAGGAAGATGAAATTTACCACCAGTGGTCCCTTCCCGGCCTATGACTCTAAGGGCATGACTGGCCTATCAGAACTTTGCAGGGGCCCAGGGAGTCCACAGCCCTCCCTCTAACAGGGGAGGGGGCAGCAGCCAACTAAGACGTCTCAGACTCACCCTCCCTCGGCTACCCACCACTGCCACAGTGCAACTGGAGGCCTCTTCCTGTCTGAGGCTGGAAAAGGGCTTCCGACAGAGAGGACAGCACTGCTCCCTAATTCTAGCCCCAGACCACATCAATCCCACGGAGGTCCCAAGATTTCAAGAAAAAAAGGTAGATCTCAGGTGCTGTTTAGCAGAAATTACATGAATGCCAGAATTTTTCTTTCTTTAATCCCTATTAGCTTTGCAGGATATACTTTTTTTTCTTCTTTTGATGAACAGGTTAATAGTCCAGTTCTGCTTCCAAAACAACCATCTATAAGATTGGGCTGGCCTTTGCCTTCCCTTTTGCTGGATAATCCTGCCCCAACTTAGAGTGGAGATGTCTACAGCCTTACAACTTCAGAGCGGCCTCAAAAGTCTTTGTGTGGGTCCTAAAGGGGAGCCCGGGGGGACACTTAAGGAGCTGGAAGGTTCAGCTTCTCCCACCACCCACCAGTCCTGTCCTCACAGACTCAGAGATGCTGAGTTGTTCAGGGATCCTGGAGAACATTTGATCAACCCTTAATCTGCAGTGCATGCCCCTCAGTCACAGCTCCCAACTGATCACCCTTTTCCTGCCAGGGCTCCTCCAAGGGGAGGAACTCATTATCTGCAATCAGCCCATCCCAAAGCTGTCCTGCTGTCCTGCTCTAAATGAGTGAAAGAGCTCAGCCGAAACCTGCCCTCCCTCTTGTCCATGCATGTCCACTTCACACTAGTTTGGGAAATTTCATCCTAAGATCCAAATGCAGGACATTCACCTGGGCGGTAAAAGTTCAAAGACAGCTGTGGTGCACATTCCTTCAGAGCTTCAGGAACAGAATTCCTGGAAGCATAATAATCTGAAAAGTATGCCTGAATATACTTAACAAGTAAAGACTGTTCACAGAACTCTGATCCACAGGAAAATCTAAATAGGGTAGAAACGTGTATTTGTGGGGGTACCTACTGGAAAGCTATAAACCCAGCAGAAACCAGGAGAGGCTAATAAGCTCAATATGGGAAAAATAGTTCGACAACACTTGCACTGTAGTTATATTAATATTGCCAATGTCAAAATTACTTATAAATAATAAAAAAAAAAAACCCTCAAAGCCTCAATGAGAATAAAAGGAAAGTGGAAGTCATTATTACTTCTTTCTCTCTGAGAGCACAAGGCCCTGCTGCCCACATGACAAAGAGAAATGCTGGACCTCATCAGAGAATGAGGGCATTCTCCTCCTCCTGGATGAAGCCACAGTGCCATGTGTATGATGGTAGGGAAGGAAGAAGTGAACAAGCAGCATGATCAAGGTGGTAAGAGGACTAACTAAATAGGACTCTTCAACCAGAAGAGATGAATGTAGGGAGAGAATGAACATGCTTTAAGTCTGTTCAAAATCCGGAAGGGTATAAAAAGGGAATATTTTAATAACAAATACATTTGTCTTCCCTACAAGTCTCTTCAAAGACAAGGACTGGGACGAAGTTATCCCTGTAGCACCCAGAGACCCTGAAGGGCCCTGTACATTCTAGGTGTTCAACACACATTTAAACTGAATTAGACTGCATTTTCTCCAGGGAAAAGTCAGTGCCTCAGAACTAGCTCATTTTAGTAAGAGGTATTCTGTTAAAGGAGTCTTTGTTGGAAAAGAGTGAGATGGCTGGTAAGCTCAGAACAGCCATGCATCTAAGGCTGAGTGAGAATATTTAGATTCAGGGAGAAGTCTCCTGAACCGTGAAAAAGGGCCAGTCAGAGTCCACAGAGAGAAAAAAAAACTCCCTTTTTTTAGGTTCCTTTTTCCCTTTATTATATTCTTTACCTTTAAAAATATCGCTCCCTAGTTCTACTATCTCTATATTAAACATTTTCTTTCCTGCCGCCAATCCACTATTTGAACTCCCAGTATCAGTTAAGAACTTGAATTCCATAAAGTACAATCAATGTAGATAAGCAAACACTGCTCTGAATATCTTACTGTCTATATTGCTCGCTATCTCTGGTTTTCAAATACACTTCTTGCCATAATCATGTGTCCTTAATTAAATATAAGTTTCTGGCCAATTTTTTTATAACGTAAAAACTCATGACAATGTCCTTGGGTTTATAGGCCATTACTGTTATAGCATGCTACTCACCCTCAGCTACTGCTTGACTGAAGTTAATAGAGGATTCTGAGTCTCATATTCATTGCTATAATGTCACTTATAGAAATAAATGTTGTGCTGTTTGCCTTTCCCTGCTGTTCCGCAGTCTCATTTCAGCCTCAAGGGCTGTCTAGCACACTTGGCCTTTGTGCCAGGACAGAAGACACAAGATGAGCCCTAACAGACACAGTGTCAATGTTTTCTTTCCCCTAACTGCAGCTATAATGACGCTCTGGCACGACGTGCATGGGGTGGCAATTAGAGATAGGACACGTCGCAGAACAATTGTACCGGAAGGACACGAAGAAAGGCAATGACTTCTCTTTCCCAATATGTGGCAATTTTCAGATTTCAGAGGAATAACAGACAGACACACTCTATGAAAGGATTTGATTCATGGCAACTGCCTTTCTTGTCCTGATTCCATTAAAGGCCAGGTGTGCTGACCTTAAGCACGGGGCCAGGTGTTTTCTTCTTATTTAGTACTCCCCGGGCAACTATTACGTGTATCAGTTTTCTTTTATCTAGATCAATACGGTAAAAAAAAAAAAAAAAAAATGTGTCTTTCAGTCACTGTATTTTATTTAAACAAAATATTTTTTGGCATGACACGTTTTTACAGTCAACCTAAGGGAACTTTAAGTCGCAGAGTTATTGTTTAATTACGTGAGTTGCTTCTGATTATAAAAGTAATTCATGCTCATTGTAAGAACAAATTGAAAAAGAGTAGAAACATTTTAATAATCTATAATGCCACCAATCAAAGTAAGTTCCGGTAATAGGCTGTGTATTTATAAAATCGGGATCATTCTCTATATACTGTTTTATATATTTATTTTTCTGTTAACATATCATAAAAACTTTCTCATGACATTAAGTTCTTTTCAAAATCATATTTTAATGTCACATAGGGCAGGGGGGTCTTTTCCACGTCCTTGATGTGTTAAATGAAACTGTGATACACATTTCCTGTAAACAATATTTTAAATTTCTTCACTCACACTCCAGGTTGCATTTCAGAAAGTTAACAATGTAGACTTCTATAAGGATACTACAAGATCGTCTGCTCCCAATCTTCCACAGCTTTTAAATTTTTGCCAATTAGATGAGCAACATGTTAAGACTCTGCTATTTTCATTCGTGCGTCTTTATGCTTATTTTTCCATATGATTTTTTTTTTTTTGGCAGCTGTATATCTTCTTTTTGTGAGCTATCTACTCAGGACCTTTGCCCTTTTTTCTTTTAGAGCAAAGGTTTGTGGGGGGTTTTTTAAATAATATTTAAGGGTCCTTTACGTTTTCAAGATATTAACATACTGTAAATTTTCCTCAGTTTGTCATTTGCCTTTAAATCTGAGATCATGTTTTAAAAACTCTAATGAATAGAAGTTTGTATCTGTGTCATTTCTCATCTGAACTTCAAAGTGTCCTTGAAAATTATACCATTTATAATAATCAGACGTATTTAATATTCTGAACTTGTCCACTGACTGTTAACCACCTAAAATATAAAATCACTAAAACTTTTTGAAAAAGAGAGCCTTTGACTGACAACTATCAAAAGACCAAAAAAATGCCAGTAATTTCCATTGCTTTTTTGCTGCTCACAACATCAGGACCCAGCAACGCCTCAAAGATACTAGCCCTATAATGCTCTTGCTCAAGCCACACGAGCCACACACAAGCAAGCAAAGGCAATCTAGGACCAAACCACCATCCTTTGGGATTCAGCTTGGAGTTCTAAAGTGACCTAACCAGAGGAACATAAACATAACAGAAAAATGCAGTCCAGCCTGAGCAACCACACTCACTAAGTTATTAGAATTTCTGAGTCTCATTCTGGCAATATTAACTACTGGCAATATTCCTTAAGACTCTCCAGGTCTGATGTTCCAACTTCCCTCATACTGCGGGCCCAGGATATTAAATTTACTAGAAATTTGCATAAAACATTAAACATGGAGCATTTAACTCAAAATGAAACTGAAAACCAAGCAATCAAGTAGAAAGCTAAGATAAAAAATAATATAAAAAAATCAAAAAGACACAAAAAATATTTCCTAATTAAAGAGAAGGGGAGGCTTTAACAATGGAAGAAACAGAACAGTCCGGGCTTTATGAGCTCTGTTCACTCACCGACAGTTACTCAGGTTATTGCCACATACAGGTAGTCTCCCTGAGGGACAGGGCATAATCTTTGTCACAATGTGTACGTATAATTCATGCAAGGACAAACCAGGCATACATGGGATAATCCATAAGTCGTTAATAAAGACAAGAGTCTCAGTCCCTTTAAGAATTACTCGTGTGTCCATGGCTGACTAGAAACCAACCATAACAGATTTAAATTATATTAGATGAAATCTAAGTTCTGCTTAATCAGAAGAGCCTCATACAAGTGTGAGATTAATCCAGTTTTCCTTGAACAGGACCGTCTCATCAAGCCAACAGTCACTGTCTATCCCAATGGCAGAGGAAACAGAACTGAATAGGGCCTACTCTTCATCTGACCCATTTCCTCCGCTCTCCAAAATGGTTTACAAATTTTCAAAATTCACATAAAGGATGATTTCCATATATCTTAATTATCTTTGTTTTTTCCTTAATCCAAGATGATACAATTCATTTTTTGGTGGATCACTTGTGATTTATTTTTAAATGTCTTTGTTAATACTATTACTGTTCCTGTTATTAATATATCCTGAAACAACATCAAATACTTAAAATCCCTGCTAACAAGGCAGAGACTTGACCTTGAGGTCTGGAGTTTGCCATCTGAGTGGGGGGGAGGCTGAAAGAGCAACAGAACCAGTGTCTTTCTATCCATTGACTTCAGAAGCACCAGAAGGCAAAAACATAATTATCTGGACAATTCAGGTGAGAAAAACTCACCTTTCCCTGAATTCTTTTTGTAAAAGCAGCATTAATGGACTGAATTACTCAGATAATTGTTCTGCGCTGGTCTGTGTTTAATTAAAATAAGAAAGGAAATAACACTGCCGGGCAAGCACTTTCCAGAAGGTTTAGAGTACTGAGCACTCCAAAGGTTTTGCAATAGGACTACATGGCTCCAGAAAGTGCCAGCAGAGCAGAAAAATTCATCTAAACAACATTAGTTTTAATTTCACTAATTTCAGAAGAAATCCACTTCACAAAGCTTATAAAAACACTGGTTTTCAAGCATGAGAGAGAAACGTTCTTTCCCTTTACATAAAATAAAATGTAAAAGCATTTTCCTCCCAGTTTGTCAAGAATAAGCTTTGTTTTTGCATTTTTGTTTTTGTCTTTTATTTTTAAATTTTACAATGTAGCATAAATTGCCTCTAATATTTCAAATGTCAGGCTTCAAGTGCTAAGGTGATTGTGACAAGAGTTGAAATAGTGTGGAGAGTGAACAAATGTTCAATGTAAGTAAGATTGATACATAGGAATCAATCACTTCAACTAAACAATTCATCGATTTCTGTGTATGAAAGAAATCTATGAAGCTTTTAAATTCAGACCTCAGTAGAAAATTTTAATAATGAAAGATTCTCTTCACTCAGCTTCCATATTCAGTTTCATCCAAAGTCCTTATTTTAGTATGCTATGAATATCTAGAGAAATTAAATAGGCCCCTTCTGTGAAGGCCTGGGTTTAGCATGAAGATTGTTTATGAAATAATCTGAAAGATTATCTAAATGTGTTTTTGCTTTATTTTGGTAACCTAAATGATCATAAATACGCTATAGCCCTATGGATGGAAAAGTAACTGAATAGAAACGGAAAGAGGTATGTTAATAAATCTACAGAACTAAAAACAAAATAGTACGTTAATACCATCTGTTCCAGTTCTGTATCGTCCAACTCTGCCACCCCCCACCCCATCAGAAGGACCTAGTTAATTCACTTGAACTGCTTGCTGCCTGAGATTCTTGCCAGAACACTTACCAGCCCCCTCATTTGTTGGGTGGTTTTATAGGTCTCTGGTGCTGAGCAGAGGTAGGACAGCTTGCAAGGCACGAGGAGGACAGATAAAACCACCCTGCTGTGCAGATTTAGTCCATTTGCACTGGCTCTCATACAGAAAACAAATTGCAACCTCTCACAAAGGGGCCCTTTTCTGCACTAGCAACCCTGAAAAATGCAGGCAAAAATGAGTAAATCAGGCAACTTCACATCAGGAGGAAAAAAAAATGGCTACCACTCCAACAGCTGCTCTCATAATTAAGAACAGATTTCATCACTAAACTCTTGCTGGTTATGTCTGCAGCAAAACAAATACACAGATGTAAGGCATTTACATACTGGATATTTCGTACTGGGTAACCAAACCAAACTTACCTTTTTTGCTTTAAGATATTCTCTTAAAAATATCATCTAGTCAATGATAAAGTATAAGGCAACATCCAAACCTTAAGGACGACTATATTTCCGTCATCGTCTTGCAACTAAATTCATTTTGGCATTCTACCAGATTCACTTTCTTTTTACATATTCAAAATTGCAATGCACTGCCATGGACATGACCTCTCTCAAATAATGAAAATGCACTACCAGTTTCTTTTACTCGTAAAATTTGCCAAATTTATTGCTGCCTCATTTATCCATGTTTTAAAAGATTGCATGGCACATGCAGTAAAAGGAATGGCATTTGACCTCTTTAAAGGTAAATTGGTGTGCTATTAAATCAGAGAAATAAAAGTAATGAAATAATAAAATTATAATAAAAACAGATAGGTAAGGACAAATTAATGGAATGCCACTCCACTACGAGAAAGGAGGCTACAGTTCCCACAACACTGACGAATCTCACATACAAAGTACTGAACAAAAGGAGCCGATAACAAAAGTACGAAAATAGGCAAAAGTACTTTTGCTGTTAGAAGTCAGGATAGTGGTCCCCCTTGGGTAGGTAGGGTAGTTACTGGGAAGGGGCACAAGAGGACTTCTGGGGTACAGTAATGCGCCATTTCTTAATGTGGGTGCCAGTTACACCAGATGTGTTCAATTTGTAAAAATGCCTCAAGCTGTATTCTCAGTATCATTTTTCTACATATAAATTGTACTTCCACAAGAAGATAAAATAAAGTAAAATGAAGTAAAGTAAAATGAAATAAATTAAAAGAGGCAAGGCATGCACTGAACTTCAACAATAAGTACCTGTTCACTGATGTTAGTCCCAACCTCTTCACGTGACCCAATCCACGCAGCGTTCTCAAGCTTCCTGACACTGTTACAATAGCGTCGTTATTAACAATATTTATCAAGCCATATATTTTACTTTTTGAATGACTAAACTGGCCAAATGTTTAAGCTTAAGTTAACAGCACAATGTTCTAGGATAGTCTCTTGTCTAATATGTTAAACTGATTATCCTCCCCAAAGGTATGGATGTTAAATAAATTTTTGTGTATTTCATTACCAGTGCTATAATTTAAAGCAAACAAGCAGTTCTAAACATGCAATTTTCAGTAAAATGTGGTTCTAAGAGCATCTTTGAAATGACATATTATTACGCTGCTTTACCCAAGGAACAATAACCCTTATAGAAATCCACAGATGTAAATAAACTAATTCAAAGTAGAACATGCAAGATAACGCCTACTCAAGTTGACATCATATTTTCTAAGAGCCTGCATATTTAAAATTAGACTTAAAACACTACCCCCACCAAAATATCTAATGCATACAGTTCAGGAATGTATAACTGGTAGATTAAATAGTGGTGGGTTTTCATTCAGAATTGCAAATTTCAGAATTTACAGATGCAAGTTAAGCTGTAAACAAGCATTAAGGCCTCAGAGTACCTGGAGAAGTAAACTTACTAAACAAGTTGTGGTTGATGATGAGGGTGGTGTTTTCTACACTTTCATCTGAGCTAGGGCTTTGAAAAAAACGGTGGCTGAGTTACAAACATGATCACATGCCCTTTACTTAAAGTGGCTTCACAGCTGCACTTCTCAAACAGTGGCCATCAATGCATGAACCAGGGGTCAAAGGCATAAAGACACTTTCTTAGCCTAAGAGGAGGGTCTCTCTGACCTCTTTCTGCATGTTTGTTCATCTAGTTCAACACTGTTGCAAAGGCTGAATTCTCTTCTGATAGCTTGATCCTACACAATAATTAATGTTAAACCATACCTAAAAGAAAGGGATATGGAAATCATTATTCACAGTCTTTGCATTAATCGATTTGGGGTTCACGTTTCTAAGTGAGAGCCCTAGAGAACTTGTATGTAGCACAATGGAACTCTCCACAAGCTGGTGTCTGCCGAATAGCTGAGGTAACATCAGGTTTCACTTTCCCGTGCAATGCTTCCGCAAACGGCCAACTTGGAGCTGGCGTGCTCAGCTAGTGTTCCTTTAGATTCATCCACACACCCTCTCAGACTGTCAGCCTGAGATCTAGCTTGCGACCCAGGCCCACGCAGGGCTCATTAAATTTTTATTTATGGAGTACTCAATGTTACTTGAACTTTTGCTTATGCCAAACTATGAGCATTTACTTGTTTTAAAGAACTCCTTTGTAATCATAATTTAAGGAAACTAGATCTGTATCCTTAACGAAATTATGATTTCAAATTCCTATTCACTCTTGGAGTGTGGACACTTCTCTACTGATCACCAGCCACCCCAAATGAAGCTTTTATTCATGAGCTTATTCCTGCACTACCCATGCCTTTAAAAATGTATTCTCTGTTCTTTAAGAATTGAATGTCCAGCCAGAATTCTGACAGGATGTGAGATGTAAAGTATATTATTTTCTCAATCTTTAGGCTAGGATAATGTTTGCTTATAAAACATTATGAATCCTTTGTTAAAAGGAATGGCTATGTGATTTTTTAAAGCTTTTTTCTTTAATTGGACATTAATTTATGAAGCACCTGCATGTTAAGCACTGTACTCAATGCCAAGGATGTAAAGACAAGTAAGAGAGGGCACTAGCCTGACTAGGAGCTCACAGACTAGTGAATGAGAACTCTGTGAACCTAGTGAAAACATAATGGGATGGATGGATGGATGGATGGATGGAGGCAAGAAGTTCTGTGAAGAAACACAGAAAGCAAGTCATTCCACAAGGAGGAAAGGTTTCACAGAGGAGACGATAGAGAGTTTCAGTGACAGTTGCCTTGATGGGGGTGAGTGGATGCAGATGTCTGGAATGGAAAAACCGATGGTAAAAGCATGAAGGCAGGAAAGTGCATGGTGTGTTGGGAAGTTGGGGGGGTGGGAACACAGCCGTCAAGTTCAGGGTAGCTAAAGCGTAGTATACCTGGCTCAGTGTCATGAGGTTAAAGCTAGAGGGGTGACTTGATGTAGGATTGTGAAGGCTGTATGCTAGGTCTAAGTATTAGATTTTTTATCTCTAGGTGAGTATTTTCTAGCATATGTTTCTCAGAATATTAATTCCCTGAGTGCTTTGCAAAAAAAAACCCCAAAAAACCAAAATGCTTTTTTAATAAGTAAGTTTAGAAAATGCTGCATCCTATAGTGTCCTTTCAGAGATTCATAATATACATTTGGTATAACAGGGCTGAAAAATATGGCAGTAAAAACCATCTTAACTTGAACACCATTTTCATATAACTGTTGACACCCCTCAAAACTAATGTTCTGTAGACTATACATGGGGCATACTAAATGCTGCTCTAGGAAAGTAGGGGAACAAAGAAACTGTTGGAGCAAGAATGTAACATGATCAGATTTATTTGTTCCTTTCCATTTCTTCTTCATTAGAAAAATATTTTTTTAGCAGTTCATGTCTGGTAATGATGTGGATGTTGCACTAAATTTGAAAGAGATTAATGGCAAAACACCAAGAGGTGACAAAACACAGGGATGAGGGACTCCACACAAGAGGCTATCTCAGATTAAAAGTAATTCATGATAGAATAAAGGTGGAATGATGGAAACATAGCAAATGAGAATGACTTCAAAGGTTCTAGCCTAGAGACCCACTGGAAGGCGCTCCTTTAGCCAAGACATAGAATTTCAAAGAAGTCTGCTCTGCAGAAAGGCAGTATGATCAGTGCTGGTCATTTTAAGTATGGGGTGCCTACAAAAACATCTATAGGGGCATACTGAGAAAGCAGTTAGACAGTGAGCACAGCATAACGTATAGAGAAGCTGAATCACTATTATGTTGTATACCTGAAAATAAGGCAATATTGTGTGTCAACTATACTCAAATTAAAAAAAAAATTAAAAAGAAAAAAGAAAGAAAGCAGTTAGAAATATGGCTTTCAGCTGAAAGGAAGGCCAGGACCAGAGATACATATTGTAATCAGACAGATGGTATATGAAGTCATTGGATGGATAAAGCATTCCCCTCCCAATTCTGGGGAAAATGCATAGGGCAAAAAGAGTAAGGAATCCGGAATACCAACATTTCAATGTGTAAAATACAAAATTAATTGATACCTTATGTGACTTTTTTTATACTATAATCTTAAGGGTTTTTTTAATTGTAATTTAGTGGAATCTTAAGGTTTTATTGTAATGTAAAAGGTTCTGTTTTACATTATCCAGAAACAGAATATAGTGCTGAGCCTGACACTGTTTTATGTTATTACTTTGGTCACTGGTACATCATGTAAAGGAATCAAAATATGTTTGGAACAGAGTCTAATTAAATACACCTGAAGTCCAGAGCGATTCAGAGAATTGACCAAAGTCTTACAGCTAGTTGGTCCTGTTTGCAACTAGCCCACTATTTAAAAATTAGTTCAAAATCCGATGTTCTCTTTCATTTTACTTGTTTCTAAGGCATGTAAGAATGCAAATGAAATAAAATAATTCAATTGAATAAGATCATTAACAGCTTTAGAAAAGCATTTTGCAACTTTCACAAGTTCTCTTTTTAATTTTAATTGCTATAAGACTATTAACAATATTAGCTATTTTTTTCTTGATGTGGTTGAATTGTGTTTCATTGGAAGGAATATCATGAAATCAGCCTGTATTCTTGGAAGGGTGGTCAAGAAAAGACCATATTCACAATGGTCGTATCATCCCACATAGCCAATCAACAAAAGTTACTAAGTGCCTAACATGAGTGAAGCACATCCTTACTCATTTGAGAGACACCAGAGAAAGGAAGAGTGAGGAGCACAACCATAACTGAAGTCAAGGAAGACTCCAGCAGCCACCACTTAATTGCACATAATGATTTCAACTGATTGGCATGAAGTTCTTAAACACTCAAATATAGAATCCTTTAAAATCTGTGTTAGATTTAACAGAATTTACATTTTTCTTCAGTGCGGGGGGTTGGGGGAGAATAAAACCGTCAAGAATTACAGAATATTGTTGCACAACAACATGAATATACTCACGCTCCGTATACTTCACCCTGAACCATATACTTAAAAAATGGTTAAGATGGTAAATTTTTTGTGTTTTTCATCACAGTTAAAAGATTTTAAAGGCACTATGAAATTAAATTACCTTAACGTACTTTTGTCCACAAAATGTTCTATATCCTACAAGGAATAGGGAGCTGGCCACCATTTGCTGATGGTGAGAAAGAGGTGGAACTGAATCTTTAGGTTAATTAACCAGGCAATGCAACTCAGGGCTTGTTAAAGAGACGTTGACAAGATAAACATTCAAAAGCTAGAAAAGCTAGTAACAAAGCGAAACAGTTAAACAGGAAAGTAGCACTAGGATTTGGAAGAGTATGAGAGACTTGTGAAAAGAGTAATCAACAAGATATGATGGTATGGATAAAGAAAGAGAGTCAAAGATGATTCCAGGACATCAAGTTCCAGTAATAACATGGTACATGTTATTACGGTCAACCTGAGTTTAAACCATTAAAATGAAAATACCCAGAAAGCATTTGGTAAAAAAAAAAAAAAACTACAGCCTGGATGCTCTTTAATCTTTAACCACCAAGGTCCAGTGATACCAAATCTGAGATACATGCTAGTAAATCTGAACCAAGAATTCAGATGAAGCCCAACCAACCAGTTCAGCCATCAGGTTTTGTCCCTGCGAGGTTACACTACTCACCTATCCCTGTGCCTTCTTCACTTGAAGTTCACCTAGGAAGGTGAAGGGGCTAACAAGAAAAGTAAAAATCATTTCACTTCCAATTTGATGGAACTAAAGAAACTTCTGGAGAGTGAAACAGTCTCTTCTAAAAATTTGCTGTGCTCTAGGAAACAGAATAGAACTGAGAAAAATTAAACCCTTTATAGATTTTATGCCTTTAGGCAATCTGATGACTGTTGATCTTCCTTTCCTTTTGGATCTCAGTACTGCAGGCAATTCAGAAACTCTCCTGCTCTGATCTGTACAAAAGGTCATCTGGTGTTTCCAGATCAATCTCTGTGGTGTTCCAGTTGCTAAAACAGCAGATTAAATTAGCATCCACAAGAACTGCAAGTCTCTCCTCTCCACAACAACACTTGGGGGAAAAACAGGTGATTCAGAATGCCACTGGTATACTGGAGTTGGAGAATCTTATTGTAATGTATAGCATTGAAAATGAAAGAAAGAAAGAAAGAAAGAAAGAAAGAAAGAAAGAAAGAAAGAAAGAAAGAAAAGAAAATTCAAGTTTTTAATTAAAACTTTCAGAACCTGATCACAAAAATGTTTCAGCCTTTGCAGATTAAATGGAATTTTTTCCACTTTAAAAAAAAAAATAGCCAATTCCTAGGGGTAAAATAGTACTTAGAAAAACAAAATGAATTTATTTTCACTGAATGTATATATTTAGACTATCTTACTATTTCTGTTCTTTAAATCTAAGCTTGGATATTTATTTTTCATTTAAAAAGTGGGCATGTTTTAATTTCTAATCTAAGGATATATGGTTACCAAAAAAATTTATTTATTTATTCATTTTTTTTTTACTACTACTAGCTACTCAATCTGTAAAATACAGCTCAGGAAAAAAATGCTGTCATAAAACCTGTTGGTATAAAGATAAGCAGTTTATTTAATATCTAATTAAACATGGTCACCGGAGAAATCACAGCTTATGAAACTTTATCAGAAAAAGATTAATCCATTTCAGGCTTAACCCAAATGTCATAAGAGAACTCATGAATTTAGATAGGAATCCACTTACTACCCAAAGACATTTTCATATTGAGTAAGAAGAGCCTATATTACTGGTTATATTTATACTTCAATCAAATTCATATACTTTGTAGCTATCATTGATTTCAGGGACAATTATCAAACTAGAATAATATAATAGGGAGCCCTGTCCTCTTTGTCAAAAATTTCTATAATATTCTAAAAACACTTTATGAGTTTATAGACCCCATTCATTCAGAAATTCAAAAAATTATACGGATTGTGTCATTTTAATTCAAAAACAACTATCTAACAAAAAACTACTGAACAACCTATTATATGTAGGACTCAGGCACTGGGGAAATGAGGATGGAGAAAAGGATTCCTTCTTTTGAAAGGCTCACAAAAATCATGAGACAAACCCTTAAATAACCACTGACATAAAGTAATATCTACTACAGGGCAGAGGCTGCTTTTTTCCCCTAATATCTATTCATGCCTTTGCCCATAATAAAAAAAAAAAAATCATCTGGACACATGGTGACCCAGCATAAAGTCTGATGCATTTCTCAGCCTTCTTTGAAGCTAAGACAGCCAGGTGACTACTTGGGGTCAATGGGATGTGAGGGAAAATAGTCTGTGCTCCTTCCAGGTTGAAACTTTAAAGAACAGGATATGCCCTCCCCCTCCCCCTTCCTCTTCCTGAGGGCTCAAAAGGAACCTGGGCCATCCTGGATCAGGTGGACAAGTGTAGCACTCTTATAGGTGGTAGAGCTATAGAATAAAAGGAGCCTGAGTCCATGATAGGATGTCACAGACCAGAACCACCATTCCAGCTTAGATTTATAATATAAGAAAAATAAGCTTTTGTCTTGTTTTTAAGTTGCTGTTTTTGGAATCCATCTCATGAAGCAGCACCATGTTCATGCTTCTTTTTCTGAGAATTTTGGTACTAGAAAATGTCTATGAAAGGGAAGAACCAAAATTTTATAGTAAAAGCGAAGAAAAACTTCATTTCTAACTTTCTCATGAAAAATAAAACCCTGAATTAGAACAATAAACTAATCTTACAATAATAAAATAGAAGTGAGAAGTAAAATTGTATAAATTCTTAGAAGAGAATGACTTAAGTATTGGCGGGGCCACAATTTTTTGTTAACAAAATTGTATAATCATGTGATAGAGCTAATGAAAACAAAATCGACATAGTGAAAAACAAAACAGGTATCAAAAACTGATCACTGACATGTAGGAAAGGCTTAGGAAAATAGTAGTGAATACATGTGAAAAAAATACAGATCAAAGCATTAGAATGGAACTAATAGATAAGAAAGACAAAGATGATTCAACACAAGAGTATTTCCTTTAAGAGGCAAATCAAAAAAGTGTGTACAAACAATGTGTGTAAACACTTAATACAAAAAAACTCCCTGAACAGGAAGAATGTACTAATCTGGAAAGATTGAAAGAGCAATCCATGTTTCAGGAAATGCTCAATACTGAGACATATTTTGATTAAGCTGCAGAAGTTTAAAGAAATAATTCTTTAGGCATTCAAGCAGACAGAGCAAACCATTTTCAAGAAGTAACAGGATGGGCATATTTGGAGAACATATATGGAAGCTCAAGAGAGTCTTCAAATTTGGTGAAACTAAAGAAATATAAAAAGAGAGAGGTGAAGAAAGAGAGACAATGTTGTCCGGAATGAAATTCATCTTATGTTTGTGCAATTTTTTTCTGGATGGTGGGATTTGAGTTGATTTTTAAATTTCATTTTTCTTCATTATTTAGATAATCTGAATGAGCATGTAACGTGTTAACAAAAACAATGAGTAAGTAAGCAGATACCTATCAAGAATACGATGGAAAGCAAATATGCCAATACATTAACAACAATCAATTCTGGTTGGTGACTTTCTAATTTCCAAATATCATTTTTTATAAGAGGAACCGGACCTGAAGGAGGAATCTGGCAGGCAAACTAGGAAAGAATAAGACTCCAGGCATAAGCAAAGCCAGGAACTTTTGAAAGAAAAATGGTATACATAGAAAAGAGCACGAGGTCTGGTAAGTAGATAGGGATGAAGCCTGGGTCAGATTATATGCTATGCTTGAATTTCATTCTAGTCTTTACTTCTGTTACTGATCTACCTCACATCATTCAAACCAGTTACAATATATTTGTCTCTATTTTTCAGGTGGAAAAACTCAAAGTCCTGACCTCCGGAACAAGATAATTAAGTACTAGACCTAACAGAACCCTCTTCGAGGTGATGGCACAAACACAGATGAGAAGCAGAGCCTGTGCTCGAGGAGCTTCCAATATATTTGTGACACCAGACAGGCACACAAAACAGCATATAATAATATATGGTAATATAACACACATGGACCCTATAGGAATTTAGAAGAAAGGAAACTCTTTGATGACTGGAGTAGACTGTGGCACTGGCATGACTTATGCCAGGGTCTTGAAGAAAGGCTGGAGCATTTTGATTTAAGATTTCCAGTCTCTAAGAAATTACATTGTAGGATCCCTACCCACAGCGACCTCACAATTCCATAAAGATGGAGTATTTATCTTTTTTTCAACTGAATTATAAAGAAAAGACGGACTGAGTCATCACTTATGCTGGAATACGACTGTGGGGAATAATAAACAAGTAAGTAAAGGCTTACCTTATATTAAAATAAATTCCAGATGGCTAACTTTTCATCTAGTTCCTTTATGGTTTTACACATTAGATTTAACTCTTTAATATATCTATGGAAATAGCCTTTTTAACCATAATTACAAAGGAAGAGATCAAAAGGAAGAAAGATACAAAATTTAATTTCTACATTATAAACAAACGTTAATCAAGAAACTGGGAGAACTGCTTATAATACATTTAGAAAAGGTTCATTTTCTTAATTTTAAAAACTCATAACTCAGTAAGAAAGAATACAAACACTTCAACAGAAAAATGGGTAAAGAACATGAAAAGAAAATCACAAAAGATTATACATGTTAACCTTTGTTCATTTTGGAATTATAAATTAGATGTCTAAGACTTTCTCCTTGGAAAATATGATATCTACACAAATTTACTTATATGGCTATTCATTGCAGAATAATATACAATAGTGGGCGCCTCGGTGGCTCAGTTGGTTAAGTGACTGCCTTCGGCTCAGGTCATGATCCCGGAGTCCTGGGATCGAGTCCCACATCGGGCTCCCGGCTCAGCGGAGAGCCTGCTTCTCCCTCTGACCCTCTCCCTTCTCATGCTGTTTCTCTCTCTCTCTCAAATAAATAAATAAGTAAAATCTTTAAAAAATAATAATAATAATAATTTACAATAGTGAAAAGAAATTGAAAACAGCTTAAATGCCCGACAAAAGGATTATGTAATAAATTATGGTATCTGCATAGGATAAAACCATTGAAATTCTCAACTAAATGAGATGCAAAGACCATATACTGAATTTTGCCAAAGACTGTTCAGTGACATGGCAAAGAGGTTATGGCATGCAAGGAGAATAATTGGGAAAATAACCATATATGATAGCTTCATCCAGATTCAATAAAGAAGGTCTAAGTATAGAAAAAACCAGAAGAATCTATATCAAAATGTTAATTGTGACCATTTCCAGACTGCAAGATTACATGTTTTTTTTCTCCTTTATGTTCTTAATGTTACCCAAATTTTTATAATGAAGATATATTACTCTCAAAATCTTTGCTGCCCTTTGCAGCAAAGTTTCTAGAAAGAGTTGTCTCTATGTAACATCTTTAATTCCTTCTCTTGATTTTCTCCTAAACTCAGACTTTGGCCCCCAAAACACTCTTTGAAGTAACTGATGATTTCCATGTTACTAAATCCATCATCGGCAGAATTAAAACTGCTAATTCCCTTCTCTTCTTGATATCCTCTCTCATGTCTCCTAGATACGGCACTGATTTCTTCCAACCTACTGATCCCTTCTTCTCTGTCTCCTTTGCTGGCACCTTCTCTTCTCACTAAGCCCTTGATGTAGGAATGCATAAGGGCTCAGCCCTCTTCTTTAGCCACACTCACTCCCTGAGTGACCACATCCAACCTCAAGGCATTATCACATGTATGCTGACCACTTCCAAATCTGTATCTTCTAGCCCAGATATACATTTCCTTCTCTACTGAATTCCACGCTTGTGGCTCCAACGTGTGTGTGTACTGATCATGTCCACTTGGATGTCTAATAGACACCCCAAACTCAATAAGCTCAAACGAATTCCTGCTCTTCTCTTCAAAGACCTGCTTTTTTCCCATCTCAGCTGAAAGCAGCTTCTACCTTACAGTTACTCAAGTCAAAAATTTGTCCTCAATTCCTCTCCATCTGTCACCCAACCAGTCAATTCTTACCTGACTCTCCTCAAAAATATATCCAGATCCAACCTTCTCATTACCTTTGCTACCACCTAACTCCTATAACTGCTATCATCTCTGCCCCAGATTAGGGAAATGATCTGCCAAGTGATCTGCTTCCACCTCTATCCCATTACGGTTTATTCTCAACATTGACAGCCAGACCGATCCTTGTAATACCTAAGTCAGACCGTGACACTCTGTGCTCAGAACTCCTTAAGGGCTCCCCATTCTCACCCACAATAACACCACGATCCTTGCTGTGGCCTAAAGGCCTTACATGATGTGGGCTCCTCTCCCGCCTCCGTCCTTCTCGTGCATTCTGCGCCAGCACACTGTTCTGTTGGTATTACAGGGTGAGGAGGTGTGTTCCCACCTGGGCCTTTGCCTGAGCTATCCACTCTACTCCCACTAACTCCTTTCTCCAGATACCTTCCTGTTAACCTTGCCTCACCTTCTTCTTGCTCAAATCTCACTTTCTTAATGAGGATTACTTTACCCTTTTTTAAAAATACTTTATTTATTTATTTATTTACTTATTTGAGAGAGAGAGAGCATGCACATGCAGGGTGAGAGGCAGAGGGAGAAGCAGGCTCTCTGCTGAGCAGGGAGCCTGACGTGGAGCTCAATCCCAGGACACCGGGATCATGATCTGAGCCGAAGGCAGACGCTTAACGACTGAGCTACCCAGGTGCCCCTTAACTACCCTTTTTAATAGTGCAACCTACTCCCTATCCTCCAAACCCTTCACTCCTTTACAGGTGTGAACCCAGCCACTTTTACTCTTTTCCATAATACTTACCACAAATCATAAAAGGGTAAAAATCAAAATGGTAACGGAGTAATCGAGATAGGCTATGCTGAGGCAAGGAAGGCTCCTCTGAGAACTCGTGTTTAAATCACTATGACGCCATGGGCAAAGGATGGGGTGACCCTGAGGGAGGGACTGTCCGGAGGACCAAACCTACGGGAATTAATAACAAAACACAAACACAAATGAAAGAGCCAGCAATGTGAAATCCCAGTGGGCACACTGGCAGCTAAGAAGTGCAAGTGACTAGAAGGTTGATTTGTAGGTCAACGTAAGGAAGGGTGAGAGCTGCCCAAAGATGGGATGGCTACCCCAGGAGGTAGAAAGTTCCCTCTTACCTGTGGGGGCTGCACACAGACAGGAAGAGCCTCAATAGGGATGTCACAGAGAGGAGTCAAATATCCCACAGGAGGTCTGGAGGAGACCTTCCATCACCCATGCTCTCTCTGTGAGGTTTTCAAAACATCTAAGAATTGGGGGGGAGGGGAAAGAGAGCGGCTGATCCATATTTGTTCCCAGGGCTTATGTAGATCCAAAACTGAATGTACACATTTTTCTATTTTCTACTGTTTAGTCTTCTGTCACACAGATAAGGAGTCCAACATATACTGTGTATTAAAGGCATGCCACTGGCTATGTGGACCCAAATGCTATGTAACCAGCAATATTTCTGAAGGATATGTCTCCGAGACAACAAATAAACAGAGCTCTGGATAAATATGCGGATTATGTTTGCATAAGTTATGAAATAATGCATTACCATGAATAAGTGAAATAGGAATCATGACAGAAACAAGATCCATGAAGCACAAAATGAAATGTAGAGAGAAAGAGCCATTCTGGGAATCAGTACCCATTGTCATCAAGGAGTACCTCTATGAGCTCCATGTATGCCAGGCTATTTTAAATCCATTAAAACTTAATTCACATGGCAGAAAGTTTGAAACCGTGGTCTCCCCCGCACTGTCCCCTGTGCCCCTCACCACCCTCCTCATTCCATTCTTTTGCTACAGCTCACATCATAGTGGTCAGAGAACAGGAGCATCTGCCTGCCGCACATACACAGAGCACCGTACACACTGCCCCCAGGCCAGGGCTCTTACTCACACCAACCAAACAAAGGAGAACAAGGCAAAAGAGGCAGAGCACATAACATCCCTGGCAGAGCCCCGGCCTGCTTTGGCTTTTGTTTCTGAGGCCAGCATATAGCTCCATGGTTTATTTTACATGGGCTGTGTTTACATACATCAGTAAATATGGTTCCTATTTCTCTTTGTAACAGCAGCTATAAATTACATGTTGGAAGTGTTTGGCTTTTCTCTTCCCATAAAAGGTTTGGCAGGAATTACTGATGCCCCAAGGAGAGGAGGTCAGTTGTTGGAGGGGAGTGACTTCCTTCACCCGTAGCCTTAAATTAATTAACTAATTCAACAAATACCTATTGACCACAAACTATGTGCCAGGCACAGTTAGGGAAGCTTCAGTAAACAAAGCAGTAAAAGAACAGAACAAAATCCTTGCTTTTATGACATTCATATTCTAGTGAAATTCATCACCTCACCTCAGTTTCCAGATTCTGAGCTCTCAAACTGTCCAGGGCTGAGCACATTAGAAGGTAAATGTGAAGTAAACAGAGCTACTATCAATAATCATACTAATAATCCTAAGTTCTTATTGTGGATTTTTAAGTGCCTACTATGTGCCAGGCACACTATTCTAAGCACTGTACAACTATTAACTTATTAAGTAGTCATAAAAAATGCTATCAAATGCTATCAGGTACTGTTATAGTGAATTGTGTCCCTCACAATTTTACATTTTAGATAGAGATAGCGTCTTTACGTAGGTAATCAAGTTAACAACGAGGTCATTACGGTGGGCCCTAATCCAATATGACTGATGTCCTTACAAAAAAAGGGGAAATTTAGACAGACACACGTGTAGAGGGAAAACAACGTAAAGACGCAGGGAGAAGGCAGCCATCTTCCAGCCAGGGAAGGAGCGCTAGGACAGATTCTCCCTCACAGCCCTCAGAAGGAACCAACCCTACCAACACCTTAATTTCAGGGCTCTGGCCTCCAGAACTGTGAGACAATTTCTGTTGTGCTAAGCCAAGCAGTTTGCGGTACTTTGCCACGGCAGCCCGGGCACACTAATAAAGGTACAATCATGGTTCCATGTCAGAGATAAAGCCACTGAGACACAGGGTCATCTGGCGAGCCAACAGACTTGAGAGTCGAAGTCAGACAATCTAGCTCCAGAAACCATACTCCTCATGCTGTTCTAAAATCAGGCCAATTACTGCAGAGATGGGTCCCAGGCAGTATCACTTCTGAAAATGTCTGTTGATCCTAAAGCCTGCCCTTTGGCCAAAACAGAAAACTGCTCCGTCTAGGGGTAGCCGCAGGCTGCTCGTCACGCATGCGGCTACAGAATGGAACGTGTGACTAGCAGCAGGGAAACTGCACTCTCCTCTACTATAAAGGCATTGCTAACGCCGGTTAATCGTGTGGGTAAGTGATTCTCCTGCTCGGCCCAATTAAACACCATTTAATACTGTGTGGCTTCAAAGAGATCTGTTTCAATGAGTCATTCTCAATACTTACTACCTGAAAATCTTAACACTTTTCCTCAGCCCATATCTTGTTGACTTTATATTTCATTTAACTGGAAATAAAGCTCAAGTGTGATATGTTCTACTACAGGTAATAATAGCTCAGGAAAGCCAAATACACAGAAAGAGAGAGGAAATTCGATCCCAGGCTTGGCAATAAAATCTCAGGAGGGGGCTAAGCATTAAATAAGAGAGAATCACGTCACTCAGGCTTTGCTATATTAATCCAGGATAATCTCAGTCTTCAAGATTTCCATTATTTCCAACAAATAAACACAAAAGAACTTTCAGAATTTCATTTTTCTTTTTCTTCCCACCTCCTCTCTCTGCCTCTCTCTCTCTAATTCACACGCACGCACACAACCACTTCCGATAATATCCTCACTTCCGTATCTTGTTTGCTTTTGTCGTTTCAGAGGTATTTCTAGTAAGAGTAACATAGCCAATATTTACTGAATGCTTACTATATTGTCACTGTGCTAAGCACATGACGTTCTTCAACTCATCGATCGACTCCTCTCTCCAGTAACTCTGCCACGTAGATATTATCATTTTCTCCACACATAAGAAAACTGAGGCCCAGAGAAGTTAAACTACTTGCTCCCCGCCACATGGCTAATGAGTGGCAGAGCCAGGATTTGAACCTACACCTGGCAGACCCATCATCATTCCACTGTGTATCCCTGTGTATCTGAGAGGGTGCATAGGATTTCCAACCAAGAACAGATGAGATACAAAACAAGAGGCTTTTGTCACTGGACTGTCCAGTGATGCTTTTTCCAATGTGGGAGAGGTTCTTGGATCACATACCATCTCTTCAAGTGACTCCAAACACAGAGGGCTTAGGCTCTTGATTAGCCCCAGGTTTGAAGTCAACACACATAAGGTTGCAGTTTAAGGGCAAACAGCCCCGTAATCTGTCCAGATGCTTTCCGGGAGAGGAAACTTTATGAGAACTGAGAAAATATACAGGGAATGTAAAGTGGGGCTTTCTAATGGCCTCCCTCCGGGTCTCGCTCTCAACACCTCCATCCCTGGGAGTATTTTCCTACCTCAAGGCTAGAAAATGTGGTTTTATAATATGAGCCTAAAGGAGCCCAGAGAGGAAAGGGGATGGAAAAGGACACCGGCACCTTAACACAAGACACATTTTAATAAAGGGTTACAGAAATGGAAGATATTTTTAAGTGGCTAAGTGCTTTACCTTTAGGGCCGCACTAGCTGAACATAAAAGTGCCAAAAAATATGGAAACATTTCCACTTGCCAGCCTTCATTATGACCTTCAGAGTGACCCATCTATAAGATGGAAAACAGGGGCGCCTGGGTGGCTCAGTTGGTTAAGCAGCTGCCTTCGGCTCAGGTCATGATCCCAGGGTCCTGGGATCGAGCCCCGCATCGGGCTCCCTGCTCGCCGGGGAGCCTGCTTGTCCCTCTCCCTCCGTCTGCCTCTCTGCCTACTTGTTCTCTCTCTCTATCTCTCTGTCAAATAAATAAATAAAATCTTTAAAAAAAAAAAAAAAAAGATGGAAAACAAGTGCTTTCATCCAGTATCTGAGATCAAAGTTGTGGGTCTTCACTCTTCTAAGTCTAAGGGGTACAAGCTGGCCGCATCCTCACTAAGAGAACGCACGGCGTGCGTGACAGGGAGAGGAGGAAGCACGGAGCATAACCATCTGTGCTGTTACTAAGCCCTGCTGTCCCACAGGACGTGGCCTCGGTCTGCAGTGGGTGAAGGAGGACAGAGGTGATGATGATGGGGAGGATGAAACCACAACAGACAGGGAAACCGAGTCGCCAGCCCGGGCACACACCCTCATTTCATCAATGAGCAATCAGAGAGCATACTTCCATTTGAAAACATTATACATCTCAAATGTAATTAAGAAATTTAGACTGGCATGAATATGTAATGTACACATTGCTCTGCAGATGCCTTTCCCGTCCGACAGGCTGGTGCCGACTTTAATTTGGAAGAAATCCATTTTCATACAAAGGTAACCAAGAGTGACAGGAAATAGGAAGCCTAAATCATTTATCTTCTGTGAACTTAGAAAAAAAATCAGTTAATTGCTTTTCTAGGAAGCTATTTTGTGGAATCATGGTGCTTTATCTTTCTGCTCTTATTCATGGTATAAATGGTGATTTTAAAATGCCCGTCATGAATATGCTGATTAATCAATACACCTTAAACTATGTAATTACTTATTTTAACAAATGAAATTCTGATCAACCAAAAACGGTTTCTCTGTTCTTGTGGATGAACCACTGTCTATCAACCACTAGGAAAACTCCTCATATACATACGGTCTATTAATTTATATTCAAATTCAGGTGTCTCTTTCCTTATCACTGACTCAGCTAAGAGCAGCAGGCCCTGCTTTCCTTCCATCCTTCCCTGGCTTTTCAGATCTGTTCTATTCTCAGCCATCAGAGCCCTTCTGCAAGGGCGGCCTTAAATCATTGCTGCTCATTAAATTAGTAACAGAAACTAAAATGTGTATGTTTTGGAGTGCCACTGAAGCTGAAACTTGCCAAACAAACTAACTTCATGGCCTGTGAGGCCCATATTCCCATATTTTATCTCAACAGCACTGCATATTAGGCCTGTTTTATAGGATTGTCCCATTTCTGCCTTCCTGTATCACCTAGCATATATATATGTATTTTTAAATTCTACCAAGTTTGAGGCCAATATAAAGCACTCTTTTCAAATCTAAAATTATCATTTTAATAACAATTTCTTATTATTCCATGAGCCAAAGATAGATACAGCATGAAGCTAATGACGCATAAGCTCCAGGGCCTCTTAAGCGAAGATTCCTCCAAGGCCCCAGGAGGGGCCCTAGCAATGAGTTAATACTTGTTTTTGCAAAAATTTCAAGTATAAGGTAATTTTCTACTCCTTTTTTACTGAAGAAAACCCCAAAGACGGTATACATTTTAGGTCCCACAAAACTTGTATCTGCCCCACTAGGTTAATAGTCCCCAGTGTCTGGATCTTGAATTACATGTTAAGGGCAAAACATTTATTTTGTGTGTGTATGCGAAACAAAAAATGATTTGCTTCAACTGGAAATAAGATTTAGTGTGCCCTACCCTAGAATGTTCTAGAATGCATCTGCAGTCATTTCTTATGTCCCTGTCTCTTCTCTCACCTGACACTAGTCACCCTTCCAAGTGATACTCCAGGGAAGGCTCACTTAATGAGGGATGGCATCAAGAATAAAAAAGTCAGCTATAACAACAAAAATATGTTTTTCATTAAACACAAAACTGAGCTGGGGAAAACCAGCCAAGAGACAGGTGTATCAGTTAAAGAAACCCCTTGAGGTCTTTAACTTCCACATCAAATTGCACTGAATTTTTCCACACTAATTACCTATTATTGAAGACTAAAGAATTATAACAAATAATTCACCACGGCAGCAGATAGAGTGCAGATGTTGTAAGAAAAAGAATGAAGAATTTATGAAGTATAAAATCAGGCAAAAGAGATTCACAAATTCTCAATTTTTTAAAACAACACAAGATTTTTCTACTATAAGGATTATGAAGGTGAGGAAATTTTCTAGAACTAGAAGGCCAATTTTAAATTTAGTTTGGACTGTATGTGAGAGAAATTGCAAATTAAAAGCTAAGTGCTGGAGTTTAATTTATTCAATTCATGTAAATTTCTTGCAGGCAGAGATCACAACTTAGATTTTTTTTTTTTTAATTTCTTCTATTGCATTATACCTAGTCATTGATTTGATTTCTTATGAGGACTGTACCTACACAATGCTATTCAGCTATATTTGCATCTCCATTGTCTTTATGTCATTTTTACCTAACACTTCCTTTTAGCCCCTAAATCCTTCACACTGGCATAAGTCTCACTCTATAGCTAACGTCCTGGGAAACTACAGTCAAGTCATGAAAAAGTTCCCTTTTGGTCACAGCCTCTGTAAATTTCCCTAAAAAACGCATTCCCTAAATTATTGGAAATTAATGTCAGTACTATCAAGAGGACATTTTCATCTAGGTACTTATCTGTGTAAAAAAAATAGGCATTAATATTTCTTAATTATTTGCCATGTTTGTTTTATTCTCTCCAAAAAATAAAAGCAAATGTTTCCTCAAAAAGCAAAATCTGATTAGCTGATAAAATTCTTCAGTTTCTATGCTACGATTGTGCATTTTATAGGGATGCCCTATAAACACTGAGTGATATACTTGCAAAAGGTATTTTTGAATCTCTTGGAGTACTGTAAAACAAACAAGCAAACAAAAAAACTCTTTGAGTCGGAAGGATAGGAAATGTAACTTATAGATACTACCCTGCTGCTAATTGGGAAAGAGTCATTTTCTTATTATAATAGACTGGAGTGCAACACACAAGTGCTGCACAATTCAATTACCATATTTTCCATAATACACAGTTTTTTGCTAAAATAAGGACTGTATTATCTCCCCTACAAAAAAAAAAAAAAAAAAACCCACAAAAACAAACAAAAAAACAAATCCACCAATTAAAACTTTGTTCTGTGAACAACACTTCTTACCTCTTTTCTATCAATGCATGATTGGCCTTTTTAAAGTATTCAGTATAAAATGTTAGGAAGGGAGCAAGCGGACAGGCTCAATGTCATTACATGGGGGAAATGAAACACTTCCTGTATAAAAGCTCTAATTTTTCTTGGTATGACTTTCTATCTCAGGCATTTCCCTCTTTCTGTGATTACTGAACCATAGTACAATGTGTCATTCTCAATCTGGGGTCTTGGAAGGGCGTCCTGAAAGTGTCCACGTTATTAATGACATACCCAAAAGCCTAATGAAAACTGTACAGTTATCTGCATAAGGCTGTACTGGCTATCAAAAACGGGCTTTTAACCAGGCCTTTATCAGCTCATTGGGTTACAAAGTAAATAAATAAATTACTACCTAATAAATTTGAAGTTTCTCTGGCACATAAAAATCATTTTAACAAGGAATCAATTGGGATTAAAATTATAACGGATTCCTGGCAGTTATAGTCACCTCTGTTCAAGGATAAGCCATGTTTTATTTGCCAGGTCATTTGATGATGATAACACAAATCAAAGGGCTTGATAAATTCAGTTTTATAAGGTGATATTCATATGTGTTTCCTACAAACTTTCCAAAACATAAATGCTTGCAGAAGTTATATGCTGCTTCTATTAATTCCTAAGAATACTTTATGGAATCCATCATAAACGAATAATCAAAAGGAGTTACTGGTGTACATGTCACTTAATTTCCTCATTAGAACCTGTGTAAACATCTCGGAATTAAAAAAAATATATCTTCTCTAAGGGCACTGTGTTGATCTCCCAATTGGTGCACGGTGCTTTCTGAGGTGAGAGCTCAGCTCAGAAATGATTAAGTTCAGCCTTGTCAGACTCCCAACAAGAAACATCAAATCATTTTGTGTTTTATTTGGTCATTAAATCAAATTAAGATACAAAGAATATGCTAGCCACAGTGTTATTCCATCTTTAAAACCGAATATGTCAAAAAGAAAAAAGAAACTGAATAGTTCCTAAGTCCAATGCTCTAGAATTCACATTTTATGTTAGTTAGTATATCACATCACAGCAAAACAAAAAAATGTGCATGCATACTTTTTCGTGTGTTCTTGACAAGTGTCATCAATTTGGAATATAGGATGAAATGTGTTTCTCTAAAACAAGACTTCATTTTCTATCCAGATTTACTGTTCAAGTAGACCAGACTCTTTGCTACTTCTGCGATTATGTGATTTGCCTTTTTGAGTTCTCATATTCCACACACCTAGTCTACACATTTTGTAATGCAATAAATAAATACTTCAGATTAAATTCAAGACGCAAACCAGAAGAATCTGAACTAAAAGATTTCACTCTCTTTATATAACCTAAGATCATTTTCACGGGACAAGGAGAGTCCTTACTTGATTAACATCAATTAACCTGGATTTTAAGTATTATAATATGGATGGGACATCTGATACATTTGAATATTCACCATATTCAATATTGAGTCATTTAATAATTACTTTAAAAATCATTATAAAGTTTCCTTTACGTTTTGGAACATTTCAAAACTGGCAAAAATGTTGAACTTCTGAACTCTTTTACATAAAAATTAACCTCTTTATACATGGCCCTTACAATACTTTTATTTCTAATATATACTATCCATGTCGACACTGACTCATTCATAAAAAAAATCCCTTGAACTATATTGAAGGAAACATTCCTTCCCGAATGAACATAGACACATAACTGCATATGTTGGAACTTAAAAAAATGATGATAATCAATTTGAGATTTTAAGAAATTATTATTTATGCGTACATCCTCCTTTAGCGATTGCTACAAATCCTACCACACAAAGTTGTTCACACGCTGAAAATAAAGAAACATGGGCATTGAATTTATAACTGTCAAGTCATCACTGAGATCAACTCAGATGTATGTAGGTGGCATTGAGAAAAGACTCACCTCTTGTTTGGGGATGCTGAACTTGGAAAGCTTGGCCTTGGCTCTGGTGGACTCTGGCTTGGTGGCCGGGACTCCCCTGTATGACGTGCAGTGCACACCGGTTTCTGTGGATGACTTAAGCTTTGGAGACTCATCAGGAGCCTGATCTTGGCCGTCCATCGGCCGCACGTATGCAGTTGGTTTCTGCTGGACCAGGCTGGGTTTTGAAGCCAGGGATGGAGGAAAGTTCTGAACACAGTGTCCGCTGCCGCTGTGCTTGGCTGCCATAGCAGGTGGCCTTTCCTGGGTCTGAAGACCCACCTCTACATTGCACACTTGTTTGGCTCGTGGCTGCTGTCTGCCAACACCATCTCCAAGCAAGGTCCTGAGAGAGCCTTGGTGTGCTGAGTTGGAAGAAGAAGAAGAAGAAGAAGAAGAAGAAGAGGAAGAAGAAGAGGAAGATGAGGATGAGGGGCTCGACACAGACTGGTTAGGTTTTTTATTATGGTTCTTTGGGTTAGCAGATCTGTTCAAATCAAGCAACCTGTGTCCGTGCTTACTTGCTCTCTGTTGGCCATCCGATGGCGGGTGCCCAGGCTTCTGCCAGCCCATGGTGCCCCTCTTACTCTGCTGTGTGGGGACAGCGGCTGGTGTGGAAGAAGCAGTGCTACAGACAGACGAGGGCTGGGTCTGGGCTCTTGAATCTGCAACAAAATGTTCATCGATCTTGTTCACAGGAGCCTGAGGAACCCCAGGTTTGGGAACGCCAACGAGATGACTCTGATTAGACCTATCAGTTAAAAAGTCTTTCATTTCATCGTAATTGCCTAAAGTATTCTGGATCCGGTTGGAGAGCTCATCCCCCTTGTTCGTCTGGAGAAAAGAAAAACACAACAAGCACCCTGTCATTAGAGAGAAGAGAAACACAGGAGACAACGGAGAGGTGCCTTGCTGGCTCACAGAGTCAGGGTTATCACATTCAGAATGAGAGCTGGGAGATGAAATCAGAATCGTCATCTCTGAAGTCCATCCACCCTGCATCACGCCAGGACCAGGAAGCCGTTAAGAGCCTCAGACTACATCAAAAGGGAATCTATCCTCGGTGGGGTGATGCAGCTACGGAAACCAGAAAATATACCACCGTAGCTTCGCAAAACCATCGGGATTGAGGCTTTCCAGGATTGGGGTTTCTTTTCTTTTATATAGTCCCTCTGGAAGCTTTTCTTAAAAATTCAAATTTGGCTCAAATTGTTCTGCTGCCAATTTCTAAATATATAGTGATTCTTGTCAGAAACCCAGAGTGACAGGCAGAAGAAGTCAGCATACAGCTTAAAATGAACACGGGGCTCAATGTGCAAGGAGACACCAGCCTAAACTACCCATGGTTCCGTGCAGGCCTCAGATATTAGTGAAATCTCAGAAGGTCTTTCATTTTGGAAGACAGCTTGTATCTCTGGCCTTTGGTGTAAATGAGAAACAATCCAGCAGTTTTTTTCTCATTACCCTATCAGGTAGCCTGACCGCAGTATGACCCATGTGTGGCAAATAGGTTACCCAACCTCTTTTTATTTCCGAATAGCTTAGGAAAAAAAAAAAAACAAAACATTACAAGTGGCATTGACTTTGAAAATCAATGCAGAAATGAAGTCTACACTATGGAAAAAAATCACAGCAAGCAGCTCTCATTATTAAGCAAAAGTTATATTTCACTGAGGCAACAGGCAGTCAAGTCGTGTGAACTGGACACCAAGATTTGTGGGAGAAGACCTCATTCTGAGTGGCTGAGCTGTCTTCCTGGGCTGAACAGGCAGAAAAGCAGCTGAAGTTTGGTGGGTTAACTCTTCCAGGAGAGACTGTCATCACAGGGGGAGAGGTACAAGTGAGGGAGAAGACGAACAACTGAAAACCATCTACCTTGTAGGGTTCACTGAAGAGGGAGTAACTTGAATTAAATGTGCCATCATCCTGCTGAGTTTCCTGATTTCTTCTTTCTCGCTCTTTCCTCCGTAACACATTTCTATCTGGTTCATAGACACTGCGTCAGGAGAAAGAAAAGAGAACAACCACATAGGAAAAAGTTAAAGGCTAAAGCCCAGTGGAACATTCACCTGAGTGCAAAAGTCTGGTTCATGGACGAATGGCCGTGATAAGGAGAACAAGGATCAGATTAGAGCCAGTCTAATCAAGCAGTAGGAGCTTGGGTGTCTGATAATTACATTCTTCAGGAGGAAAAAAAAAAATCCTTAGGGCAAGTTCCAACCTGTACTAGACCTCTCTGCCTGATATGTAAGACAGGAAATATCTAAGCAACTTTGACAGGAGAAGACTGAAAGTAATCTTAAGGCAGACGGTAATTACAGCGATGTGTAAATAGAAATTATGAGCCTATTTCCCCTTATGACATAGCCTCTGAGTGTTATATGGGAATGCTCCTGTTCTTGTCTTTCTTTCTTTTTTTTTTTTTCTTTTGCATGGCTGTTTCTGTACTGATTCTTTCATTAACTAGCTCCCTAAAGAGCTGTTAAAACTCCATGCTGCAGTGGTTTTCACAGTTATGAGCCTTCTTCTGATCTCTGTTAATCAGTCAAGTCGTCAAACTACTACTGAATCAATTCTTCCTTCTGATATATTTGACACTATCACTCCTCCTAACTATGAAAAATGTGCCAGGAGGAAGGGGTGCAGGAAACGCAGGGAGAGAGTGGAAATTGAATTACGGTATGTCATCAAGGATCTCAGCCTTTTTGTTAAAGAAAATTAATATCTATTCTCCCAAAATACAATTATGAAGTGACCAGACACCAGATAACTGGGAGGACTAAGGGAGAAATAGTGCTCCTTCCCCCTCATAAGGAGAAAATAAAGGGGCTAATTCAACTACTAATAAGGAAGTGACCCATTAACTGAAGGAAGGAAATACACTTGTTTTTTCAGCTCAGTATATAAAGAAATCTGGCCTCGGTGGAGAACTGGCACGTCCCTCAGAATGAGCATTGTCTTCATTTCCTAGCAGAAGCATTTGGTTTAAGTGACCTTGTTCTGCTTCGAGCTCCCACCGAGGCTAATGCACAGGTGCCTGAGCTGGGAGCCAGGACAGCTGCCTACTGACTCTGGTTCTCCCATAACCAGCGACATGATGATGGAGAAGCCACACAATCTCTCTGCACCCCAGTGTCTTCATTATAAAACAGAGATGTTTCATGGCGTTGTAAGGTTTAAACGTGAAGGTAATCTACAAAATGGCTTTGGAATAGCTTTAGGTGCCCAAACTCCAATGTACCGCTTTTAAATGTTAATAATGAAAGGAGCTGTGGGTTCACAGAAACGTATGAAAAGAGCGAGATTCTGTTTTGTCCTGTTTTGTTTTAGCTAAATTGCTATCCTGAGTATAAGAGAGAACATCGTGCCATGTAGCTGTAGAGGGCACAAATAAAATGATCATAAAATAAATACTGCTTATCCTTCTAGCTCTGCCCGGGGGGACAGAATATACTTTTAATTTGCTAAGGGGCAATGCTAAGTACGCTTCCAGCAAGGCTGTGAGAACACCTAAGGCATTTCATTTACATTTAAGATTAGGGAATGTTAAAATACCCAGAACATGTCACCTATTAGCATTTTAATTCATCTTTAGTACGTTACCCAAAGTTATTAGATTGGGGAATCCAACCAGTGACCTTCACATAAACGGAGGCTACAGCCACAGCCTTACCAGCTGAGAGGCTCACAGCTCCGACCTCGCCATCACTAAGAACTCTGGGCGCTACGGTGACAGTGACTGGCAGAAGGGAGGCATAAGATGAAAATGACACTCTTATTCACAGAACCAGGCTTCCAGTTCAAAGAAGAGGCTATGATTGTCCTGCCCTGCTTGTGGACATTTGCAATATGAAACCCCAGCTTTCATGAACATTCCATGGATTTCAAATGGGGACTGCTCTGACGACACATGACTCATGCTGTGGATGGGCATGAAGTGAGCTTTAACAAAGAAGTAAATTCGAGTTTTACTATGAACCTGCTCACTTTGGGACCAATACCAGCATCCACAGTAAGAAAAATAAGCTTGCATTGCATGCACTGCACTTCTTCCCCTCTCCGGCACGTACGGACATCTGGGAAGCACCTACTGTGCAGAACTCCATGCACAGAGACTTCCACAAACATGCTCGCTGCCCTCAGGCAGATCAAACCAACACACACACAAGACTGGTGTGATGCATGAAGCGGCCTTATGTGACATGGAGCAGGCAGGTGGTCATTTAGGATGATTTCAGGGCTTCTGAGAGGCCCCCATGCCCAAAATAATACCTCCTGCATCGGCTGGCTGATGATTGAAATTCCACAACTAGAGAGTCATTCCTCTGGTTTAAGATGTCTTCACCCCTGTAAGAAATGTAGACACCACAAGAAGGGGAAACACTTTAACCTGATCAGCCCTTGGTATCTGAACGTGCATGAGCTTGTCAGCATTTTTGCCAAAGGCCAAGGGGAAAGGGCACAGGACATCAGGGTCCAAACAGGAGGTGTAACACAAAAGGGAGGGACAATATAGAGTATAGCAATGAAAACAAATTTATAAACTCTACCTACTTTGCCCCATGGGTTAGATGTTTAGCATTAGGCTAAAAGCCATAATCAATTAGGCAGCTATCAGACTTGCTACATTTTCAGGGTCAGGGAGTAAGAATCACTTCAAAATATGGGGAAGCTGGAGGGGAGAGGCAAGCTGCTCCTCTTTAACTAAACCTGCCTCATTCCCCGATCTATTTAAAGATAACCAAAAGCACTCCAAGACACACACCCCTGCTGCTAAAGTTCTCTAACAAGGCTCTGCCTGCACACCCAGCCTATGCCTTCTCATACTAAGAAGGACTGAACGCCCTCAGGACCACCCACACATCACCTCCTAATAGAAATGCGCTGGCCATCTTTTATGGGACGGCCACGATGCTTGTGCCTGCAGTGCCCTCCATGCCACCAGATGAAACCAGAAAGACCAAAAATGACAATCATCCCCACCTTCTCCAGAAGAGAGCAAAGGAAACCCAAAGAGAGAGCCAATACTTCTTCAATGCCTTCCCTTTGGTTTCTCTTATCCTTCCTTGGAAGGCAGCTCTGTTGCCTTCACTGAGCATTCAACTCTTCCTAATGGTGACCCACCTGACTCCTTCTCCTTCACTAGAACCACAACCCCTACCTGTCATGTCAGGCCTTGGAAACTAAAATGTTATCTGCTTAAAGCAAATGTCATTGTAGAGAAAGTCTGGACTTGCCACCCGCCATCTTTCTCTAAGCATCTGAACTCTTATCTTTTCTACCAACACTAAATGTTTTAACTCATAAAGACAGTATCTTCCCGACAGTGAGTCCACCATTCCACTAATTACCAGTGAAATCTGTGCAGGTACTTACAATTCCGGAGAGTGCCTTTCTCTTGATCTCTCACCATTAAAACTCAGTCCTCTTCCCTCCTCTGCCATTCAAGCAATGTAAAGACCATGCCATTTGCTTTAGAAGCAAAGGAACCTTTCCCCTGACATGCTGGAAGTCATGTCAGCTTCCCTGGGGATGGTTGACTAAAGTTGTAGAGAATTCTGATTCCTGGCATGCCAATATATACATTAGACTCAGTAAGAGCCTCGTGTTATGAGCTGTGTTATTTTTTTGTTGTTGTTACTAGCAGATGGTAAAATCTCTATCATCTGTAAAGTTATTCCTTATTTCCATGAAAATTATAAGAATCACACTCCTCAAATGTATGTCACCAAATGTATTTATTTATTTTGTATGAAAGTGGAGGCAGCCAACTGCTACAGTATTATTTATTATTTATTGCAGATGCATAACATTCCCAGGAAATGAACCTTTTTAATCAACTCCCTTTAAAAGACTTATTTATTTTTAGAATAAAAAAAAAACAGCCAATGAAAAATGTAGTAAAAACATTTCTGATCATTTCCCTTTATTTGTTTTTAATCTATAAAATGAGGTAAGTGTAGGGTTTAGGCCAAAGCCAATTATGCTGATTAGGTAGAATAGAATTCCAAACATGAAATTATCACCATTTCCAAAATCAATGTATTCTTGATCATATGGTAACAGTATGAAACCAAATAATAGTAATACCTTTGAGTCTGATGGCTTCTCCCTTCTACTGAGCTCAAAATACTTCACACATAGGTCCCTAAATTATCCTTACAATGTCCCTTGGAGAAAGACAAGGATGGTGGATATCACTACGGGGCTAACTTTTTTAAAGATCAAGGAACTTAGGATAAGAGTTCGATCATCAAAACAATGTCATAAAGAAGCCATCATGTAGAAGGGACAGCAATGTCAATCCATGGAAGGGGAGCGACCCAGGAGCGAAAGGTGGGCACACTTCCTAAACCCTGATGTCTACAAGCCCGCACTATCAATAAACAGTGAATGTGAGCCTCATAAAAGCAAAACAGGACAAATGAGACATAGGGAAGCTACTTTGCATTCAGAGAGAACTAAAAGGAAAATTCTGGAATAAAGGCTGGGTTGTTAAAATTGTTTACAGTCCCCCAAAAAACAAAAGACAAAAATCAATTTCTTTCCACAGTCCACAAGATAAAAGGATATACTTGTAACACAGAAGAGTGGCCTAGAGCACGGATGAGTGAATTTAAAAATTATAGACTCTTAAGTAATAAGCCAGCCAGGGCTGCTGGTATCACCATTTTCATCAAATCCTACCCATCCCTCAGCCTGCTCTCTTTTCTGCCCATGCAGCCCTACTGGGGGGACACGTGCTGGAGCTGGTGGGGCCACCTGCTCAGTGGAGCCTGGGTTGGACCCGGAAGGCCCAGCTGGCCAGGAGGGGCTGCTTTCTGCCCTCCAGCACCCATCCACATGCAGCCTGTTTACATTTGAACATTCGCTGCAAACAAACCGCATTTCCCATGGAGGAGGCTTTCAGCCAAAGGTATATATAGCTAATTGCACCCCTTGACTAGAATTGTCAAAGTGTTTTCTTCTTTAAAACACACACACACACACACACACACACACACACTCTGTCCTACCTACGGGCATATCTCCAGAGTTGAGGTCTGGAAAACAAGTAAATTCAAGGAGAAGAGAGAGAACCACCTCTCACCGATCTTTTGAAGACAGTTACCATGTTCTCCATGGTTAAAAACTACTCTCCTCTTCATATAGCAGAAATACAATTCACTTCCGTGCAAAAGCATTTCCTGAAAGCCATGGTGTGAGATACAGGGGAGACAATGAGGGCTGAGACTGGCCTTTCCTGCTGCTGAGAAGCTATGGTTCAGGAGACAGGAGAAGAGGGAAGGGGCCCATTCTAAAAGAGCATGTTGACAGCACGTGGTTGGGGCATTGCAGAAGGGAGCGCAGGGAATCCAGAGCGCTTCCTACAGAAGATTGCCTTTGAGCTGGGTCTTGAGGAAAGGGCAGGTGGAGGACAGCGAAGGGAAGAAGAGCTTAAAAGTCCAAGATACACAAATTACTATTAAGTGGCCTTCGACAGTATTTGGAGGAGGTGACCTTTGCCCTCCCCCCACCAGCCCAGTTCTTTAACCCGCTGGAATTCCACATTTCAAGTTTCATTTGCTTGGTTTGCTCCACCGCTACCCTGTCATTGCTTCCTTACCCTAAATAAGGTTATCTGACCCCTTCCTGGAGCAGGCTGGGTTTGGAGTAAATAAATGAAGGGTGGACGCAGGGAAGAATAAAAGACACCCTGTCCCTTCCTTTACAGTTTGCATCAGGACGGGCCTTGAACACCACGACCACAGAGAAGACAATCTTCTGACACTCCGAGTCCTTGGACAAAATGCTAACCTACCCCTGGAGTGTGCACTGGCAGCCACAGGGGCAAACAGGAAGGAGAAAAGGCACTAAGTAGAGAGAAGAATGTTTCGTAGAAACTCTCCTGTTCTTTGGAGCAGAAACATCAACAACTGTGTATAATTAAAGAAACTTAATCAAACACTGCAAAATTATAACAATTGCTTTAAACTTAATGAGTCAAACTAATTATCATCTCTTGTTATTTATAAAGCAAATGATAAAAGATCAGTAATCCCTTCTTCAGTCAGAGAAAAGCAAGACTGTTGAAGTATACTTGTGAATTCCTTTCTTAATCTCTAGACAGAGCTAGGAGACTGAAAGACAGGAAGGTGGTCAGAGTGAGCAGGTGAGAGAAGCAAGTCAGACAGAGACAAGGTGGGTTGGTAAAGAGGCAAGGATCCCCCAACTGGAGTCCTTCAAGGCCCTGAACGCTTGTAGCCATGGTGCTGGTGCTGGTGCTGGTGCTGGGGGTGAGGGGTGAAGGGTAGGAAGGATGATGTTGGTAGGGGTGGTGAAGAAGAAGGAGGTATGGGGTGGGGGGTGATGGACGTAATGGTGGTGATGATGGGGGTGGGGATGAAGGGGGTGGTGGGTGTGGCAGCAGTAAGAGGGCTTGGGGGAAGTGGGAGGGGATGGGATGTTGGGGGGTTGATAATGACGGTCATGGGGATGGTGGTCATGGGAGCGATGGTAGTGGGAAGAGTGGTAGCAATGGGGTGGTAGGAAGGGGTGGGGTGGTGGTAATGGTGAGAACGATGGTGAGGTTGGTAGGTAAAGATCTGCTGAGGAGTGAGGACTGGTCAATGGTGCATATAACAAACCCTTAAATCCTGAAGAACATCACTCGGCCCTGCTCACTTATACTAGACATTCCCACACCTCTTTACTCCATTTTCCCCCAGCAGCATCACACCACTGGCTTTGCCAACAGCTTTGTAAGTATGACCCCCAATATTATTTCTACCATAGGTACCTTGGAAAAGTCAGTCCAATCTTACTTGTTTGTCTCTGATCACAAAGGTGATGTCAATCTTAATGCAGTCTTAAAAACTCTCTTTGAGAGCATTTACAGATCTCTGCCTCAGGGCTGCCAATATGTTCTATAAGAATGGGAAAAGAATTGAGGGTGGTTCGTGCCAGAATCACTTGTCCTGTACCACAGCTTTGGTGAAACTAGGAAACAGGAGTCACAAAATAATGAACCCCCACAGACAAATTTAGCCCACAAATATTCCACAGAAAAATAGGCTTTTGGGATCATCTATAACATCTTCCCAAACCCATCAGGCCCATATTAAATTTTGCTAATAACAACAACACTTTACTACTACATGCAGCCACTGCATGAAGTACTTTACATGCATTATTTCACTGAGTAGTTTTCAAAACCCCAAGAGACATTATCCCCATCTACCAGTGAAGAAACAGGAGGCTCTGAGGTTAACTAACTTGTACAAGTCTCATAGCCAGTGAGCGACAATGCTGGGGTCTGAAGCCAGGCAGTCTGGCACCAGAAACCGAATTCTTAGACTCTGCTCCGCTGGCTCCCTGGGGAACCTGCTCACTGACAGGCTTTGACAAATGGTATCCCCATCTTTTGCTAGTAAATGCCAGGCAGAAGGGTGTTAATTTTCAGATCATGACCATTTCAGTTCATTCTTCTAAGATTGGCTAAGACTCCTTGGTTGATAAGTGTTAACTCAAGAATTCTTCTAAAACTTATAAAATGTAACAGAGATAAGCAATTCAAATGAGTTAGCACTAGCAATTAACTAATACTCCAGTCCCAGAATTCTGTATGGTGAATTCCTTAAAAATTAGGGAATACCATAATTACACTAATAAAGACACGATGCTTCTGCAATATGGTGCTGGACATTCGTCGGTTCTTTACTGATCATTTAGTGAGTCCTAACTCCATTTCTAACTCAGTGGAAATGATGACTGCTCCAACTCTCTCTTATAAATACCCTCCAGTGAGTTTTTAGAGAGATGACAGATAAATGACAGCTTTGCATTTCCAAGGGTTAAATGCTTTTCCTGAGGGATCTTAAGTCTTGATGCCATGAGAACAAGTGTCAGGTTCTAATGGAATTGTTCCATTATAAATAAACCACCAGGTTGTATGACAAGCAGCTTTCAAAGAGGCTTTCCACATAGTATAAACAGAGAAGTTAATTTGAGTTTCTTAACAGGACCTTTTTCCTTTAAAATATAAAAGTGCCTTGGGATGAAGCAATTACTCTGATTTACCATCTTCTCCTTGTTAGAATATAAAGATGCAGCAGAGCTTCACAAAAGCAGTAGTAACCTAACCAAACGAGACCCACCTGTAAAGTCCCTACTACGCTATTTCAAAGAGCTCACGTCCAGCCAGCAGCAGCTCTCTGGTGTCAATCACAGCATACATTATTAGAAGGACGCTTACTCCCAGGACTTTTCATGTTAGAGCCAATAAAGTACTTTTCCTCCACCAAATGCTCAGTTAAATTTCATTTTTACTTTACAGCATCAGTTTCTAAACTTCCACTCCTAGGAATTTTACAGCTGTATACAAGGAGGAGTCATATTTAATAGCATGCTTATGTTTTAACTATGATGCCCTTCCATACAATCCCTGCGTAGCCACTCAGGGTCGTGGATGTGATGCCTTAGACCAGAGGACAGAAGGGTGCCCGAGTCCTCTCATATAACTTTCTGATATCAGTTGGGTCAGGCTTCTCGACACAGAAAGCCCTAAGACCCTGAACATTAGCCATTAAAGAAGGGCTCCTGTTCTCCCTGAATCCAACTGTTCAACTTCTTTTCCTCCCAGAACCACTAATGACATGCACTATCTGGTTGAAATGGGATTTCTGAAAAGGAGTTAAGAGTTACCTTGAGCCACTTCCATCTGTTGAACTGAATTAATTTACCTGTGAGGTACAGAACTGACCCCAGGCTAGAATAAAAGCAAATAGAGCTAACTTTAAGGAAAGAGAGAATTAAAGGAATATGCGTGTCCTCAAATACCTTCTGATGTCGAAGGTATCTGACAGACCAACCATTAGGGTCTACCATGTAGGAAACATAAATGGCAACTACTATAATAGACCTATTAATTTAATTTTTTTATTCTTTTTTTATTAACATATATTATTTGTTTCAGGGGTACATAGACCTATTAATTTATCTGAGAGGGAAAGAGATCCTGTTTTGAAGATGAGAATGACCTATTTTAGTACAGAGCAGTTTATCGGCTTAGCTAGAAGTCTTGGTGGGTAAAGGGAGGAGGGAAGAGGAAAATACGAAGTTAAATCCTCAGTGTCTGCATGAGAACACAGAACCACTGAGAGGATGGAGCCTCTATGTCACCAGGAATGCAGGTCTGGGGTATGAGACCTGGGCTCAGTTCCTCAGTCACAGGGAAACAGAAGCCAATGGGCAGATGCTCCCTCAACTTCCCATCCTCCAACCTTTCTCACCTCACCTGCCACCTCAGGCCTTACATCCTCCTCCCCGCCCCACTTCCTCTTTTCTCCTCCTCAGGCTAACTCTCCTACTTGGACTCTGAAGCCTATTGCCCCCAACCCCACCTTCCCACAGATGCCACTTTCTCCTAATTAGTCACCATCTTGGTCTCCACTGGGTTTTTTTCATCAATTAATAAACCCATTCAAGGCCCTCCTATCTTCTAAAAAAAAAAATGGCAAGTCCTCCCTGAGCTGCTGTCCCCTTCTGGCTGTTGCTCTCCATCGGCCACTGTTTTCTGCAGAGCTATCCACATTTGCTGTCTCTCTCTAATTCCTGGTTTTCCTAAACCCATGTGATCTGGCTCTGCTCTTCACAGCAAGGTCACAACTTCCCCACTAGGCATTCAATGGATACTTTTCACTCCCCAACCTCCTGCACAGCTACCATTGCCTTTTGAGAAGCTTTCTTCCCTAGGCTCTATGGAAATCTATACTCATGATTCACCTCCTGCCTTTTGGGCTACTCCTGAGTGTGCTATGCATGTCTCTACTCTTATGCCGCTCCTTTAGAGTTCATTGCCACTCAGGGTTCTGGGCAAGACCTTGTGTCTAGGCCGAGTCTCTTCTCATGTGACAGTCTTCCTGGTGATGTCATTCATTCTTTGCCTTCAGGTGCCATCTTTATATTAGTGACATGCAAGGCTCCAAGACCAAATCTCTCCTCTAGGCTCCAGACCCAATTATGCAACTATCCACCTGATCTTCTCAAGTCATATTTCCCACAGTTACACAGAGCCCAGCAAGTCTACACATAGCTTATCACCACTCCCTGACCCCAGCCTCTGCCTCCACTCTGTTGCCTATGTCGGTGGATGGCACCACTACCCACATAGTTGCTTGGGTCAGAAACAAGGGCATCCAGTCAACCCCTCAGTCCTGTCAATATCACTCAAATTTGTCCAACTGTCTTCTTCCTTCTCCACCGCCACCTCTTCAGTCCGCGTCACCAGTGGCTCTCTCCTAATCCTTCACAGTGCCTCCCACAGGGCCTCCCAGTTGTTCTTCCTGTCATTTGCCCTTCCACAGTGAAGTGGTGTTTCCTAAAATATCAGTTTGATCATGTCACTGTATGCTCCACCCTCCCTTGGACAGAATCCAAATCTGGCATCCATGACCCTGCAGGGCCTGGTCCCTGCTTATCTCTCCAATGTCAGCTCAGAGCTCCCCCAATCTCTACACTATGGCCTCTCTTAGAGCCCAGGGGTATGCTCTCCTCCTGATTCTGAAGGTCTCAATTTAGTGGTGCTTCCCTCTCAAAAACATTCCCTGACGCCCTCAACAGACCCAAGTCCTGACCTATGTCCTACATAGAACCCTATACTCTCCCTCTAATCACTTTTCTTACATGAATTATCTGAATCCTCCATTAAATGTTCAGCTCCCCAGAAGAGGACCTGTGTCGACTTTCTGTAAATACTTTCTGTATTCTCAGCACCTAGAATACTGCCTGGCATGGAGGAGGTGCTGAAAATAATACTCCAAGTACTTTAAAAATACATGGTAAATGATTTTTAAAATTTTTTCTCATTCCTTTTCAAAATTTAGCGTATATACATATATATACCACAATTTGAACAAACAGGATAAAAATCCATTCAAAGCCTGGGTCTTAGAATGTTCTTTGTGGTTGTAGAGTATAACAATGGGAATCAAATTAATAGTAATACTGAGCAACTGTTTGGTGCTGGAAAGTGTGTAAAGAAAGTTTTATTATTTTATTATCCCTCTCAACAAACTGTTATGTAGCCCTTATTTATGAAAAACACAGAATTTTAATAAATGAACATGCAAATATAAAAATGAAACAAAATCTGTGCCATAAACATTCTTCTGTTCATTTTACAGATAAATGCCTGTCTTCAATGGAGAAATGAGGCTTAGAAAATTTAAATTAGTTGCCTAAGCAGTAACCTTGTTAGAATTAAAATTCTAAGTTCCACAGAAGTTCTGGATATTAAAAACAACTGAAGTGTTTAAAAATATATTTTTATTCAAAAAAATTTAATTAACACTTACTATATACAAAATGCCTGCTAGACATGAAAAAATACCCATTCTTGAGGACATTTCTCTAACTTACCACGGTGAAAGCTCTATAATCGATTAAGCTTGAGTTAGAGGAAGATGTTAAAATTATGATTTATTTGAACTCTATAGTTCTATAATTCATTAGGTGCTAGTGACAGTAAAGATGATTAATTCTAAATATCCGTATAACAGAATGTCAGAAAACCAAGGGGTCTTCCTAAGGCTGATGGATCATTCACAAGTTCCCAATTTTAATTAGACATGTAATCTATCATAAAAATATTTTATTAGATCCCTAGAACATTAGGAATATTATATATTATGGGGCTGCCTGCACATGATGATAATTATCACAGTTCTTTAAGAAATGTTATAAAGAGGACACTCATACATATTCTGCCAACATATTTGCTTCATGTTATCTTAAAATACCTTCCTCCCCTTCTCCTTTCCTCTATTCCCTCACTCCTTACTCTTTCTGTCTTTTTTAATGTGTCTAATATACAACCATACACAAGAGAGTAAATCCAATGTCACAGGCAATATAGGTGGCGGCTCTGTGCCATTAAGATAAATTTATTGTGAAGAATGTCTACGAGAAGGTTCTTCTTTCTCAAAATGCTGTGCCCAGAACAAGGTTGGGAAGTTAGGGGCACATACTAGAGGGAGAGACAGGAGAAGAAACATTTGACTTCTCTCTTCATCTTTGATCTCTGGCAATTCAAAATCAATTAGCCTTCTGTTGAGTTAGCAGGACGATTTCATTCTGTGGGCTTCCATCTTGATTGCCCAGCTTTCGGAGTGCCTAAGGGTCTCCTTCCACTAGATTGCAGTGTCCACACCTCTCAGAATTAGCTGAGGACAATCCCTGGCTTACATTAGGCACTCAGTTACCATTTGTTGAATGAATGGATGGATGGCTGAATTGCCAACATTCATCTTCACTCAACCCCTCTTTTCACTGAATAACCAGTAAGGACAGGCACTACTGTGAGTAGATTTATCTGGTCTTCTCAGGACAGTAAAGCATATGCTATGACACATAAAGGCCTTTCGGATACATTCTGAAAGCAGCAGCCTCAAGGAGTTGATAAAGCTACGTTTTACCAAATAATTCTTTAAATGACTGGCATAAAGAGACATGGGAATGTCATATTGTCCCTTTGGAATTAAAAGTATACATGCATTAATAGAAGATACTGTAATATCTCAATGGGAAACCTACCTGAAAATCACTGAACTTAAAGCTTGCTTGAATAAAAAGCTAGTGATTCAGAGTCAACTTGGAATGATATAAAAGGGAAGACCTAGCAAACATCCCACTGAACAAGAACATTTCCTACCACTGGGCCTATAACATCCAAGGACCCTCCACTACTTTCAAAGATATTAATATTAGGCCAAGAATGAGGAGACCCAGGTAAGGTCTAGCCATAGACAAGTTCGGAGACACTGCATGCCTTAGCAGGGTTAATAAAACCAATCCATTCACTGATCACTGGTTGTAAGAAGCAAATGAAGTCATGAACACAGAATTCTTTGAAAATGTTAAAGTGCTCTGCCGAGGTAAAATATTATTAATGCCTGGAGAGAGGTGATTAAAATACCCACTGTGCAGAAAGAAATACCACTCCTTATCTATCTCAGGCTGTCATTAAATACTGACTTTGACCTGAGGATTTCATATTTAGTAATATACCATTCATATTTAGGATGTCACTGCAGCATTATTTAAACTGCAAAACAAAAACAAATTTAAAGTCAATTAAATATCATTCTTAGGAGACTGGTTAACAAATTATGGTCTTTCATACAATGGGAGACTACGTAGCCATTGGATGGAGGCGATCTAATAGTACAGACATGGAAAAATATCCAAGACATACATATTAAGTGGAAAGAATAAGCTGTAGAAGAGCATAGATGATATAATCTCTTTTACATAAAATAACATGTGTGCTTTTACAGACATTTGAAAATCTTAAAATACTTATCTCTGAAGTGAACGATGAAGTGGCAGGGGGTGGGAAGGAATTTATATTCTTCTGTCTAGCTTGGACGTTTTACAAGCACATTACTTTTTTAATACAAAGCATATTTTTAAAATATTGACAGTGTTAAGTTTTAATTTGTTTTTCCCTTCTGAACTATCTATAAACATGCAAAATATAAAATTAAGGCAATGATTAGTAAATAGAGCACAGGTTTATATGCAACACTCTCCTGGGATCCTGGCTCTCCCTACCAGGCCAGGCTCTGTCCCCCTCCCCCCTCATTCCTCCTCCCCAAGGATGAACTGAACAGATCTCTCCACAAACCTAACCTGTAGACTTTAATCCAACCAAACTCCATGTTGATCAAAGCCTTTCTGAATCTGTCAGTAATTCCCCTGTACTTAAGCATGCCAAACAAACAAAAAAATCACCGTATTCATCCTGTTTGCATCTACACTGATTTATCTGAGTTTCAGACAAATAATCTGCATAATTCCCAGGGATAACTCAGAAGACACCAGGTCATATCAAACCAGGTCTGGAAACATCTCTTTATAAACTCAACTTGCCTACTTCTCCAGAGAAATACAGAACCTCAATAGGACAAACCTGGGTATAGAGGCGACAAACCTGGGTACGAAGGTGTCTGAGACTTTCAATTTATAGGAGGATAACAATTTACCTCAAAAAGCGTTTACGGAATTGCCAAAGCCCTTCAGAAACTCTGAATTCTGCTCTCCTGGCTACAAATTGGTTAACTGTCCATTCTATTCCCTCATCCGCACCACCCCCCTTTAATCTCTCCCCCCATATAATTTCATCAGTACTCCCTTGGTTTTTTGTGTCAGACCGTCTCCTTAGCTCTCATCTAGTCTAATTTTGTTTGCTGTTTGAGAAATAGTATTTACTGTATTAATTTCTTTTCAAGTTAGTATGTAATAATGTTGGAATTTTAGATAAAAATGCATTGTTCTTCAGATTATAATATGCATTTCCTGTTTCAAATATTTATATTTTAAAAAGTTGTTTAGTATTTACATCTCATAAAATAAGGAAATTACCATTAATAAATGCAACATCTCTTAATATTAGGCATATTATACATTCTTAAACATTAAAGGCTATGACCAATAGCATCTTCTTATACTATTCTTATACTAGGAAAATATTGGTAATTCTGCAAATTCAATGTGCCATTTTCTATCCATGTCAATTATTTTATTAGGCACATTAAATTCACAAGAGAAAGAATAATAAATTTGTAACAACTGCACATCCTCACTAATAAAGAAATGCAGAGCAAATCAAAGTGAAACCATTTTTACCTACCCAATTAGAAAAAAATTTTTAAGTGAGTTGGAAAATTTATATTCAATCCTGGTAAGTGTTGGGTGACAGTGGTATTTCCCATGTGGCTGGAGGGAGCCTAGATCAGAACCAGGTTCCTGAAAACAGTTCTGCATTTTGTAATTCATATTCAGAACCTTTAAAAAGAATCTTTTAGGGGTGCCTGGGTGGCTCAGTCGTTAGGCGTCTGCCTTTGGCTCAGGTCATGATCCCAGGGTCCTGGGATCGAGCCCAGCATCGGGCTCCCTGCTCAGCGGGAAGCCTGCTTCTCCCTCTCCCACACCCCCTGCTTGTGTTCCCTCTCTCGCTGTGTCTCTGTCAAATAAATAAATAAAATCTTTAAAAAAAATAAAACAAAATAAAACATAAAAAGAATCTTTTACCTTGCTAATCTCCTCTTAGGAATCTGTTCAAAGGAAATTGTCAGAAATGAAGAGATTTATGCAGATGAAATTTCATCCAAGAACTGTATATAAGAGGGGAAACTAGAAGCAACCTGATGTGCAATAATCAGAAAATAATTAAATCATTATTTACTGTAGCCATTAAAACTCATGTATTTCAATAATACCTAATGACACAGGAAATACTCATAATGTAATGTTAAAGAAAAAAAACAGGATAAGAATTACATAAGCAAATGATCAAAGTTTGTTAAAATTATACAAAAGTGTATGTGTGTGTGCACATACACACATATATACATAGAAAAAAATCTAAGAGAATACCAAGATGTTAATGCTGGCTATTCCTGAGAAATAGAAGAAATAAAACTTTCTTTTTCCTTTGTTTTTGTTTGGTGTGTTTGATTCTTCGCACACTTCGTACAGATTAGGATGGCAGCTCTAAGACGCAGACAATAACCAGTGTCGGCGAGGATGTGGAGACACTGGAGCCCTGTGCACACTTCGGTGGGAATGTAAAATGGTGCAGCTGCATTAGAAAACGGTATGGCGGTTCCTCAAAAAGCTAAACATAGAATTACAATAGGACTTAACAATCCTACTTCTGGCATATGCCCAGAAGAATTGAAAGCAAGGTCTCAAAGAGGTATCTATATATCCATGTTCAGAGCAGCGTTATTTGTAACACCCAAGAGGTGGAAGCAACCCAAGTGACCAATGAATGGATAAACGAACTGTGGTTTACACATATGATGGAATATATTCAGCCTTATAAGGAAGGAACTTCTGGCACTTGACATATACTACAATCTTATCGGCTAAACTGTGTCCTTCCTAAATTCCTACATTGAAGCCCTAAGCCCCAGTACCTCAGAATGTGACTGCACGTGGAGGCAGGGACTCTAACGAGGCGATTCAGTTGCAATGACTCATCAGGGTGGGTCCGAATTCAATCTGACTGGTGTCCTTCCAAGAAAAGGAAATTTGGACTTACCAGGGAGACACCAGGCACATCTGCGCACAGAGAAAAGACCATGTGAAGAGGCGGAAAGACAGAAGCCATCTGCAAGCTGAGGAGAGAGGCTTCGGAACAAACCAAACCTGCTGACTCTTTGATCCTGGAATTCCAGCCTTGTGGGAAAATAAATTTCTGCTGTTTAAGCCATCCCATCTGTGGTATTTTGTTCTATAATCCTATCAAACTAGTACATACAACATGGACAGACCTTGAGGATATTATGCTAAGTGAATGAGCCAATCATAAAGAGACAAATACTGTATGATTCCACTTATATGAAGCACATAGAGCAGGCAAATTCAGAGACAGAAAGCAGAAGGTGGTTGCGAAAGGCGGGGGGGCGGGGGGGGAGAGACAAATGGCGAATTGTTTAATGGACAGAGAGTTTCAGTTTTGCAAGATGACAACAGCTCTAGAGATTTGCTGCATTTAACACTACTGAACTGTACACTTAAAAATGGTTAAAATGGTAAATTTTATGTTGCACGTATTTTACTGTAATTTAAGACAAAAGAAATAAAGTAGCAATCTGAGTTAAAAATTATTTAACAATTATAAATGTTATACATATTTTATTAGCATTTACAATAAATAAAATATTATCTATTTAATTCACGTCACTCAACAGAATAACAGTATTCTAGAAGTTCACCCCAATTTTGCTCCCATGCAGTCTTCTCCATCTCAGTAAATAGCAACTCCATTCTTCCAATTGGCCAAAAAACCTTGGGGTTTTCTTCACATAAGAAAGGGGAGGAAGCTGGAAGGATCTATGCAATCCATGTGATAATGGGTTAGAGCTGGAGACATCAGCCTGAACTTATGTTCAGCTTAATATATATGCAGGTGGATACATATGTAAATATTTATAGATATGTGTATATATACACAGGTTAGGATATACACATATATCTCCTTGTTCTGTCAGCTGACTGGGCCTAGAAACGTCAACACCTCAGTGGCAATGAGCAAGCATTCAGATCTTGGTTTCTAAAACCATTCTCCAATGAAAGGAACCAGGGCTTCTTGAAGAAATGGCTGACTTTAGGACTGACACAGAAAATATACAAGATAGGTCTGAATAAACTTGTAGCACCAAAAAGCAAGACCACCACCACCACCAATGATGGGCATATGTCCAAAAAATCTAGAAGCCAACTGAAAAAGTTTCCATAGGCCAAAGCTGGAGCAATTTGAACAAGAAAATAACTAAAACAGTATTGGAATATTAACCCAAAGTAAAAAAGGAACACCCATGAGTCCATACTAACTAACTAACTAACTAACTAACTAAATAAATAAATAAATAAATCCAAATAATTTATATAGATACTCCACTTTTAGGGAGGAGAAACATAACTCCACACTTCTTAAGAACTACAACTATATCCAACAACTAAATAAATCTCACAGACACAACAGTGAGTGAAAGAAGCAATACAGAGAAGAATAGCTACTATGTACTTCCATTTGTATGATGTACAAAAACAAGTAACTATAACTTTAGTATTAGAATTCAGGATAATGGCTATCTCTGGGGAAAAAAGGGGAAAGAATAATGATTGGAAAGATGCCCAGGAGAGATTTCTGAGATGCTGGCAATATTATATTAAACTTGTTAATGATCTATGTTCTATCAATGATCTAGTCAACTCAATGAATTAAACTTGACCACTACCTCATACTATGCCTGAAACCAATGTCAGTTCAGGGGGGAAAAAACCACCTGAAATTGATTTTGATGTGATGTAGTGATCAGTTTCATTTTTTTTTCCACATGGCAAGCCAAATGACCCAGCTCTATTAGTTGAAAAGACCATTATTTTCCCATTGCTATGCAGTGCCAACTTTTGCCATAAATCAGGTCTTCATATAGGTGTGGTTCTGTGGACTCCTTTTTCAATTCCATTTGTCTATTTGCCTATCCCTGTGCCAATACTATATGTCTTAATTACTACAGCTTTGTAATAAAAGTCTTGATATCCAGCAGAGTAAGTCCTACAGCCTTATTCTTTTTCAAGATTGTCTTGATATTCTTGACCCTTTATATTTGTCATACATATTTTGGAACCAGCTTGCCAATTCCACACACAATTGCTGGGAGCTGGGAGCTCGTTTAGGAACAGTATGCATATCCTCACATATGTCATATCCACATCTCCTCCCTTGCAAAATACGGAAGCACAGAGATGTAGTTTTCCTTCAATAGGGTGCCTGAGTGGGGTCACTGTCACAAAAAGCCCCCACTCCCATTGACACATTACCAACATGTAGCATAAGCAAGAAACAGACCTACATCATCAAAAAAAAAAAAAAATCCTAAAAGTTCTATGGCCTTGGGGTAGGAAGAGGAGTTATAAGAAAAAGATCCAATATTAACTCTGAATTTATTTCAAATATCTGAGCTACAATAAGCTTATTGCATATAGACTTATACACACAAATATGGGATACATGAATTGTTATTTCTGTATGAAACATCTGAGTTACTTGCAACTCTCTGAAATTAACTCAAACCATTTACCAGATGGTAAATTCTGGAAATAAATTTAAAATATGCAAACAAAATACTATCTGACTTTTATATGAAACACAGAGTACCTAATTATAGCCTCATATTTTAATTTTGAGAAGAGAAAACAATACAGAATTTTTATTTCTAATATCAGCTTTGAATGATAATCAATTCTGATTTGCAAAAAGGTCTATGTTTTGCAAGCAAATCAGTATTTCCCATTTGGGATTTTTATTGGATAATAAAAAGCCTTATGGGCTAAGAATTCATCAGGATTAATAAAAAAAGATGCAAATTCTTATAATACAATGTGTCCCTCAACTTTTTAAGAACCTCTGCAACAGCTTTTTGTGTATATCAAATTAAGATTTACTATCTAATAAAATTATGTAGCAGTAATGTACAACCTTTATCTAATGTCACATGATTCTTCAACATTTATCCCTGTTACACTGCAGCACATAAATCATGCAGGAGAACTCTCAAGATACATATTATATAGGGCACAGGATTATTTTGATTTAATTCTTGATAAGAAGTGAAGCAGTAACTTGTTACTCCAGACTGGCAAATCAATATCAAATGCTTGTTCTAAGATCGGTTATCACTCTAGTCATGCAAGTAGCTTGAAAAACTGAAATATTAGCCTTGACAAAAGGATTGCTCTATTTGTTTTCCAAAGGCTTTCCTGCGTGACCCAATACTTAGTTTTATGCCAAAGAAAATCAATTTCTTTATTCAACTTGTCAATCAGAAAACACATATAGAAACAATGACTTCATTGGAGCACATAAAAGAGCAATGAATAATAATGTAAGATGAAATGGAAATATAAAGTGGCATTACATACAAAATATACATATGTAACAATGCAACTAATATACATATATAGACTTACATGCAAAAAAAAGAATTAAATACAGAAGTTAAAACTAAACTGACAAAAATCAGTTGCACAAACTCACTCCCATCTTTAGTTTTCAAATACAGCAATCTCTTTTCAATTCAGAATTCAAAAAAATAAAATCATTAGAATAACCAGCTTTTCCTCTTAAAATGAAAGTCTACAGAAATCCAATTTTTCTTTCCTTTTCTTTTATCTGCAAACACTAAACTATCTAGAGGGATGATAGTGTTGGCACATTTCTATCAGAATATCAACAAAGAAAACATTTCTCTTTAAATGAAGAGCCCGAGTGACTCTGAATTACACTTTACATAACAAAGAACCAAGAAATTATCTAGCTTTTGATCTTGTACCAATAGAAAGAGTTTCAAAAAGGTATACATTAGATACCAAGCTAGAAAGCAACATAATACATTGATCTTATTGCCACCCAAGTTCCCCCATCCCATCAAGACCACTCAAGTTCACCATGTATGAAGTATTCAATGTCTCCCACATTAATTGCTTCATGTGAGTCTTCTTTTATTCTAATGACTGGGTATTGCCAAACACCAAGTCCTGGCTCTAAAAAGTGAAATCTGACCAAGGAAAGAATCTGATTCTTCCTTGTTTCAATTAAGAACAAGAACCTTCCCGGGGCACCTGAGTGGCTCAGTCAGTTGAGCATCTGCCTTTGGCTCAGGTCATGATCCTGGTGTCCTGGGATCGAGCCCCGCATGGGCCTCTGTGCTCAGTGGGGAACCTGCTTTTCCCTCTCCCTCTGCCTGCCTGCCTGCCTGTCTGCCTACTTGTGATCTCTCTCTCTCTCTGTGTCAAATAAATAAATAAAATCTTTAAAAAAAAAAAAAAAAGAACAAGAACCTTCCCTTCTATGTATCCTCAGTACCTAACAATGCTCAGCAAACCACGGGCCCTTGATGAGTATTTATTCAATGAAAGAACAGGAAAACATATATTCTTTGTGTGACCTTAGGCACCTAATGTCTTTTGGTGTAAGTTTTCAAATCTCTAAAAACAAGGACATAATAATAATGCACGCATGCCTTCTACACTGGGTCGTTGTGAGAACCAAGTGAATGAACAGGTATGAAAATTATCTGTTACCCATAAGTATGTTACAAAGGTAAGTTGTGAGTAAAGAAGCATTCTTGGAATGGGGGTGGTGTAGCAATGAGGAAATTTCAAGGAATACAGCTTTCAAAGGTCCAGATTTCCCCTCTGTCCCTTAATCTACACTTAATCTACATCTTGGCTCACAAAGATGTTCCATCCACTGAAAGAGACCAATGATATGGTTCTAATCAAAATTGAACGTGTGTGCCAGGGCTCTGAAAAATAAAGTGCTGAAGAAAATTTATCAAACTCTTTCCTGCGGAGGGTCTCCTCCACCATGAATTCCCCATTAAGATGGATGGTGCCACCATCCTTACAATGCCGTAGGTTTGAAGTGCCTGCCGTCCACATGCTACATTCAATTCCTTCTATTTAATAATTCTTGGGTTGCCCCATATACTGTCCTAGGCCATTATTACTTTACCAGCTTTTTAAAAACCTAATATATCATTACAGATCCATTTTTGGGTTTTAGGATAAGTACAGTATTTGGGAAAGAAAATATTTTATCCTACTCATAACATATTCAAAAATAAATTCTAACAGTTTGAAGAATAATTGCTTTAAAATGAAGCAACAATAGGGGCACCTGGGTAGCTCAGTCGGTTAGGCCTCCGGCTCTTGCTTTCAGCTCAGGTCGTGATCTCAGGGTCATGAGATTGAGCCCTGTGTCATGCTCCACATTCAGCACAGAGTCTGCTTGTCCCTCTCCCTCTGCTCCTCCCCCAGCTCTCTCTCTTTCTCTCTCTCAAATAAATAAAACCTTAAAAAAAAATAAAATGAAGCAACAATAAAACAACAAAAAGAAAATATAAATATTTCTGTGATCTAAGAAGGGGCTGGCATTCCTAGTCATTAAAGCAATGAAAGAGAATGAGAAAAAATTTGACAGATTTGATCATGTAGAAATTATACGCTTCTATACATCATAAAATTCCCACAAATTTATCTTCAAAAGATTAAAGATAAACTGAGAGAAGATGTAAAACATATAAGAAAAGGGGTAATAGTTTTATTCTATATATAAAGATTTCTTATAAATATAGAAAATGGTTTTAAAAGTCAGATAAAAGTGAGTGAGGGCATGAACACTAAGTGACAAAAAATATAAAAATAAGAGAGGGGGGTTGCCCGGGTGTCTTAGTCAATTAAGTGTCTGCCTTCGGCTCAGGGTCCTGGGATCGAGCCCCATGTTGGGCTCTCTGCTCAGTGGAGAACCTCCTTCTCCCTCTCCCTCTGCCTACTGCACCGCCTGCTTGCGCTCTCTGTCAAATAAATAAATAAAATCTTTTCTAAAAATTAAAAAAAATAAAAGAGAGACAGGGAGAAACAAAAATAACCAAACATGTAAAAAAAAGAGCAAATCACCAGTACTTTTTAAAAAGAAAAAAATAAATAATAAAGAAATACCACTTTTCCCTACCAAATAGGCACAGAACTAAAAAGTATAATCCTCAATACAGACAACTGTACAGGGCAGCAGGAGGTCTCATATGCTCCTGCTGGTAGCAAAACAGGTCAAGTCTTTCTAAAGGGAAATTTGGCAATATATCAAGAACTACATAAAAGCTGACATACTCCAATCAGGAATTATTGGCAATATGTGCAATGACTTCTATACAAGAATGGTCACCATTGCACATGTTCGTGTAACAGCTAAAATATTAAGAGAAAAAACCCTAAATGTCCAATAGGAGGATGGCTAAACGAGTTATGGTACATTCATGTAATTGAGTATTAGGAATCTGTTTTCAAGGAAAATGTAATGATATGTAATGATAAATGCCCACAATATTAGTGAAAATGGAAGATTCGAAACTATATTGGCGATGATCCAAATATGGGGGGAAGGTGCAAATATGAATTACACACATTTCATAAATATAAAAGTCAAGAACAGCACTCTCAACTTCAGCTTGGAGTGTTTTGGGGTTTTTGTTTTGTTTTGTTATTGTTCGATCTGGGTCTCTGTAGACTCTGAAATGGCTTGGGTAGAAGAAATACTTTCAAAATCAGTATTTCAAACTATAAAACTCTAGGCCTTATTTCTTCTCACCCCCCCCCCAAAAAAAATCCTCATAAAGTCATTAAGGGAAGACAAAAAGAGAGAGAGAGAGAGGGAGAGAAAGGCAAATACAATACAGGAATAATTCTGCCGTGAGGTCCAAGACAGAAGAAGAGAAGGACCATCAGCCCCCCGTGTGGTCCTCCAGAGGACACAGGACCCAGTGGAGGCACCCATGGACACCCCAGTTGAGCAACTGTACCTACGCCCTGCCTACTTTCCCACCACACTAAGGCTGTCGTGTGGTTTTACTCCCAAAGATTTCAGCCAGAGACCGTGTGGCCCCTTATTTCATTCCCCCCAGGATTCCAGCCTTCCAGCATCCATCAAATTGACTTAAATTTTCCTCAAATTGAAAAACAATCTGGAGATATCAATACCCCCCAAAACAACGTACAAGTATGTACATATCAAAAAGAGAAGAGCTGCAAAAAGCGTCTTACAGAAAGACACAGAAAAGAGTAAACAATGTCAACCGTTTTGTGGATTAACAATACAAAGAGAGCTTTGATGTTATTTCTCACGCATTTTATAAGCATTGGAGAGAGCAAGTGAAAGACATCACACGGCTTGTGGTTGGGGGATAAAAGAGGCTGGGTACCAGTCCAAAATCTTCCCATGATTTGACCAGTGCCACATCTATGCATAGAAAAGACTGAAATGTAACAAAGCATTCAAATGGCTTAATTTTTACAAATGGGTCATGGGATTATGCAACATGTCTATTTTCTTCTTTATAGTTTCTCTACTTTTGAATTTTTCTGCAATTAATCTATCTTACTTTTTATGAGAGAAAACTATTATAACAGTGTTTACATTTTAAATTAGTTAAATGAAATACCACCTTCATTATGTCATTTTCCTGCTCAAAAATCTACAATGGCTTCCTCGTAACCAGGAACTATCCTATTAAATTCACACGCCTTCAAATATTTTCTTGCAGGCCTGAGCATGTCCAGAAGCCTTAGCATGACGAAAAGCCTCTCCCCACCGGGGCTGACCTACCTGCCTCCCTCCTTAGTTCTACAGAAGTTACCTTCCTGCATGCGTCCATATAGCAGACACATGGGACTGCTCCCCAAGGCATCGTGTTCCTTTTCACGCACACACCTTTGCTAACCTTCTTACTTAACTTGAAATTCCTCTTCCGTCTCTTTCCCCACCTCCCATTCACTGTCAGCTCTGCTGGAAGGTCCCTCTGCTCTAGGAAGCAGTCCCTGACATAACCCACTGCTGCCTCCTCCTTGCTCCAGGTGCCTTGGGCTCACATCCAGCAGATTAGTTTCCATTTTCTCCCTCCCCCAGGAGACTCTGAATTCTGGGGCACGTATTCATCGCTGTTCTCCCCAGAACCTAGCTCAATACCTAGCTCAAAGGGGCACGGAATAAATGTTTGTTAAATTAAGTTCTCATCTCAACTGTTCTAATTCACAGAAATCTCAAATATGGAGATTTCTAATACTTCAGCTTAGCAAACATCTGCTTCAATGCTACCGCCCATTTCAAACCCAACAACTGTATCTGCCATGCTTTCTAAGTGGGATTCCATCTACCTGCATGACCCATAACCCTCTCAACCCTTGTCATTTCCTTCATAGAGCGCTTCTCCTCCCTGACCACAGTCTCCTGACCTCCCCCCGATATGTTTCTCTGTCCTTATGTTTTCTGCTGGACCTCTCTAAATCTGTAGTCATTTGGGCCCTGTGTGCCCAATGTTATTAAGCACTCTGGTAATTGTTCCTTACAACCTCTCCCATCAGACTGTAATCTCCTGAAAGAAAATGTGACAAATTACTTGGAGTGCCATTTCCCCTGAGTCCCTGATACAGTACTCTGCACAAAGAGCTCCACCCCAATGATCACAGCATTCCTTTGCTCCGAGAAAGAGTTCAGTCTAGCTGAGATGCAATGATTTTACTATTTCAGCCAATATACATGAGTGAGTTGCAGAAGTTCCAAATGCTCCTGGAGACCTCCCTCTCACCAGTAAAGGAAAATAATGTATAAGAGACCCCTTTTGTAGTCACTAGCAGTAGGAGAAAATGTTCTAGTTTTACATCCTTATCAGTTACACCAGAGGACCACCACGAACCCCTGAGGAGAGCAGGATGTTGAGGCAGTGTTTAAAATTGCTGTCAAGGGGCGCCTGGGTGGCTCAGATGGTTGAGCGTCTGCCTTCGGCTCAGGTCATGATCCCGGGGTCCTGGGATCGAGCCCCACATCGGGCTCCTGGCTCAGCGGGGAGCCTGCTTCTCCCTCTCCCTCTGCCTCTCTCCCTGCTCATGCTCTCTCTCTCTCTCTCTGTATCTCTGTCTCAAATGAATAAATAAAATCTTTAAAAAAAGAAAAAAGTTTAAAAAAATAAAATAAAATAAAAAATAAAATAAAATTGCTGTCAGCATCACCAGATCTGACACACCTGCCTGGCAAGAGCACCGCAGATCTGGGGTGCTCAAGCACCTGTTTCATTCACCTGATACTTACAGGCCTGCCTTTTCTTCAAAGGATTTTCTCATGGACAATCACAAGCAAAAGCAGTGTTAGGAAACACAGTTTCAGGGCTTGGGAAGTGGCGTCTTGCCGGGCCAGCTGGGAAGTCAGACTGATCGATGATAGGACAAATCCCCCTGAGAGGAGAGAGCCCCACCTGGATAAACCCTCGAAGGAGAACAAGAAGGGTGAAAACCTCAATCAGTTGGAGAATGTGCTTTGTGACAGGGTCAGGACCTGTGTTCCAACTGTAGTCTGTCTCATATTGTGGCCAGTTTTTTAACTGTATCTCCCCGACCCCCACGTTATTAGGATTTGTAAAGTAAACAGAAAAGTGCAGCTCTTCAGGCCAAGGGCCGCATCATCCCAGGGGGTCAGGGTGGCACTCAGGATCATATCAGCCCGGTCAGATTCTCATCCGGGTTCCAGCCTCCCTCTTCATCACCTTGAAAGCTAAACCAATCTGGGTCTCTGGGTCTTCCAAAATAAAGCCACACCGAGCTAAAACTATGTGCAAATGCACAATTTCTTGAGGACAAAAGTCGTGTTCCTATTCATTGAAGGCTCTGCCAGGAAGATGTCAGCAAAGGCGTTCAGGAAGCGCCTCCTGAGCATATGGTATTCTCCAGTTCCACAAAAGCAGCACATAGGTGCAACCAGAAACTAGGAACCAGGTCTCATCTCAAAGGTATGGCTTTGACTACACTTGAACTTCAGGGAGCAGAGTATTTTTGAAATACATCTTGGAAAATACCTGGCTTGTAAGTAAAAATTATATATTCAGGGTACTGTCAGTGCTTATCCAAAAGAGAGTGTAAAGCTAAGCAAAATATTCTGTTAACAGTAAAAGAAGTATCATGATTTTAATTCTGGAGTGCTAAGTCAACTAATCTTCAATGTTTTGTGTTCAGATGACAGGCAGGCAGCTGAACCTAGAGTTTATGCTTGTCCAATTAATCAAATAACCTCCATGCCACTTATCCTTGGAATTGGCATTAGAAAAGCACCCATGTGCCCCCAAATCATATAAATTCCATGGTTTCCTATTCATTAAATCCAGGTTGGCTTATGCTGATGTGTCATATTTTGACATGTAGCCACAAGGGATATACAATCAAAATTAAGAGGAGACCCTAGCTAAAATTGGCATGCCCTATTCAAATGAACAATTTATGCCTACACATGGATAAAAATGTATATATCTTCTCCAAATGATGAATATTAAACCATTAGAAACACAGAGAGATATAATTCACTTACTCATTTCTTTTCGTTTTCAACCACACAGACTGAGGGAGTGTTCACATCATAGCAAGTACACGTGCTATTATTACATGTAATTATATACCCACTATCAATACTACTATCATCATGGTATTTACCGAAAAAACCTGCAGCATTAATAAAATCCTATTTTTCTCCTGCTTTCAACCCGCCCATGGCTTCCGTCTGCATTTGGAATAAATGTCCAACTCCTCGCTATTGTCCCCAAAGCTCCAGCCAGTGCCCACTCTCTGAGCCCACCCCACGCCACCCCCACCCCATCCCACAACCTCGACAGCCCCCTGGCCCTGTCCCACCATCACTCACCCCACCCACGGCCTTCTTTCTTTGTTCTTTGTCCCATGAATGAGCTAGGAGAAAAGCCCCCATCCCTGCAGTTTCCTTTGCTTTTCCCCAAGACCTCTGTGTGGTAAACTTCTCAAATCTCAGGTCAAATGTCACCTCATCAGTGGGGCTTCCCTGGCCATCCTAATTACTGTTGTCCTCCACCTGCAAGCACCCTCTACCATGTCCCTTATCACCCATTTTATTTTCTCTATAGCACAAATATATTTTAATCTGAAAGCTGTTGTTTGGCTCACTGAAATGTGAGTTCCAGGAGGAAAGCTGTTTCTTTTTAGTGCAGTGTCTGGAACCTGTGCCTGGCACACAATAGGTCCACAATACGTGTTTGTTTCCTAAACGAACACTGGGCTAGGAGCCAGATAAAGCAAGTTACAGATGAGGCAATCCACATGCCTGAAACTATCTAATGACTGAGAAATAAATGGAAACAGAGAAAAATATTTAGCAGTTGTACACTAAATTATGATTAAGTAATCAAAGTTAGCTGAAGGTATCCAACATGAATAAATTATTTAACAAAATAAACAACATGAATAAATTATTTAATAAAATAAAGAAGGGTCACGGGGCTCAGTCAGTTAAGCGTCTGCCTTCAGCTCAGGTCATGATCCCAGGGTCCAGGGATGGAGCCCTCCATCGGGCTTCCTGCTCAGTGGGGGGTCTGCTTGTCCCTCTCCCTTTGCCCTTCCCCCTGCTCATGCTCTCTCTTGCTCTCTCTCAAATAAATAAATAAAATCTTTAAAAAAATAAAGAAAGAAGGAAGGGTCACATGGAAATGTGAGTGGCCTGGACTGGGAAGGCTTTCTGAAATTTGATAATGAAGAACTTGATGAAATTTCTAACATGATCATACGGACTATTTGTATCTTCCCAAATTCATACGTTGAAGACCTAACCTCCAATGTGATGGTATTTGTAGAGGCCTTTGGGAAGTAATTAGGTTTAGAAGAGGTCATGAGAGTGAAGCCCCTGTGATGGGATTAGTATCCTTAGAAGAAGAGAAAGAGACCAGACACATCTCCCTCTCCACATCCCCTCTCTCCCCACTTCTCCATGTAAGGACAGCCCAAAGGCAGCCTTCTTTCTGTAAGCCAAGAAGAGGGACCTCACCAGACATCAAATCTGCTGATACCTTGATCTTGGACTTCAGCCTCTAGAACTGTGAGAAATAAATGTCTGTTGTTGAAGTCCCCCAGTCTATGGTATATTTGTTACAGCAGTCCAAGCTAACTAATACACAAAGTGTCTGATATGGCACCTACTGCCTGGAATATCATAGCTGTTCAATAAATATCACTGAATTTTGAAATATTCAAACTAAGAAAAACCTAAAATGTTATTTTAGTTTTCTCAGTGAATATTTTTAAAGACCACTTCTCTATAATTCCTACTGATGTTCCTCTCCAGCATAAATACCAGATTTGTGGATATTAAAATTAGGCAATAGAAAAACTATCCATGAATGTAGGTAAGATACAACTTGAAAGAAATTTTTTTTTTTTTAAGTAGGGAAGATTTTTTTGCCAGCACTACAAATTTCAAAGAGCCTTTGCAAGTGCAAACAGACTTCAGCTTTTTCACATTTCTCATGCCCAGAAATTGGGACATTAAAATGCCAGGAATCCTTTCAATATCTAAAATATGTGATAAATGCAGAAGAAACTCTCAAATGACCAAGATAACTTCTGTGGAGCTGCCAGAAAGCCAGATGCTTCTTTCAAAAGAATATCAATTTGGCTTTGAACGAATCTGTGGCCTTAGCCCCAAACAGGAAGGGCAGGTGGGATGACATGGTGTGCAATGCACATTGCGGTCCCCTCGGAAAGCATCTTCAGACAGCAACACTGTGTTACTACCAGCCTGGACGTCACGTGCCAAACACATGGCTCTGCTGTATCTGAGGACAGGAACTGGAGGGATTTGGTCTGGGGCCATGCAAAATGAATTCTGCACCATCACATGGGAAGCATGTTATATTGAAAAAGATGCAAAATAGCTTCACCACACTTGAGATTTTTATTTTCAGAGAAACTGAACATAGTTGAAGAAAAAAAAATATAGCTGCATTCGAAAAAAGTTTCATGATGCAGGATACTAGAAAATACAACTTTTCTTTTTAACCGATGCATACCACAAAGAGCAACTGTTTTTACTATTGCCATCTACCAAACTATCAACTGTGTGATCTTTTGCCTTAATTCTGAGCATTTAAAAGGCCCTATTCATGTGCATTCGTTTTTCACACACACTTGTGAAACTAGCATGATGATTTGGCTTGAAATAATGCATCCAAATGGTTTTTGTAGTTGTTGCTGAGTTTTTTTTGTGTTTTTTAAGAAAGCCTAGACTCCATTCCTACATTTGAAGCTCCTAGTGGAGTTCATATGAGTTTAAATTTGCTGCCAAAATTATTTTTTTCAGTATCTTTAACATTGGTCGGTCTCATGAGAGCTTGCGTGCCCTGGGTTTCATAATTAGGCAGCTCGCACCTGAGCATCTCTGTCTCTGGTAATTGGAGCTCACAGCGGCACTTGCTTTCCCGTCCGGCCACCGGACCAGGACTGAACCTATTTAGGTGCTGTGACTGTGGGCAGCATTGCTGTCGTGCCCTTTCTCCCCACCCCCCTCTGCCTCAAGATGGCCAGGTTCTCAATGACATGGTCAGTGCCTGGAGGGAAGGAATGCAGCCTCCACTTCTGCTCTCTCTGGGCACCTAGCACAATCCTCTCTCATGGAAGACAGCTGGAAAACATTCACTTCCCAGCATTAATAATATCTATATGTTCACAGGCAGTTACATATTTTGAGCGAAATAGCTCTTTCTCTAAATATTGGTGAGGGTACAAAGAGAAAATCTCTAGATGGGAATATTGAATTTAATCAGAATTATCCCTGTTGCTCTCTTCCTTTAAATCTGTCTGTGTGAGTTAGAGAGTGCAATGAACCTCGACGTCCTTTTTCAAGATTTTTTTTCATTCTCAACAACCAATGTAAGTTTGCTTTCCTGGACCAATGCAGTAGCCAACAGCTAAAGAGAATTCCCTAAGCAATAAAGAGAAATGCGTACTATCTCATTTTTTTCTCTGTGGGTTGGCCTATTGTTTGCCAGTTCACTGGCTGACAGATGTTTGACATGGTATTCGATTTTGGTTGATCTCTGAGATTTAGCTTGGGGGAGATGGATATGTTTATATTCCTTCAAAAATAACCTACAGATGTGCCAAAGAGGAAAAAAGAAAACAGTACTGTTCGTGCAGGGGCCTGTCGACCCTTTCTATCCCATGGCTGTCTCGCTGTCCTGCAGGTCAGACCACATCTAGCAGCGAAGCAGACCTGAAGAGATGGACTGGAACAAGGTAGGTGGAGGGTAACAAGTACATGATGGTAATCTGCTTTGGGAGAAAGAGCCTCAGCCCAGGGGCTCCTAAGCACCCCTCCGGCCTAACCAGCCATCCTCATCAAATTCAGGGCCATAATCATTGGTCTGAAAGGAGAGGAAAGGGAAGGAAAGGAACACGCCATGGCCATGGAGGTGGGGGGTGGGGGGTGGAGGGGGCAAGAATGGGAGGAGGTGGGAAATTGGCTATTTTCTTTCATCAGGTGGCCAGTGGTAGCCAGAGAAGACTGTGAAATCACCTCAGAAAAGCAAGCAATTGATGAGTTATGGAGCGCTACTCTCCAGCAGCAGCAATCATATTTTTACCAGCATTCTTGTTCTGCCTCTAAGAAGCACAGAAAATGGCCAAGAACTGCAGACAAATCTACTTCTTAATAAGAAGAATAGCCACCATTATTGAGTGCTCACTGTATGTCAGCTATTCTGCTAAGAGCTGCCTTAAATCTTCCCTTTAAGGGTACCAATAAATATTTATTATTCTGACCTATATATATATATATATATATATAGGTCTAATATATATATATTAGATAGATAGATATAATTTCTAACCTACTTTACAATCCTGTTATGTTGGTTATTAGTCAGGTTTCTCCAGAGAAATAGAACCAACAAGGGGCATGTGTGTGTGTGTGTGTGTGTGTGTGTTGTAAAAGATTTATTATAAGGACGTGGCTCATGCAACTATGAAGGCTGACAAGTCCCAAGATCTACAGGGTGAGTTGGCAAGCTGGAGACCCAGAGAAGTCAATGCTGTAGTTCCAGTCTGAGTCTGAAGACCTGAGGACCAGGAGAGCCTATGGTGTAAAGCAATCACTTTTACTTTTCCATCTCTTCCACAAGACAGTAAGTTCCAGAACTTGTGGATACTGAGTCTTAGAATTCTCCAAGTATTACTGAGTACCTGCTATGGGCCAGGCTTAACAAGGACACAACACAGACTCTGTCCTTACAAACCTTTCCATCCTCTACCTATAGGACAAACCCCAAAGCAACCTAAATAAAATAAACTGAAAATTAAAAAAAAAAAAAAAACTCAAAAAATAATCCAGAGTACATGTCCTTGACATTTTTTTAATTCAGTTATAGTAATTAAAATCTTGAGTTTTTTTTATTTTACACCTTTTTTTATTATGCTATGTTATTCACCATACATTACATCATTAGTTTTTGATGTAATGTTCCATGATTCATTGTTTGCGTATAACACCCAGTGCTCCAAAAAAAAATAAAAAAATAAAAAAATAAAATAAAATAAAATAAAATCTTGAGTTTTTCAAAAGGCAACTATAAAAAACAAAGAAAAAACAAAACAAAACAAGTCAACTATAAGATCTAAGCCAATGTAATGCAATAACGCTTAATTCTTCATTCAATAATTAGTGTACTGATGAAATTCTCTGTAAGGAGTAAAACATCATGTCCTTTGTGACAAATTACACTACAAAGCTGCTTCCTCTGTTCTCTGGTTTCTAGCTTATATTAACGAGTGCCATAAAAGAAAGCCTTTAAGATAATATTTATTTGCAGAAACAAACGTCGATTCAAAGCACTTAGAAGCACATATGTGCATTGAGGGGAAACACTCGAGGGAATCCTAATATTTTATCATGTCGTGTGTATGATTACCGTGGTACCTGCATATCTCCATAGTCAAGCCACTCTCAATATTTCAGGTCTATCTCTCTCCTCGACCAAAGCCATTCTGTTGGCATACCTGCACATTACCCACGGTAATGACACCAGTAAATATCACATTTTACCCTTTGTCAGAACTGTCTCAGATTACATAAACATGATATATTTTAAGAAGGAATGCATCTCTGTTGTTTACAATTTAACAAAGATAAAGCTATGACAAATATTATAAGCTATAAATAAAGACATCTACCATTGTACTGTACTTATTCATCTCTGGGTTGAACAAATGTTAATTATACAGAATTTGAAAATGAGACTTGTTAATGTCATTTTTAATTTAGCATGTTACAGTGTAAATGTTTTCCATTGTGTTAATTTACACCTGTTATCACAAGCTTCATTATTAGGTTTATAGTGGAGCAGCTCTCTGTGACTCTGAAATTTGCTTAAAATGGCAGAAACAATTACTAATTAGAAGGGCATGTTTACTTTAATTATATTTATTTCGTAGTCTAGTTTTATATGTAATGTACTATGGAAGTGTATGATTTAATTAGTGAAACCCATTTATCACAAGCAATTTCTCAAATGAGAGCTGCTTAAAAAATACAACAGATTCGTTAAGAGTTTCATAAATTCCTTAGATGGTATTTCTACAGTGACACGGTTACATGGGGATCTTTCACTCATGCACATAGAACACTTTCCTACTTTTGCTCCAAATACTGCAATAACAAGAATTCAACCCTAAAATTTTTGATGCAAATTTTAAGATATGGTGTACAAAATTTAGAAATTTATAAGCTCACAATTTTATGATCTGCACTCAAAATTAACATAGGCTTTTACTTATTGATATTCACACTCACAAATTTCATTTAAAACTTATTTTAAATATGGAAAAAGCAAATTCTTTTGTTTTTAATAAAAGGACATGCATTTTTTTTTTCTCCCTAGATTCATTTCTCTGGGACCCAAAGTACAATTGACTTTTTCTCTCCCGAAACTGAGGTATGATAAGCACCAATTCAATAAATGATTTAGGCAAAGACCATCAGTAGATGTTAAAACTCCTGGGAAAGATTGCTGGAGAATGGGATATTCACCTGGTCTCAAAATCACCCCACAAGCTATTTAATCACAGGAGGAAGAAAGTGCCTTTACAGGGGAGAAATCTCGTGGACAGCACTTCAACCACATGACCAAAGCCAACACCACCGTCAGGGGGACAGACTGACTGTCTGTGCTTCCTGAGGCACCGCCATGGGAAGAGAACCCTCCTGAGGTAACAGTCTTGAATCTTTTAAGAGGAAATAACTGAACAGATACAGACTGTGGGACATTCTACAAGAACTGGCCTGGACTTTTCAATGTCACAATAGACTTTGAAAAAACTGAGGGACTATTTAAGAGACTAAGGCGGGGCACCTGGGTGGCTCGGTCTGTTAAGCAGCCAACTCTTGATTTCGGCTCAGGTCATGATCTCAGGGTTATGAGATAGAACCCTAAGTAGGGCTCCACGCTGGGTGTGCTCTCTCCATCTCCCTCTGCCCCTCCCCACCGCCCCCCCCACTCCATGTGTGCATGTGCTCTCTCTCAAAAATAAATAAATAAATAAATAAATAAATAAATAAATAAATAAATAAATAAAACTAAGGCCATGTGACAACTAAACACAATATGTAATCCTTGATTGAATCCTGGATTGTTTTGTTTTGTTTTTAAATAGCTATAAGGAAAATAACTGACACAACTGGGAAATTTAAATATGAACTTATGATAGATGATATTATTATGTCAAAATTAAATTTTCCTGGTGTTTTAATGGTAATAGATTCTGTAACAGAAAAACTAATTCTTAGAAGATACACCTGAAGTCAGTAGGGATGAACTGTCATGGTCTGCAACATTCTTTGGAATGTTCCAAGAATAAAGTGGGAGCTATTCAGCAAGTTCAGCAAAATGGCTGGTACACAGGGTTGGGGGGCAGGGTAGGGGTAAAGAGTTCATCATGTTCATTACACCCTTGTTTCAACTTTTCTATAAGCTTGAAATCAAAAGTTAGGAAAATTTGAGTACTCCCACAGGCAGAATGGGAGGCCAAACTAGGAATACTCTCTATAGAACTTCTTAGATACAGACTTGCAAGAAACATTATTGCGCTGCTCTGAAATTAAGCTTTTTAGCATGAATATTAAACCCATTAAAATGGCACAGTTACACTTAGAAATGGCTTCACAGCTGTGTCTCAGTATATTGACTCAAACGTTCCCGTGAAGCACATTCTAGTCACCTTACGTTTTTAGACCCCAGAAAGAATCCATGCTACAGAGCACCCAAGACACTTCTCACTAAAGACGTGCATCCCACCAGGCCGGGTGAGAAGTCTAGTACTTAGTTTTGTTAGAAAAGAGGTATCTTTAGAGTCTGTTTTCTTTAATTTTAAGACAGTTACTGTAAGTTCCCCAACACAGTTTCTGCATTTGTAGAAACACACTTTCTTAATAAAGGAAAGCAGACAGCAGCATACGCAGGATTTGCCTGGCCAAGAGAAATCCCCCAGAACCCTAAAGGTCAGAGCATTCCCTGCGTGTCCCCAACCAGTCCCAGGTAGTATTTCCATGGTACCTATCAATGCACATGCTCTGGACCACACCCACTAATTCCCTCACAGCAGGTGACACTGAGGATCTCTGCTGGGGGCAGGCCTGCTGCACTTGGATTCATGTGGATTAACAGCCAATGAGGGGACAGTCCCACTGACGGAGGAGGGTCCCTGTCCCAGTCCTCCCCTATCCGGACAGAAGAACTATACAACACACTGCTACTCCTTGAGCCTGCCACCAAGCTTTCCAATAACCTATGGCATTTTTAGGAGTGCTAGGGAAGTTATCTTTAACTAAATTTCTGATTTCTCCCCATGGCAGGGCCTTTTTCTTCCATCTCAGTCATTCTAGCAGTCTTCATTAAATATGGTTATCCTGCTGGGTAGCGTAGATAACAAGCTGCTTGGCTAAGTGTCTGCCCACTCCCTGCCCAGCCCCGGATTTTAACCCGTGGGGTGGACCAGGCTTAGCTAAGGAAGTAAAAAGACCTGGAAAATCCAAGCTGAGCCAATGTAATACCTCTCAGGAAGGTGCAGAGGGCTGCTTGTAAGGAACAAGTTGGGGGGGGGGGCACCTGGGTGGCTCAGTCGGTTAAGCATCTGCCTTCGGCTCAGGTCGTGATCCTAGGGTCCTGGGATCGAGCCCCGCATCGGGCTCCCTGCTTGGTAGGAAGCCTGCTTCTCCCTCCCCCACTCCCCCTGCTTGTGTTCCTGCTCTCGCTGTGTCTCTGTCTGTCAAATAAATAAATAAAATCTTAAAAAAAATAAAACAAAAACAAGTTGGGGCCGCGGGGAGCCAATCCATGGAGGAATCGCCAGCTCAGCGGCTTTTAACAACAGTCTTCAAACACACTGCACTTACAGGTTCTGAAACTGAAAACACCTCTTCTATCTCCAGAAAAGGAAAGCACTGGGATGAGGCAAAGCTCACTAGGAGAAACGAGAGGCCAGTAGTGACCCAGATTAGGCAGTAGCGTCTTCCAACTCCCCTTTACCAAGCTGTAAAAAGTTAAAAGGAAAAAGGAAAAAACGAATATGGCTTACATTTCTAATCTACCATTTACAGAGAGAGGTGAAAATAAAACCCAGGGAGTTTTACAGGCATAGATCATTCGTGTGTGTCTGCACCTTCGAGTTTATAGATGTACAACATACACTGTGTGTTTCAAGAAGGGGAACCTGGATAAGGAGAGGTTGCTGAAGAGGGTAAGTTTCAGCAAAATGTAAGCTTCGCCTTAGAAACCAGGAAACTGGAGTAATTAGATTACAATCTTTCCAACACTGTGGGAGAGATTTGATCAATTAGAGCCAAGATCAGTTACATTATTTGGTTTACCTAAGTAATGGACCCTTAAATGCAATCAATACTTCTCCAGGCTGTGAGTCCTCAAGACCTAAGATGCATTCAGCAAAAAACACAAATCGATTTTCAAAGGGCCTTAGGATGTTCAATCACAGACTGAGGAAGGGGACTGGACAGGGTGGGGAGAAGGAAGGAAACCCAGTTTTAAGCTTTGCTATATGGAGTCTTCCTTCCCTTCCCTCCTTTGTGTGCTATGTTCACATCTGTTTGTCTTGTAGTTCATATGATTTAAATTTGTTTTACCATAAAGCCTTAATCCAGGGATGAGCAGCCATGCCATCCAATTTCTATGTAAAATTTCAGTAATTAATCTAATTTGATAGGAGAAAGAATAAGATTTCTATTTATGGTTTAAGAAATCGACAAAACTTAAATTGTGAAGGTTTTTTTTAAAGATTTTATTTATTTATTTGAGAGAGAGACAGCACGAGTGAGGGTGGGGGAAAAGCAGACTCCCCGCTAAGCAGGCAGCCCCATGTGGGGCTCAATTCCAGGACCCTGAGATCGTGACCTGAGCCGAAACTTAACCGATTGGGCCACCCAGGTGCCCCTAAATTGTGAAGTTTTAAAGTAAAATGGCAGAAGCAACTCCAGATCTTCTATCTTCCCCACACACACACACCACCTCCCCTCCAGGAATGAATTTGGGGAAGGGCAATGGGGTTGCCATGCTCAGTTTGGGGACTCCTAGAGCTGCCTTCTAGGACTATTCTTGCTGAGAATGGATCCAGAAGAGTCCCATGTTAACACCAAACTTTCCAACTGCCTACTCAAGTGCAAGAGTTGGGTTTAGAGACCGTCCTTCAGTGTAGTGGGTTGACTTATCAATTCATATGGTTTAGAGTCTAAAGATAATGCGTTTGTACATCTAGACAGACCACTCATCAAAACATTCTAAGTCCATCCACTATCATCCTAAATTAGGTTTCCTGGAGGGCAGGACTGGGGCAGCAGCACCCACTAGCATTTTCTCCAGCAGCCTTCTTGAGTATCTGCTTGGGCATGGGCACCTGCAACACGCAAGCCTCTTACCAGTGATTTGTTTAACACACTTGTAATAATTAGAAAGAGAAGCAACTAATTCCTAACTTCCCCAAGAGTAGGGCTTCTATTAAAAGGTGTGGGGAAATGTGACAAGAGGGGAAGTGGAAGGGGGGAAATGTATACTAAGAGGCTTTTTTGCATAGCTTTTAAGTCTAAGCAATGATGAAGAGAAGCCGAGGTAATCTAAAACAACAGGTAATCAAAAAGTCATTTATATTTGCCTTTTATCATCAATTATCTTCCTCTTGGCAGCAGTTGAAAAATTATGTTTTACTCAAAAGTCAGCCTGTTGACTTTATTTATACAACACCTGAACTGTGTTGGGTGTCAGCACGTTAGCCACCGCGGAATTTCAAATTTTGCTGTTTGACAGTAACTGGGAGCTGACTCGGAGAGCAATCTTCCGAATAACTGCATTATTATCGTTCCCTAAAATCAGATGGGCTCAGTGCCAGCAGCTTGGAAACCTGCAGGGGCATTACATTAGAAGCCTGAATCCAGGCTGTCAGTTCAAAGAATATTCTTCCAAAATGAAGAAAATGCATCTGGAGCTCAGTCTTCTTGTCTGTGGGATGGGAATAATAATGTGTAACTTGAAGAGTTGTTTTTGAACTAGGAAAAATAATGTATGTGAAGTACATAGAAGAGTATTTGATGCCAGGTAGGTGCTTAGTCTCTTTTGATGGGTGTCAGGAGCAATATCCTAGAGGAAGAACCCCCCTTGGAGTGTCCTGCATCTTTCTGGCCAATTATCTGCTGATTCTCAACAAGGAGGTCAGATGCTGAGCTGCCCGCGCCCCCGGCCGATGGACTGCCACTCGTCTAATTATGCATGCCAGCATGAAATCCTACCTGGAGATCCCTCTTCCTCCTCCTCTTCAGAGCATTAAAGGATTAACTAGACTTCGGGGCTCCCTGAGAGGTCTGAGGGGGGTTATGTATAAAATCCAAGTAAATAAGCCTATGGCTGTCACCTGGGTGGACACTGACCCCCTCTGTATCTAGCTGATGGGTGTGCTCCTCAAAATTGCACACTAATGTCCAGTGGCTGCAGCGCTTTGTCCTGGTTAAGGTTTCTCGCCCCTAAGCATTCCTTCTACATTTCTCTTAACAGAGTTAGTTTAATCCTGAGGATTAGAGAGGGCCCTGGAGGTCACTGGCACACCATCTATATCTACTGAACAGTCTGGCCAGAAAAGCAAAGGACCGTGGATTGAGGAGACCCAAATCTTAGAGCTGCTTTGGCCACTGGAGTACCTTGGGCAAGTCACATCCTGAGAGACTGTTTTCTTTTCCATGAAATGAAGACATCACATTAGATGGTCACTGTGACAGTAGCTAATCTGATGTGTCGATCTGACTAGGCTACAGGTGCCCAGACATTTGGTCAAACATTATTTGGAGTATGTCCATGGAGGTGTTTCGTTTGGATTAACATTTGAATCAGTAGTCTGAGTAAAGCCCTTTGTTCTCCCCTGTGTGGGTGAGCCTCATCCAATCCAATGAAGGCCTGAATAGAAAAAAAGGCAGATTTCCTCGAGGAAGAGAGAATTCTTTCTGCCCAACTACCTTCAAAGTGGGACAAGGGCTTCTTCCTGCCTTCAGATTTGAACTGAAACATCACCTCTTCCTGGGTTTTGAGCCTGCAGGCCTTCTGACTGGAACTGACACCATTAGCTCTCCTGGTTCACAGGCCTTAAGGACTCAGACTAGAACTTACATCATTGGTTCTTCTGGGTCTCCAGTTTGCTGACTGACCCTACAGATCTTGGGATTTGCTGGCTTCCATAATCACATGAGCAATAAATCTCTCTATAAATATATGAATACACAGACATGCACACATATATCCTATTGAGTCTGTTTCTCTGGAGAACCCTAATATAATCACCAAGAATATTTTCAATTCTAACCCATGCCAAATGGTCATACAATCTTCCCTTGAACACCTCCCAGAGAGGAGACCTCCTGGCCTCCCATGGCAGTTCATCCCACCCCTGGGTGAGAATCCAAAGCTGAATCAGCCATATTCTCAGCCATAAGGAGCTTAGATCTAACAGATGTGATCTGACCTGAACAGGGTATAGTATCTTTGCTTTTCGTTATAATTAGATTAACGCAGGCTGAGACTGCCTTGGTTGTTATTGTTGATTTTGTTTCATTTTGGTTTTCCTGGTTATATCGTAATGTTGGCTCTTAACCCTTAGCCTATTTTCACATGAATTACAACGAGGTTAAATCATCACCCGATACTGGGATGCATGGGTGGCTCAGTCGGTTATGCGACTGCCTTTGGCTCAGGTCATGATCCCAGGGTCCTGGGATCGAGTCCCGCATCGGGCTCCCTGCTTGGTGGGGAGCCTGTTTCTCCCTCTGCCTGCTCCACCTGCCACTCCCCCTGCTTGTGCTCTCTCTGACAAATAAATAAATAAAATCTTTAAAAAAAAAAAATCATCACCCAATACTTACACAGGGACATTTAGTACACAAATGCAGGGCTTTGCACTTATTACTATAACCAACATCATTTTCTTACCCTAGGGGCAGAAAGTTTGTAATTCTTATCCTGCTGTCTAGAGAACTATCTCTTCCTCTCCCTTCTGTGTCATTCAGAGATTAATTATATATCATTAGCTCTAACAGAAAACATGAGATGGCTCCTGGCCCCCTGCAGCACTCCCCATTAGTACCCTACCTCTGGGTCAAAGGTCTCCAGCCCTGACTGACTACACATTACAATCACCTGGGAATCTTAAAAAAAATAAATAAATAAAAGACAGTCCCAGTCTCAGAGCTTCTTATTCAGCTGGGGGTGGTAGGGAGCACAAGCTAGGGCATTAATAAGAACCTAGGTGGTTCTAATATGCAGCTGGTCTGAAAACCAGTATTCTGTCCAGGCCAGGGGTCAGCAAACTTATTCCATAAAGAGCCAGACAGCAAATATTTTAGGCTATGCAGGCCATATAGTCTCTGTTAAACTGCTCAATTGTTTCCCTTAGCAGAAAAGCAGCCATAGAAATGAATGGCTTGATGGTGTTCCAATAAAACTTTATTTACAAAAGGAAGCAGTGGGCCATACCGGCCCATGGGCCATATTTGTCAATTCATCCATTCACCACAAGTTTTAAAATGGTTGTTGCTCTCTCTTGCAGCAAAAAAGAAATTCATCAAACTATTATCACCCACCTCACATTTCTCCATCTTGCCACGTCACAAGAGACTCTCAAATGTCTTGTTTAAAATCAATATTCAGTATCTGGCATCCTCTCCCTGTGTCACACTAATGATCCCATCCAAACAGGAACAAACTTGTTCTTAGAGAATCCTTTGTGTCTCCCAGTAATCACTGTTGCCTTTTTATATGTTCACAAACATCTGTTTAATATTGCTTCTCATCAGACACTGACTTAAGCTCACCCATCTGTAGTTTCTAAACTATGCTTTTCCCCCTTGAAAACTGGTACATGTTCACTGAAATCATTTACAATCTTCTGGCATCCTATTTGCCTTGATTCACAAAATATTATCTAAAGTGGTTCCACAATCACATCTGCAAGTTCTTTCAGTGCCCAGGAGACCTAAATGCATTTTTAGCAGCTCTCATTATCTCTTCTATCTTGGCTTTAATTTCTCATAACCATCTTCATTCTACTCATACCAATTTCAAAATCATTTTTCCTGATAAATAGGATAACATCAAAATAGGAGTCAAGCAGTTCTGCTTTCTCCATGTCCTCTGTTTATACTATACTATACCATCATCTGTTCTAAATAAGGCTATGTCTCTTTGATTTTTTTCTTTTGGCTTCAAATATAATTGTTTTAAAACCCCTACACACAGGTGACCATATGCCTGAGACAGTCTGGTATGTATCTTTTGCCCTGAGGTAAACGCCATAGCAAAAGCTGAGGAAATGGAGGTAGACAGCATTTCACAGGTTTGATGAGTTCTCAGGTCTCTTGCGCACTCAAGAAAAAGAGAAAAACATCTCTGTTGTCTCTAGCCACACTGGATTCATTTCCTAGATCTGCCATTTACTGGCTGTGTGATCTGAGAATGAGTTCTTTACTCTCTTTAATGCCCAAATGGATTCTGTGGAACCTTTGTTTCTATTATAGAATCAAATACATGATCAAAGCACTTAGCACTGTACACGTATCACAGAGCAGATACACAATAAATGTTACATATTATTACTACTAATATCATTACCAATGTTATTAATTCCCTCAACCCCCTCCACAGGATCACAGTATGTGTAACCCTCTATTGGTGGTTTGTCCTTCCTTTTCCATAAGTCACATTCTTTCTTCTCACCAATCTCTTGCTTTTCATTTAAACTCTCCCTCCCCACAGGCTTGTCTCTCCCAGTAAAGTCTCTCCCAACCTGTTGAAGAAATCTTTGTCTCCACTAGAGACAAAGAAAGCTACAATATGCAGAGGACATTTCTCCTCTGGCAAAGAAGCAACCTGCATCTATAACCTACATAATTCGAGAGCTGCTCTAGCAGGAATGCACACACATATTCCATGAATCCCTCAGCATCTGTATTTCCTGGAACAAGATAAACTACTATCCCTCATGGTTCCCTTGGGAACACACCCTGAAAACTTGGGGGATTTCAACTTTCAAATAGCTAGAGTAAATCACACTAGCTAGATAATATGACTACATTAACTTTCTGAGAAAAAGACTGACCTAAGCCATATTCAGATAAGGGTATTAGAAAAAGCGCCAAACTGAAAAAAGTTAGTGATAGTTGGGGTTTCAGTATCAACTACAAAAATAGCAACCATTTACTGAGTGACTACTATATGCCAAGACATGATATCCTAGGCATTTTATAAATGTTATCATATGTATTCCTCTCAGCAACTCTGCAGGAAAATGAGGCTCAGAGGACTCACTCACCCAAGGTAAATAACTGATAAATGGCAGGAATAGCATTCACCCCAGGTCCTCTGCACCCAAAATCTATGCTCTTTCAGATATACCAGGTTTTTTTTATGAAGACAATTCAAGCTTGTTTTTAGACACAGTTGAAAAATAAAAAGCCTCCATGAAAAAAGCAAAACTAATAAGATTTACATACATTTTAGAGAAATGTATAAACCTTGTTGATTAAATGGGAGCTGACCTTTAATCAACAATTTTGGATGATGAAAGTCAGGTATCCCAAGGGTGCTTTTTACATAAGACTTACATAATACACACAAGGCCAGTACTTTGAAACACATAACTACAATGAAGTAAAATTCCAGGAGACTCAAGAAAGGTATCACTTTGATTCATCCCCTACCAAAGAGAAAGTGGGTAAACATCATGAAATGACCCACGGTTGGTCTTAAATTTAGAAGATGGGGTTCTGTTATGAATTGAATCTTCAAATGTGGAAGTCCTGGTCCCCAGTATTATGGTATTTGGAGACAGGGCCTTTGAGAAGTAATAAAGTTTGATGAGGTCATGTGGTAGGACCACCCCCCCCCACCATGATGAGATTAATGCCCCTATAAGAAGCGGAAGAATCCATAACCCCTCCCTCTCTCCACCGTGTGAGGATACAGCAAGAAGGCATCTGTCCACAAACCAGATAGAGAGGCCTCCTCAGGAATAGAATCAGCTGCCTGTCACCTTATCTTGGACTTCCCAGACCTCAGAACTATGAGGAACAGATGTCTGTTGTTTAAGCTACCCAGTATGGATACTTTTGTTATAGCAGCCTGAACTAAGATAGGCTCTTAACCTACTCCATATACTTACTACATGTTTGATCTTGTATAAGACGTGTGGTGTTCCTGAGCTCTCAGGATTTAAATTTCTCTTTGAAAATATATGTCCTCTTTCAATAAATAATGGTAGGACAACTAGAGATCCAAATGCAAAAGAATGAAGTTGGACCCTATGTTATGGAGCCCTAAGACCACCACCATGTTCAGATATTTGCTAGAAAGACAGAGACTCTGTGTATAGTTACACTCATTACTAAGACTTGTTTCAGCTATGCAGTAAAGATACAAAGCTAGATCATAAGGGGAAAAGACACAAGGGATTCTGGAGGAACCCATCTGCAGACCTCCTATGCTCTCTCCCTCCCATGAGGAGTCACAGAGAGCACACTTTTCTCTCAGCAATAAAAATGCCACAACATGTGTATGATGCTTCTACCCAGGGAAGCCCATTAAAGACCAGGTCCCTAAGAAAGCTAGTCACGGAGGCACCTTCTTCCTAGCCCACACCAAAATTATAGACCCTCTGGGGAAAAAAAGCAAGAGATCCCTTCCTCATACCATATACAAAAATTAACATGAAATAGATCACAGACCTAAGTGTAAGCTCTAAAACCATAAAAATCTTAGGAAAATACAGGAATAAATCTTCATGACCTTGTTTAGCAAACCTTTCTTAGATATGACACCAAAGTGCAAGTAACAACAACAAAAAATAAAGTGGATTTCATCAACATCAAAACCTTTTGTGTTTCAAAGACTATCATCAAAAAAAGTAAAAGACACATAGAATGGTAGAAAATATTTGCAAATCACATTTCTGATAAGGGAGTTAGACCTAGAATATACAAAAAAACTCTTACAACTCAATAATAAAAAGAAAATAACTTATTTAAAAATGAGGAAAGAATATGAATAGACATTTCTCCAAAGAAGATATACAAATGGCCAATAAGCACATGAAAAGGTGGTCATCATCCTTAGTCATTAGGGAAATGCCAATCAAAACCACAATGAGATACCACTGCACAAGCATTAGGATGTCTATAATCAAAAAGATAACACGTATTGACGAGGATGTAAAAAATTAGAACCCTAATAAGCTACAAGTGAAAATATAAAACGATGCAGCCACTTTGGAAAACAGTCTGGTGGTTCCTCAGCCAATTAAAACAAACAGTTACAACATATGAACCAGCAAATCTACTCCGAGGTATATGCCCAGGAAAACTGAAAATATCCACACAACAACCTGTATACAAATGTTCAAAGCAGCATTACTGTAGTAGCCAAAAAGTATTAAAAACTCAAATGTTCATCAACTGATGAGCAAATACATAAAATGTGGTCTATATTTTCAATGAAATATTATTCAGCAATAAAAAGGAAACAAGTACTGATACGTGTTACAATATGGATAAAACCCAAAAATGTTATGCTAAGCAAAATAAGCCAGACACAGAGGCCACATATTATAGGATTCTACTTATATGAAAGATCCTGAACAGGAAAATCTACAGAGACAGAAAGCAGATTAGTGGTTTTCTAGGGCTGGAAGTGGTGGGGAGTTGGGGGATGATGGCCAAAGGATACGGGATTTCTCTGGGGGTCATGAAGATGTCCCAAAATTGAGTGTGGGGAGGGTTGCACAAGTCTGTGAATACACAGAAGCCACTGAATTATACATTTCTATATGGATGAGTTGTATGTGAATTATATCTCAATACAGCTGTTTTTTAAAGAAAATTGTATGTCCTCATTTCTTCTAATCCAATGCAAGTTAACAAAAGGACAATGAGAAAAAGGGGGCTAATTTTTGATCCAGAGGCCATATCAATGCTCCCATCTGGCTAAAGAGTCAGCCAAGAAGCCAGATGTCAGGACTAGAAGAAGATGACCCAGGATCTGGCCCTGATGCCTTGCAAGTGTCTTTGAAAGAGGAAAGCAAAAGCTTATCTGCCATGAAACACAGCAGTGTCCACTGAACAAGCTTTAGGATCCCAGCCATATGATGGGTTTCCTCAAAATCATAAATAAATTCAGTTCTGCAAAACCACAAACACAAAACGCATATGACTAGATGTATGAATCTGATCCATTCATTAACATTTAGAGGGTACCCAAAGGGTCCGGGATACACAAGTGATGATGTTATTACTAAACAATGTGGGAAACACACCCTCCATCCCTGTTCAGCTCAACACTGGCCTCAGAGAACAGACGTTTTCACATTAACCTGCCTGGCATCAGGTTATCCACTAACTTGTCTCAGAGTAAAGATGTCGGAGAAATAGAGTAAAAGTCCTGGCACTACCGCAGGGATGTGCATTATGCCAGGGATCTTGATGTGTGTTATCTCATTAGTCCTCAACCGCCCAACGTGGGATAATGATATTGCAGGTGGGAATACTGAGGCACGGAAATGCTAACTCACCTAAGGTCACCCAGCTAGGAGGAATGAAATTGCACTTCAAACCCCGTCAGTCAGGCTCCAGTGATGCCCTTCATCACCATGCTAACTGCTGTCTACTCAACCATGCTACGTACTTTTCCACCAGAATTTCTCATCTCTTCTAGAAAATGGTCAAAGGTTCTGCTGAAGTACAGATAACACCACATATATGTAATATTTCTCAGCACTATTAGGAAAAGTGTTTAAATACCTGTTTTTATTTATGATATCTATTTAAAATTTTAATTTGAGTAACCTTTTTACTTTACGATAGTTTTAGATGTACAGAAAAGTTGCCAAGACAGGGCGAAGAATCCCTGTATACTCCATCACCCAGTTTACCCTACTGTTAACATCTCCCATTACTCTGTACATCTTTCATAACTAAGAAATCAATGTTAGGGGCGCCTGGGTGGCTCAGTCGTTAAGCGTCTGCCTTCGGCTCAGGTCATGATCCCAGGGTCCTGGGATCGAGTCCCACATCGGGCTCCCTGCTCAGCGGGAAGCCTGCTTCTCCCTCTCCCACTCTCCCTGCTTGTGTTCCCTCTCTCGCTGTGTCTCTGTCAAATAAATAAATAAAATCTCTAAAAAAAAAAAAAAAAAGAAACCAATGTCAGTACACTACTATTAACTAAATGCCACACTTTCTTTGGATTTCACCACATTTTTTCCTAATGTCCTTCTTCCGTTCCCAGATCTCATCACATTACAGTTCGAAGTCATGGCTCTTTTGCCTCCTCTCATCTGCGACACTTTCTCAGACTTTCCTTATTTTTGATGATTTTGACAGTGTGAAGAGTGCTAGTCAGGCTCTGTGTAGAATGTCTCTCGCTTTAGGGTTTACTGGCGTTTTCTCTCATTGCTAGACTGAGATTATAGGTTTTTAGGAGAAAAGCACAGAGGTGAAGCGTCACTGTCATCACATCTTATCAAGGGTACCTACTATCAGCGTGACTTACCCCTGTTGATATCAACCCAGATCACCTGGCTGAGGAAGCGTTTGTCACTCCACACAAAATGCAGCCCACACTCTAGGGATGGGGAGTTAAGCTCCGCCTCCTAGGGAGGCGGGGTGTGGCTATATAAACATAATCTTATTTTTAATGGAGTTAATCTGGCATGACATTTAAAAAAAAATAAAACAGGCCAAATGATAGTGTCCTGCCCCGTGCTGTTTGCAGTGACCCTGTCGTGGTTCTAAGGGCTCACTGCTCGTCTGTCTTCTTATGTCTCAGAGTCATAGGGGATAAAACATATTCTCTGCAAGGTAAGAAAAAAGTGAACCAACCGACTTACAGAGAAAGTAGGAAATACATTCCATTCTAGAAGACATTTAATAAACAACAGGAGGGCAGAGGAAGGGAAAATACTCTGTGACAGAGGAGATGAAGCCTGCTGTATGTATTTGTATGGACAAATGTTAAACTGGACAGATACAAAAGTCCAAAGTGAGGTGTCAGGCTTTTTAAAGAAACCTTTCAAAGTTAACGTAGCCTGCTTCTCCACTCTGAGTGGGGAAAAAAAAGGAAGCCAGCAGAGAATTTTATATTTCTTTGACGACCAAAAGCTGTGTTGTGATTATGACCACCACCACCAATGGAGTTGGGTAGCATGGTGAGGTTGAGCGCCTACTCTCACTCCAAGTCTACGGAGAGAGGCTCTAAAGTAGAAAAGAAGAGCCTTTGATAGAGTTTCCCTCGAATTTGGGAGGCACACTGGACTGGCAGCTGACACACACTTAGAGGGCCGCAGGCTAGCAAAAAATTGCACACAGAAGTACCTGAATCCCATTACCACCTTAAAGTGGAACAAAGGTGACTCGATCTGGGGAGCCAGATACAGAATTTATGGTGGGAATGCTGGCCAGAGGTCATCCTGCCCAACAGACTGCTTCCAGGGGATAAGGTGATCCCAACAGGGGCTGGGGAGAACAGAGTTCTGTAAAATCAGAAGCTTGGATGCAAGTGAAGGAGAAGGCTCCCTTAGCAAGGGTGATACAGTTTGAGGGGCCCAGCAGAGGAACCAAAACAGTGCCCATGGGAAAGGTGCTTAAAAATCAGCTAAGGCTTCCAGAAGTAGGGCAGAAAAACTACTCTGGGGTCTACTGGTAATACAATCGATCCTAAATAAAAATTCAATCATTATTATTTTCTTAGGTTCAGAGGAAGCAAGAAAAATCACCAACAGGCATAAAGGAAAAAGCAAACAAACGAAAACCCCAGGCAATGAGCACAAGAAAGAAGAGGGTCCTATGAGGAACAGTGCTGTTTCAAAGTGGCATTTGGGAGGGCCTGAGGCGTGCAGTTGGGTGGGAGCAGTCAACTGAAGCTCGGGGACACCTGGAATGCAGTGAAATGGTCGCAGGACAGGGCGCCTGGGTGGCTCAGTTGGTTAAGCGACTGCCTTCGGCTCAGGTCATGATCCTGGAGTCCCGGGATCGAGTCCCGCATCGGGCTCCCTGCTCGGCAGGGAGTCTGCTTCTCCCTCTGACCCTCCTCCCTCTCATGCTCTCTGTCTCTCATTCTCTCTCTCTCAAATAAATAAATAAAATCTTTAAAAAAAAAAAAAAAAAAAAAATTTAAGAAATGGTCGCAGGACAGCAGCACCCCATGACTACTTGCAGAAGCAAATGCAAATACTCTCCAGAAAAGCTTCCTAGATTTAGGTCCCAAGGCTTCGTCTAAAGATTAAGATCAATCAAATCAAATATGAACTAGCAATCAAGGCATACTAAGTACACATGGAAACAAAACACCATGCATGAGAGTCAGAAGAGATAGCAAACAACACATTTAGACTGCCATGGACTTCAGAAATTTCAATTACTGGAGAGAGCCTATAAAATAATTATATATGAAATATTAAAGAAGCAAAAAGATAGAATCACAAAAATAAACATGCAGTGACTTTCAAAAATGACCAGGCAGTTTCAGTTTTGCAAGATGAAAAGAGTGTCGGAGGGGCCTCTGAGTGGCTCAGTCGTTAAGCGTCTGCCTTCGGCTCAGGTCATGATCCCGGGGTCCTGGGATCGAGCCCCACCACGTTGGAGCTCCATGTTCAGAGGGGAGCCTGCTTCTCTACCTCCCACTGCCGCCCCCTCCCACTTGTGCTCTCTCTCTGTGTCTCTCAAATAAGTAAATAAAATCTTAAAAAATAAAAAAGTGCTGGAGTTTGGTTGCACAACAATGTGAATATACTTAATGCTAACGGAACTTAACTGAACTGTACAACTTAACAATGGTTAAGATGGTAAGTCTTGTGTGTATAGGACCACAGTTTTTTTTTAAATGACCAGTATTTTTAAGAAGAACCAAATAAAACATTTAAAAATAAAAATTATAATTATTGGGGGGCGCCTGGGTGGAGCAGTCAGTAGACCATCTGACTCTTAATCTCAGCTCAGGTCTTGATCAGGGTCGTGAGTTCAAGCCCCACATTGGACCCCATACTGGGCATGGAGCCTACTTAAAAAAAAAAAATTTTAACTATTGAAAAAAAATGCACTAGCAAGATTTACAGTGCATTAGTCAAAGCTGAAAAGGGAATTAATGAGCTGGAAGGAAGAGCTGAAGAAATTGCCTAAAACGCCATCCAGGGAGACAAGGAGATGAAAAATACAGAAGAGATGTTAACCTACATGAAGAATACAATGAGAAGGTCTAAAATAAGTCTAATCACATTGGGACGCCTGGGTGGTTCAGTCGGTTAAGCGTCTGCCTTCAGCTCAGGTCATGATCCCAGCGTCCTGGGATCAAGTCCGGCTTTGAGAATCCTTGCTCAGCAGGGAGCCTACTTCTCCTTCTGCCTGCCGTTCTCCCTGCTTGTACTCTTTCTCGCTGGCAAATAAATAAAATCTTTAAAAAAAAAAAAAGTCTAATCACAGTCCTAGAAGAAAAGAACAGAAAGGATAGAGGACAGAGAATGTTTAAGGCTATAAGAATGGAGACCTTCCCGAAGGTGGTAGGACATGAATCCACGGATAGACTAATCAGGGTAAATAAAAAGGAATCCAATCTAGACATATTGTAGAGAAACGGAAAAGCCCCAAAGACAAAGGATTTTAAACAGCAACTAAGCCCAGAAAACACAAAGCCAGCTTATGACCAGACCAGTCAAGTAAGAAATCCCATCCATGCCTTAAAATTACCTTCCTTCCCTCAACTTCTTTTCTTCCCCAACACAAACCTAATGAGAAAGAATGGTTAAAACGCAGGGGAAAATGAAAAAGACACCAAATGCACCTCTTCTCCCATAATCAGGATAGATGGATGCCTACCATCAGGCCTCAGCTGGGCAGGAAAAGTCTCACTTTTGAACGAGTGAAGTTCCTGAGGTTTTCACTAACATAATACTACAGTTTATTGAGCATTCTAACTGCTACTATAGCGAGACAGTGTGTTTTCAACTTAACACAACTGTCCAGTGTAAAGAGTATAAAAAGAGAACTGTGAGTTAGCTTTCATCAACAGAAAGGAGGCGATAAATTCCTATTATTTCTATATTACAAGCTGCCAGAGAACAGGAATATCTCCCACCATTTGTTTTCCCAGGGCCAGAAACCACAGTTGGCCTGATAAACACGGTCTGTGTAAATACAAAAATATATCATTATGCAGTGATAATTTCAGTGCCCACACTCACCTCCACTCCCATTTCTAATGTGCAAAGTATTAATCTGCCAATCGTTGTGAAAAGCATCTATGCTGTGCTCTTTTATAAATTCTATAGATGCATGATGATTAGATGCTGTCCTTACACACCAGCTAGCCAGAAAAAGGGGATGAGATAATGAATAATACCCAAGGGAAGGAAATCCCTTTTTCAGCTGGTTTAAGTCTTGCCGATAATGTGCATACAGCATTTTGCATTTACCATAAAGCTCTTCGATTAGTTCATAGGCAAGTTAACCTTCTAATGCCCAGAAAATATAATTCATGCACATTTTATACCAGGCGGCATCCTGCTAGCTATTATCCATCATTTACAAGTGTTATTTGTCTATAAAAATGACACTAAATTTTTGAAAAATGACACTGCTCTGCCTGCTTCTGGCTGTGTTTTAACAAATGGTACCACTGCAAAAGGCTTTAAGTCGTATAAGAAGCAATTAGTCAAAGAAGCTATAAATATTTTTTAAAAGGATATAAATGATTGCTTGTCCAGATAGCCAAATGTCTAAAGGCTGATACACAATAAAATAAGGGTTAACATAAAAGAGTACACTTCATTATTTATGGTTAATAAAGTTAATCAAATTCGGTGCTTCTAGTCATGCATGCATTTAAAGAGAAACACGAGTGTGATATGCATATTTATGGAAAACAGCCCAAAAGATCATTATCTCCAAAAGAAAATCCAACAAAGAAAGAGAGGCATAAAATGTTGCTATTATCCTATTACAACATAAATTGTTTTGCTTAAAACACAAACATTTATTTTAATTAAAACTATTAAGCTAAATAATATTTTACACCACTGACAGCCATGACTAAAACATGCATTCCAGGATTAATATTAAAATAATTTTTGGTCAGAGAAAAACAGTCAGAGGCCCTTCAGTGTTCCTTTTTATGGTCTCTTATCCACCTATCCTGGAGTATTTTTGTTCTTCCATTCAAAAATCTATTCTCAAAAGATATATTAGGATCTTTTTAAAACAAAATTAGATAAGCATAAGCTCATCAATCAGCAATTTCTAAATGCATTATCTTCAAGTGGCTTGGTCTTTTATGTCACTTATCTGCTTAAAATTAAGTGTAAAAGAGTTTCCAAGAAAAGAAGATGGAAAATTAACTTCATTTCATAATACGTTCTCCAATCATGCCAGCAGACAGCTGACATTATTACGGCTCACACTTATAAATCAGTGATTATATACACTAGTTAAGCCAGAAAAGAAATGAAGAAGGCAATTATATAGTGGCGAAATTCCCAAGAAGCACAGTTGTAGTCAATGTTGCTAAACAGCAGTTCACTTGTGGTTACATTTTTTTTTTTTTTTTTAAATCTCACCTCCAGGTATTTTTGGGGGGAGGGGGTCCATAGTGACTTTTGAGGAGAATAATGTGGAAAATCTATACAATCTGTCTTACAAGCAGGAAAGCCAATGAAGAAATCAATGGATTGTAATTTTAATTCATTTTATTGTTTATTTTGAATTTTAAATTCTAAAATTTCCAAATATTGCTAAACAAAAAAATAGTCCTGAATCAAACTGGGAGCAGAATATTTGGGGCAAGGGGGTGATAGCTACGTATCTACAGACACCCGTGGTGAATAGAGACACAAGAAGTGAGCCAGGCATGGTTTCCACACCCTCTTCTGCTCCGTGCCACTTGAATAAGGGCCAAAACAGCACTTCTAATCTTATTTCCCATTTCTTAGATGTGTTTTATTAACTCCTTTTTTACTGCACAGTTAAATATTCTAATTGGCACACTGCAGACCTACAGCTACTAGATGTCAATCATACTAGAATGTGTTTGTAATGGCCTACAGTAGAAGGGTTCTGGCGGACCCAGGGAGGTCTCCTTTATTTCTTAACTTACAGAACCTTCACATGATGATACAACCTAAGCAGTGCATCGAAACAAAATGGTTCATATCACTACAAGGAGTGGAATGTTCTCTCTTCCATCTTCTTTAAATTACTTTGAAGAAATGAGATATCTTTCCTGCTCACTCCAAATGAGCACCAAACAATGTTTATCATTTCTGAAGTACCTTTTGATTCTCAAAGCATTTGCTAGTGTTCTATTTAATTAATCCCCACAGCATCGCTTCAAGGACTGGGGGAGGAAATACTGTCCAAAATTGACATTTTACAGAGTGAAGAACTGGGGACATATATTCAGAAAGCTTGACAAGAGTCTGAGGGCTTGTCCAAAAGAGGATACCGCTTTTATTCACATCTTCAACTCCAGTGTTCTGCCCTGAAGGAAATACTACTCATGATCCTGGGCAATTGCAATTCACTGACTTGCATCTTCACCCAAACCATCCTACTCAGAATTATTTCCCTCTCAACTAGCAAACTTGAAGATCTGTTCATACTTTTACACTTGCTAAAAAAAGGCGTTGCTCAAAAGGCCAGACAAATAACCTTAAACCCCCTGCCCCCAGGGAGATGTAAAAAGTTTACTTCTTTCCAGTCCAATCCACAGCTAAGGAAAGAGCGGGATAATGTGCAGGGGGAGGCGCCTCTTATCTGTTTCCTTCCTGAGAACAAATGGAGCAAGCACACAAATCTGAGGGTGTATGCGAGCACATATGCACGCCCCTCTCCAAGCTCATCTGAGATCAATTAAGGGAGTTGTTTCTGAGTGATCAGTCTGTTCCCTGAAAGGTCAGAATTTTCTGGTAAATATTTTTGATAACTCCACCCTGTCTAAACTAACAGCAACAGCAAAATTTTTAAAAACACCTAAACAGCATGCTAGAAAAAGAGTCTAAATTCCACTGATAAGCCAATACTTTCATTTATAGTAATGGCTAATAAATATTCACAATAGCATCCCATCGTTTTATGTAAACTCATTTCTCTGGACATCTCAGGTCGGTCTCTAGGTAGTCAATACGTTTAACACCTCTCTCCACAAGATAGGGCAAAGGTATTTATTAGCCCTATTTCACAAAAGAACTCTGGCCCAGAAAATTAAAAGACTCGTCTAAGCTAGAAACTGGTGACAAGGTAGAGACATGAATTCAGGTCTCCAAACTCTCTGCTAACTAAATAAAAGCCCAGAAGAGTCATAGAAAAGTCAACACAAACAGTGTCAGCTGTTATTTACACTGCCCACATTAAATATTTGTTCCAGAAAAAATAGTTCAAACAAGATGGGAAATAGTTTAAACACAAAGGGCTGAAGGGTTCAGTATAGGAGAAGAGTATGTTTGCTTTTACTACAGTGGAGGAGCTCTTCAGGAACAGCCTGTCCTCCCGCAAATGCTGGCCTGGGCTGCAGAGGGCCACAAGCTCATGCGCCACATGGAACCGAGACACCTGCTGCTTCAGCACGACTAACTCCTCTCTTAATGTCCCAAGTTCTCACGCCTTCAATTTGTCCACATCTTTGATTTGGAATGTGAGTGATCTGTTTTGACAAGCAAAATTTAGATTTGTGTTATCAACAATGACGAAGTCTCCTAATTCTGACAGAGTTAAGTGATACAAAAGAAAAAGAAAATGAACTGGGGATCTAGGGAGGCTACGAAATGATATGATACTAGGGGAAACAGCATAACACCTGCTTTCTGAAGAGCTGGGGAGATTCTGTGGTTGACATCATGGTTGTTGGTGGGGGCTGCGGTGGTTTCTTTTTGCGGGGGACTTGAATTTGGCTCCTGACACAAGTAGCCTAGAGTAGGAAAGTCACAGTAGGAAGAAGGTGCGTCTCTTTGAATAACACAAAGGCTGTCATGCAAAAGAAAGACTGGATTTATTCTGGATGGCTACAGAGGGCAAACCCAGAAAGTGACAGGCAAGAATACATGTGCCCAGAGCAGAGCAGAACTTGTGAAGAATCTGAACTGTTCAGCAACAGCAGGGGCTGCCTGGAAAAACTAGAGCCTCATCCCTAACTGCCTGCAGCAGAGGCTCAGAAGCCCACCATCAAGGATGTTGGGAAGGGGATTCCATACTGGGAAAGATGTCAGACAAAGTAAAAGCTAGGATTCTTTCAAATGCTTAGGACTCTATGGTGGTTTTTAAATGTCTCTGCTCAGGCCCCCATGGCAGTTACTTCCAGATTATGTGAACTCTGGAATCACACAGATCTGAGTCCCAATCTCAGCACTATCGTTTCACAACTGTGTGACTTGAGGTGGCTCTTCCAACCAAGTGTGGCCTCCAAACCTGGGTGGTGTTCATTAGAATCAACTGGGGAAACTTTCTCCATAAAGACACTCAGACCTATACTCCAGAACTTCTAAATCCTACCCACCAGAAGTTGGTCCAAGAATCTAGTTCCCCACAGGACTTGCTAGCAGACCAATTCAGGGACCACTGACAAACTTTTTTAGCCTACATCTTCATTGGTAAAACAGACCTAATGATAGTTTTTGCCTAAATGAGTCATAAAGATAATTAAGATAACATATGTAAAATACTTAGCTTGGTGCCTATCTCTAATAAACACTCGGAGTCCCTTAAAAAATGCGTTCTCCACAGTACATGATCAAGCTTAACTTAAGAGCACTCACTGATTAAAAAGAACAACGTGGCTTATGTAGAGTTAGTGTTTGGCCATCTCCTATTTTCTTGTTTGTTTTCTCATCCTGTGTTCTTCTGGCAACATGAACAACACCTGATGCAACATAATCTGAATTAGTTGAATAAAATGTCTTATCTACGTGAATATTGGCTTAAAATCAATTTAACATAAAGTTACATTTAAAAACTGAATGCAGTACTATATAAAGCCTATGAATTTTTGCTCTTTTACAACAATTAGAAGCTCAAGATATAAATTTTCTCCATAGATGAGTTTAAAACTCATATTTATTCTAGCATACTCAGGTAAAGATAGAAAACCCCATTTCTCATCTTCCCGGTATCAAACAGCCAAAGTCACTCATTTAAAATCCTGCAGGGCATTGTAATGGAAGAATTATCCTGTTCTGACGTTTATATCAGCACAAATGGCTTCAATTCTTTAATTGTAAAGTTGCTTCTAGACACTAGGGTAAGTGTTAAAAATACCCCCAGCAGAAAGAAAGAAAGGAGGTAATCAAAGCACTTTATATCAAATGAAAAAATGTCTCCTGGATTTCTGTATCCCTGGTTGTGACTTATTAGACTGTTTCTGTTTGGGTGGTTTTGTACAAAAAAATTGTAAAGCATGGCTGCTTAAGCACATCTAAAGGTTAAACTCCAAGTAGCTCATCTGTATGTGAGAACAAGGAACTGTCACACACTTCACCTTCTGCAGATTAAAATCCTCTGACTAACAGATGTGAACTCATTGTTGCTGTAATTGTTATAAGTAGAAATCTGAACATTTTTAGAAGATACATCACTTTTTGGAGCAGTCGTTTTATGCCTCGGGTCAACTTTCCTGTTCATGACTGAGATAGAATCACTGCCTTTCATTTATGCTCACACGCTGGTTCCCCTGAATTACTACTATACAGTGTTCATCATTATTCTACAGATGGGTTCTTGAAAAGTTATAAATTGAATTTTAATAATCAGTTATATTTTCACATTGTTCCATACACGATAATGCATTATCTTCCTTTCTGACTTCTCCTAATTGGCCACAGCAACTACAGTCCTCTGCTCCCTGCCACTTCTCTATGCCCACTTCTACCACATAATTATGTGTCTGACTCACAGTAGATGCTTGATCAAGATTTGTTGAATGAAGTAATTATCTATAACACCTTAAAAATCTACCCCCTAAAGACAGTTTTTGGTAAACTCTTTTTGTTACTGTAAATCGCCATCTCTAATGAACTTGCTTGATTGTTTTTAATTTTAATAAATGAGGTTTTTCTTAAAATGGAATATACTGTTTCTGGTTTTCAGTTTGCTTTTTTTTAAATTTTATTATGTTATGTTAATCACCATACATTACATCATTAGTTTTTGATGTAGTGTTCCATGATTCATTGTTTGTGTATAACACCCAGCGCGCCATTCAATACGTGCCCTCTTTAATACCCATCACCAGGCTAACCCATCCCCCCACCCCCCTCCCCTCTAGAACCCTCAGTTTGTTTCTTGGAGTCCATAGTCTCTCATGGTTCGTCTCCCCCTCCGATTCCCCCCCTTCATTTTTCCCTTCCTATTATCTTCTTTTTTTTTTTTTTTTAACATATAATGTATTATTTGTTTCAGAGGTACAGGTCTGTGATTCAACAGTCTTACACAATTCACAGCGCTCACCATAGCACATACCCTCCCCAATGTCTATCACCCAGCCACCCCATCCCTCCCACCCCCCACCACTCCAGCAACCCTCAGTTTGTTTCCTGAGATTAAGAATTCCTCATATCAGTGAGATCATATGATACATCGGGGAAAGACATGTATCATATGGTTTTCAGTTTTAAAGTTACTGGTAAGAATGAACATTTTATAACGTATGAAAGTACATAAGAGAATAAAAT